>NC_042493.1:1923836-1924328 GCF_005508785.2 Acyrthosiphon pisum | reverse complement strand
TTTAAAGTTACACCAAAAACCAAAATCAATTTCTCGAAAACAGATTTGCGAAAAATCCCGTTTTCATAAATTTTCTTTTGTTTTTCACGGCGCATTTGAAAACTATTGGAAAAATTTTACTTTTGACCCCCAAAGTACCAACTAGATTCTCTTTCCTATCAGAAAAGGTACTGTTGAAGAAAATACAAGCACTTTTACTGTCCTAAAAGGTGATGACCTTAAGTATATAATATACTTATGTCTTCTAAGTATAGGTAATTAAATTTTAAACTACTAGATTAAATATTTCTTTAAAAAAAAAGTTGAGTAACTTGATTTAAGTGTGAGCTTTGGGGGAGGAGTCTAACGTCTAGGCTGTTGGCGCTTCATGGTTCCGTCTCTGAAGGGATGTCCCCGAAAAATGCAGAAATCGATGCATATTGAAGAATCCAAAATACAGTAAAACCTGTGTAAAACGGAAACGGTTGGGACCGGATATTTTTTCCATTTTAG
>NC_042493.1:1922706-1923736 GCF_005508785.2 Acyrthosiphon pisum | reverse complement strand
GAGATCATAATAATATTATGTAATATACAATTATATAATATATATATAAGTATATATAATATAATTATAAAATTTGAATTCTAGTAAATATTAGATAAAAAAAAAAATGGAATGAACAGGTACTTACATTTTATATTTGGGACTCAATTTACCAAGCCTGGGCAAGTTAATGATCATTTTTAACTGAGTTAAGTTAAGTTGATAGCATACATTTTAAAAAGTTTAAAGTTAACAGTTAACCTAATTTTTTTTTAACTCAGTTAAGTGTAAAAGTTATATGAGCATTTTCAATTAACTTACTAACTCAAGTTAGGTTGTTATTATATTTTTTTTTATATCTATATAGATACCCATTAATATGGTTTAAAGTAATAAAAATCATAAATATTATTGGACACGGGAAATAGCCAATATATGAGCATAACCTAATTGATTTTGTTAAAAAATAACTTATTTATGGCGAAAATAATATTATGTTCTTGATAATAAATTGTACATTTGTGATTTGTATCTAAGTAAATATCTTCTAATATATAAAATTCTCGTGTCACAATTTTAGTTACCATACTCCTTCGAAATGGCTTGACCGTATTTTATGAAATTTTATATGCATATTCAGTAGGTCTGAGAATCGGCTACTATCTATTTTTCGTACCCCTAAGTGAGAAGGGTTGTCCAGAAAAAAATTAAAATAAAAATAAAAGTGTATATTATATATTGGTTGTTATTGGTTAATCGGGCATGTTTGTTGATTTGTATTATTATTTTTTGTCAATATACACCGGGTGATTTTTTTATCATTGAACATTCATTATTTCAAAAAGTGTAAACTTTTTTGAAAATAATTTTTTACATAGTTTCAAGTCGCTTATAAAACAATGTTTTTCTTAAAAAATTATATTTTTAAATATTTTTTATCATTATAATTTTTTAAGTTTTTTACTTTTTTGAATGACAACATTGGGATTTAATTTTATATTCCAAAGCAGAATATTTTTTTTAGTATTTTGATACATGAAAATCGAATTTC
>NC_042493.1:1920529-1922581 GCF_005508785.2 Acyrthosiphon pisum | reverse complement strand
ATATTTAAAAATATATTTTTTTAAGAAAAACATTGTTTTACAAGCGACTTGAAACTATGTAAAAAAATATTTTCAAAAAAGTTTACATTTTTTGAAATAATGAGTGTTCAATGATAAAAAAATCACCCGGTATATATATATATATATATATATGAATGAATGTTAGTGTGTATATTATACCACTGGGAAGAAGATATGCTAATTTAAAAAGGGTTAAATTTGGTTTTTTTTTACAGATCGGATTTTAGTACGGTTAGGTTAGGATTTTGTATTAATTGATTATATTAATCCATCGTAGGTGGAATTAAGTAAAAACGACAAACTTGGTATAACTTAGAGTTAAATCATACACTTACGTACAAACAGCACGGTGTCCGCGATCTACCGCGGGTAAATTGCCTACCTGATAATCTAATGCTGTAAATCAGAATTTTTATCCTGGGCAACAGAAAAGTTAAGATAAATCTAGAACATCACACACCAAATATTAAATAACGCATTGAACAAAGGTTGAGTCATATACAGTTTGTACATTTAACGGGTAACGAAGTGCACGGGATCAGCTGGTACTTGTATAATATCACATTACTTATTAGTTATGAGTATTTATTAATTATTATTATTATTATTATTATTATTTTTACAATATGCCCGTAAGCCGCAGTATAGTACAGGGACTGGAACTCTACCGAAATTGACCAGTTTTGGACCGAAACCTTTTGAAAATGTTGGGACCGAAGTCGGACCGGAACCCTGAAATACATTTTTTTAGGATCCGAAATCTATACTTTGATGTAGAGGTTTTTACGGTTTTTTCGGTTCCAAAATCCAATAGATATTTTATCTATGATGTAAGTAGGTAATAACTAATAACTAATTATTAGTAATAATAATTATAAATTCGTTGATCTATAAAAGTTTATCAATGCTAAGAAATAAAAATATTATTATGTGTACCTACAACAGAATTTTCATAAAAGAATTACCAAAAATCCAACTTCTAATTTCCATGTAATTGATATCAATATTATTATTAGATCGCAAATCGCAATTCGGTATAGCTGATGTACAATTATAAATTTTAATTGTTACCTTACTAATATGTCTACATTGATAATATTAAATACCTAAACCTAATGCGGGTATCGTTAACTGTTTACTCTATACTATGCTCTGCGACACTTCAACTGTACCTACTACTGAACTGTTCTTCCGTCTTCGTTACCGCGTTATATTATATTGTTTAAATTTATATTTTTATATTATATAAGTTATACATTTTTATATCAAACTGAAACATAGGTCACCCAAGTGTGTCAAAAATTCCTTCTTATTTATTTTTTTAATAGTAGTTTTTTATTTATTTTTAATTTAAAAATTTATTTATTTATTTTAATTTATTATTTTTTATAACATTATCTAAATACTGAAATAGTTACACTTAATTACAAATATCTATCACTTAATTAAGGTTATTAATATGTTGATTTTTTATATAATACTTTATTAATAAAATAAAATAAAAAATGTCAAATGATAAGCGTTAAAACCGGTATTAACTGAAACCGACATTTAATATTTTTAAAAACTGAAACCAGAACCGAAACCTAAACCCAAACTGATAAAATCATAAAGGTTCCAGTCCCTGGTATATTATGATATATCTTTATATTTACGATATACCTAAATTACTATTGCTATAATATGTATAATTAAGTTATTTTTCTTGAAGAATTCTGGTTAAGGCCCCTGCAAATGTGTCATTTTTAAGGAGTTGTGTTTAGGCAATTATTTCGTTTCTGCGATTACTGATCGTCTTAGTGTGTGTAGTAAATGATCATTAGTGCGTGTATACTCCCCTACCATCACCCAGGGACCGCATCAATTTACAATACATTATTATTTCTTATCTGGTTTGTGGTCGCACGTACGAACATGCACAAGTCATATAATGTCTATATCGAAATATTCAAAACCAATTTATGGACGTGAAATAGCCGTCGCACTGACAAAAATTAAGGTACTTTCTAGTGGTTCGATTTAAAAAATGTA
>NC_042493.1:1898401-1920479 GCF_005508785.2 Acyrthosiphon pisum | reverse complement strand
TAGACTTGTTGACCAATTAAAACATCTTTACATTTTTTAAATCTGAACCACTAGAAGTACTTTAATTTTTGTCAGTCGCTAAGGTCGTTTTGATGAAAAAATAATAGGGTTTGCAGGGGCCTTAATGGAACAATAAATAAATTTAACTATATTTTTAATTTCCTATTCTAGTTAATGGTGATGGAATATGCATCATCAATAATAATTTTTAATTTTATCATATTTGTTATTTAATTATTTATTAACTAACTTAACTTGACTTTCATTAAAAGTAACTCGTTATTTATTAAGTTAATATCAATTAAAATGAGTTAAGTTAATGAAAATTAAATTTAAAAAAGTTAAGTTTAAAAGTTAAAATTAACTTAACTTTAACTTTTTAACTCGTTTATGTCCAGGCTTGCAATTTACCTAGTACGTTTTTTTCCGGGCCTCAATTTACCTATTACCTTTTTTTCGGGACCCTATTTACCAAGATAAGGTCATTTGGGACCCAATTTACCATTCCTGGAAATATATGCTTCCTGCTCGTATAGTATTCATAACTTCTGTTTCTAAAAAACTTGGTTCATTCAAAATTAAATAGGTATATACATTTTAATGTTATTTAGTATATTATTTATAAGTAAATTCCTATAATATTGTAAAAATAATTTTTATCTTTTTTTTTTTTAAATTGAAAAAAGTTGGTTATTACTGTTGAAAAAACTCGTAATGTTAAAAAATGATTTAGTTACATAAAATATAGAAGTAAGATGTGTTGAAAAAAAATATTATTAATAAATATAAATAAAAATATTTATTTTGTTTGAAATAATCGGTACAGCAAAAATCACAAATCTTTTGTCCCTTAGCTGGGATCTTAATTACATTGGAGCCAGTCTAGTGGTTGTAGCTATTGGTCCTGATGTTGTAGTTGTTGAAGTTGTCTGTTGTTATATTGCTGGTGATCTTTAATTCTATTATGTGTACCTGATAATCTGTTTATCCGTGCTAGTTCTGTAAACATGGTAATAATAAATTTTTCGATTACTTATTGCAGTATAGAGTCGTAACCTAAAGTATATGTGGTTGGTGACTAGGTCAATATTGAAACATTGGAAACCCGATATTTTAGGTAACGTTCACAAACCAACCACACATTAAATACGTTTGTTCCAGATTATAAATATAGTGATTAATGTACGTTATAATATGATGTAATTGTTAAAAAATAAATGTAAATATTATTTGTATTACATGTACAAAAAGTACCTACTAATCTAAATTTCTTTACATTTTATTAAATATTATATAATATATATATTTTTTAATAACAGAATAATAAAATTTTCGTTTGAATTTGTTCTTTACGAATTAACCGCGGAATTCGCTTATCCGTACCACACTATTCCGCAGAGTATAGTGTACCTACTAATAAGATATATTATGCTTAAATATTATGTATTAATGTGCATTGCCATTTAATAGGTTTTAAATTAGGTATTCAATTATATTGAATTATTGAAATTGTTTTATTTTATTTTTAATTATTCAAATATTCAAATATTCAATTTATGAACAAGGCATAGAAACTAATTTTAGATCAAATAAACAGGTACTTAATATGCAAAGATAAATTAAATATTGTTCAATCATCTAAAATAAAAACACTGAAAAAATAAAAATAATAAACAAAAAATTTAATAATTTACCTAGGTATATTTGAATAGGTACATCAACAATTTTGAAAATGTTACTACTTTTGATTAACATATTATTATAGGTACCTACCTAATTAAATTACAATTATTAAAAACACAATAGGTGATGCGAATTTCTCCATTGTTGAAAATGCAGAGTATTTTTTATTATTGAACTATGGCCATTAGCAGTTTTTGTTGTTTTCAATAGCGGGGGGAGAATGGTTGGAATGGTTGGTTGAAACACGTTTTTAGGTTTGGCAGAATTTCAAGTTGGGCACCCGTAGGTTTCTGCCATGCCCGAGTGAGGGATGGTGGCATCTTCTTCGGACATCGTGACTGCCCGTAGAAAAATGCCACTCGTTGCCGGGTTCGAACCGGCGTCGGTGCGCGTCGATACCGACGCCTTAGTCCGCTCAGCAACTCCGTTTCCCAAATGTAGGTTTATATTATATACTTATAATGTATCTATATCTAAATAAAAGCTTTTTTATTTTAAAAATGTGTGTATTCATTTAAATATAACCCTATTATGAACTAATAAAATTACCTATAAAAAAAAAAAATAATGTTATCTTCTATAGTTTTAATAACTTTAAATTTCAGAATTGGACCAATATTTACTTACATTAAAATTACTAAAAAATGCTTTATTACTGATGAATGTTAAAACTTTTTTCTAAATAACTACTATTATTAATTTATTACTATTAAAAATTGAAAAGTTGTGTAATTATAATTTAAAATGACGAGCTCTCAAAGTTATTTGTCACCTTAAAAACAATATTAAATACCACCCCTACCCCTGAAATAAAATCACTAAAATTAAATAATGTAAATTACTTTTCGAGATCTTCATGGCAATAGGATTGCATGTAAATTAGGCTGCACGGAGCCTTACAGCATTCGTCAACGATATTGCGCCGTACTCGACGGTTAGTATCTGAAATGAACAACATAAACAATCATTTTGTACTGGTAGAGGTATTATTCTTATTAGTTATTACTATAATAGCTCTTGTGCCAGTCTTCTCTTTGATAATAATATGTATTTTGAATATTTAAAAATTATAAATCATTCTCATAATCCAAAAACCAAGCTATATTATCCTATTACTCCTATTATAATATATCGATAATATATTATTATAAAAATTAAAAAGTATAGGTTTCATTGTCCTTAGAATACTAAATTAACGATGTGTTAAAAAATAGGAGTAATTACCAGTGTTGGGAACTGATGAAAATTAATATGACATAAATGGAATTTATCTTTTTTTACTATTTTAGATTCTGAGCGGAGCGAGGAATCTAGTGGTTTTAAAATGGTGTTTATTTTTTTATTTAATTTTTTTATCCTGTATACAACATTTCTACCAAAAGGAGTGCTTCGATTTCAACATACTGTATCTTATCTTTTAGAAAATTAGATCAAGGTGGTACTTTAAAGTGGTCATTTTTCGATTTTATCACTAACAATTTAATGCTACGGGATAAACCACCGACAAATTACAAAAAACCGCTAAAAATGGGATTTATATTTCTCACGCGCTTTGCTTATCACCATAGAAACGAATAAAAAATTATAATATTATAAAATAAATGCAACTTACAGGCTATACTAAATAACAACAATATAAAACATCCAGACTGTCAAGCCGTCTCCGCTCAGAATCGTTTTTCTTATACAATGATATTATTATGTTGTTGAATTTAAGTTTAATACAATCGGTTATACATTGACCCACTTGTAACCTACTGTACAGCGGAGCGACATCCACTTGGCACTTACCCGGTTTTTTAAAATATTAATCGACTTGTAATATACCTACGTACCTATGCATTAAAATATAGCCACTTGTAAATCATATTAAACCAATTACCAATAGTGAAGTTACTGATATACTCTTTATCAAATATCAAATATCTAATGGTCTACCGATTAAAGTGCTCATGCCTCGTAGTCCATGTTTGTAAAATAATACTGCAGGTAATAAAAAAAAATTATAATTGTTCATTAATATAATTTTGTTAGACGCACATTTTATATTAAAATTTATATTATATATTTTATATTAAAACGGGACTCTATTACTAAGGTCCAACTGTCCATTCGTCCGTACGTCTGTCCCCAGGCCGTATCTCATGAACCATGAAAGTTAGCAAGTTGAAATTTTCACAGATTATATATTTCTGTTGCCACTATAACAACAAATACTAAAAATCCTAGAATATATAATATAAGCAGCGTTGCCAACACGTTTATGGTACGGAACCCTTTGTGCGCGAGTCCGACTCGCACTTGGTCGGTTTTTTTTAATTTAAGCTAAACATTAGATAAATCGTAACATAATTATCTAGATACTTTAAAAGTCGATTTATTTAAAAAAATCTTATTTAGATAATTCCCAACACTGGTAGTTACTCAACTAGAGTTCTGATTTAATGATCAAAATATCCAACAAAAATAATATAATTCAAATTGAGTTGCGATGATTAATTATACCACTTTACGGGCTTACCTTCAACCTGTTTAGGAGGGATACGCTCGGGGACTTTGCAAATTAGCCCCATAATAATCGGGATGGCTGAGCCGCAAAAGTGATTTTGGGTGTGCCATTCTATAACTTCAGGAGCCCTTGGTGCGCAGTCTACCATCAGATTGAATGTTAATATGATAACTACCACATTCTGATAATGCCTGAAATACAAATACTTTGAAACTGACAATATATATATATTTATCAATACGTTAAATAGGTATACATAGGTTATAGGTTACGGTAAGTAATAGATTGGTAAGTAATAACAATATTAAGTTTTACTCTTTAATGATTTACGGGTTTCAGTCATAAAATTTCGAGAAATTAAGATTGGTAAACATTAATTTGGTTATAGAAATCATAAAAGATAACAATTTTGTGTAACGCCAATAAAAAGAAAACGCTACCTGTGGTGGCTCAAATTATGCTCAATATCTAATGGTGAAGTGTAGTGCATTTTTTTTATAACAAACAAATAAACGAATCACATAACTTTGAAGTGCCGGTGATTCGAAATTGATTAAATTCACAATTTATTTTTGTCATTTAAATTGAAAAAGATATAGTGAAAAAAATTGACGAATAACAAAATTATTGAAACACTTAGAAATATTTGATTGATGAATAATTTACAACCTAAATATTATTATTGTCATAATTGCTCATCCATAATACAAGCATAACTTGTAAAATAATTATTTACTGTACTGAAATCAATATTTTTGGTATTGTGAATTATTGTAAAAATGCAATGACTATTATGAAAACAAAAAAAAAATATATAAATGTAATACAGTATTAAATAAATATTTATATTAATATTACTTACATCATAGTTTATAAATTTGATGAATGGATATCGTCGTTCAAAACTAAAACCTATAAAATTAAAGTCAACAAATTAATTCAAAGATTAATTATCATTACAATCTTCTGAAATCATCATACAATTAGAGAAAACATGCAATTTTTAAAATCATATGATTTTTGTTCGAGATTTTGTAAGCATTCGGGTAGGTATTTGTATACTACGTTAGTATTAAATATAAATAACTTGGATTATTATTTATAAAAAAAATTATTATGTCTAAAAATTCATGACGATGTTTCTACACCTAAATTAGTTGAATAATATTGTTGATAAAATGTCAAGACTTGGGCTAAATATTACAGGAAAATCTACAATTAAATTTTTATGAGCGTTTAAAGTTCATATTTTTACAACATTGCATATTCACTCGATTTCATGAAGTGATTTTTTTTTATTGTATTTCAAAAACAAAAACTGTAAATACATGAAAATTCCACTGAATGTTTAAATTTTCATTTTCTATACACCATACAATTTTCAAAAGATGTTAAACAGTTTTAAGTTGTGTACGGACAATTTCAAATTTCAAGTTTTTTGTTTTTTTTCTATAAATATCAATGCAATTTCATTTGTTTGGTTAAAATACGTGAAAAATTAAGACGAGGCTCCTGATAATATACTGTTACAATGGCAGATGAAAAATATTAATACTACATAGGCACGTTTTTTTTTTTTTTTTTTTTAATTATTTTGTAGTTAAAAATGTATAAAATGTTTAACTTTTATAGCTAAAGATCAAATATTGAAAACCATGTTCCACGTGAATAGGTTAAATATAAATTAATTTATTCATAATAATATCATCATAAAAAATAGTTAAAAATATCATAAATAAAAGCTGACTAACCGTCTTCGTTCAGAATCGTTTTTCTTAGACAATGATACCATATCATTGAATTCAAATTTAACACAATCCATTACAGTTACCCACTTGTAACCTACTGTACAGCAGAGTGACGCCCACTTGCCTATCTTTTTTATTTCTTATTCTAGATCAGAATATTTATTAGAGTTCTTCGATACATACAAATTTAATTTAGGACGATTAGTTTATGTCGAAGTTCCGTTGCTGGACTTATTCGTTCATTCAAGTTAGTTATATATAAATGTATAAATTATTTAAAGATACTGATGTTCTTTCTTCAGTTTATTGTACCTACCAAATATATTATTTACAGATTATTCAATTTATAAAAAAAGTTTATGAGTATTTAGATAAGCGAACTAGTGGACCAATAAATATGGTTGGCGCAACCCCTTGTCACTCCATTCCGCTTATCATAACTTAAAATAGGCACTTAGGTAAAGCTCAGAAACTACGCTTAACTAAATGCAATTTTAATATTCTATATTATGAATAATATTTTGTTTTGTTATAAGAAATGTAAAATGTATATTGTCATTATAGTAATAATAATACGTATTTTTCGTTAAAATAATTACATATTAGGTACACCTGTTATTTGTATAATAGTAAAATTGTTGACTGTTTAATTAACTACCTATATAATTGTCAACAAATGATATTTGGAATAAAATTGTTGACCAGAATAAATACATTGTATTACTAACCGTTCTGAGCTTTATGTTTGGACAAATGTCTTGACGTGACGATGATTTTGTAGATGAATGTTGGGGAGAAGAAGATATCTACTTGCACAGATACAACAGCTGTCGGCAGACTAATATTGTACCTGTAATATTGACCCGGTCTTTACCCCAAATGAAAATGGCAGGGACGACCCAAAGCATGACAGATAGTGGCAGGGGGTGGCTTACGTCGGTCGGACGCCATTTGGCGGGAATGGTTGGCTATATCGTCGGCCTTGCCAAGGGATGTTTGAAGGGAGGGGGTGGCCAATACTGCTTTTATCCTGGTAAATTTTTCATCATATGATATTATTTGTTATGGGAATTATTTGTCTCGGTACTATTTAACCTGTTGTTGGTCAGGTGGAGAGAGATTCTATCACTACGAGATTATTTTACTTACCGCCGTTTTTTTATATAGGTTTATCTCCTAGTAGTTATGCTATACCTTAATCAAATACAATTAATCTAAAAATAGAAATAAAAAAGGTGGGCCAGTGGATTTCGCTATACTGTACAGTAACAAGTGGGTCATTGTATAATGGATGGTATTAAATTTGAATTCAATGATATAATATCATTGTATAAGAAAAACGATTCTGAGAGGAGATGGTATGTCAGTCTAGGTATAAGACATAATATTATATACCTACTTATCTATGGTATTTAAAACAAATTGACCTAATAATAGGTACCTATAATAAATTCCAAATTAATCATATCACAATAACCATTAGGTACTTATAATGCGTTATACATCAACAACAAACTGTGATACTATCATAGATATATAATAGTATACTTTAGAAGTTTCAAGTACCCACAAATAATATTATACAATCACAACAAAATAACTAAAATAGTTATTCTAGGTTTTTTAATATATGTAATTTTGTCCAAATTTGAACTTAAAATGAGTATAAAAATAAACTGTGCGTATGTATTTATTAGATTTTTTGGTAACAGAATAAACTACTTACGTGGAAAATTGTTTTAAATTTTCAATCCTTAGATAGAAGAGTTGAACTATTTATAAATTTTTAACTACAAAATAATCATTCAATTTTAAATTTGACAAATTTTGTCAAAATTTGAACTTCAAATGCTTATAAAAAAAAATTGTGCGTATGTATTTTTAATATTTTTCAACTGCTATTGTAACAATATATCAGGAGCCTTGCATTAAATTTTCACGCTTTTTTACCCAACAAACAAAATTTGATTGATATTTATAGAAAAAAAAACTAATAAAATAGGAAATTGAAAATGTCCCTAAACATATCAAAACAATTCAAAATATTTTGAAAAATTTATCATGTATAGAAAATGGAAATATAAACAACCAGTGAAAATCTCATGTATCTACGGTCATTTGTTTTAAAGTTACACCAAAAACCAAAATTAATTTTCTCGAAAACAAATTTTGTGTAAAAATTCCAGTTTTTCCTAATTTTTCTTTTGTTTTTCACGGCGCTTTTGAAAATTACATGGAATTTTAAATTTTGACCTCCCCAATGCACCCACAATATTCAATTTCTAATCAAACAAGATACTGAAGTTGAAAATCGAAGCATTATTTCGACTACTTATTGTGTACACAGACACAAAAAAAAAAATGAAAAAAAAAAACACACCATTGTAAAAACAATACATTCATCGTTCCACTCAGAATCTAAAAAAATAAAAATATTTTACTAAAATATTATGTATAAAAGAAAATATATGAATAATTTATATGTGAACATAACAGAATATAATATTGTTGATACAAATTACATAATAAATGTGTTTTGGTTTAAAACATATTAGTTTTAAATATTATATCATGACATATTATTGAAAAAAAATTAGAGAATCGCTCGAAACAAGACGAAAAGAGCATAAAAAAAAGACGTGACCAACGACATGTTAATTACAATGGAAATAAGTCGCTAATCCACGAAGTGGGTAACCAGAGTGTTCAATCGTCTTTAAACATGACGTGCCGATATTTTGCAAACTATTGCCAAATATTTGTTACAGTTTTCTCAATGGCTAGGCGTGACAAATTGTTTGATTATGGCCAAATTCGTAGCTACCTGAGTCTGTGTAACCATCCAAGATAAATAATTTTTTGCTTGACTAGAACTTTGAAAATTTAATACAATGTTCCTTGCACTAGTTACCGATTATACTATCTATTTATATATTATACAGTTGTTGTTTTTTTCTCAGAATTTAATCCTTGTTTTCCAACAATTTTCTTTGCGTCTCTTTTACTACTTATTAACCAACATTTTACATAGGTACCTCTACCCAACGGATTTCAGGGCCCAGTGCAGAATTTTGTAGGGCCCCATATTTATTTATTTTTTTAACATATTAACTTTAATTTTATAAACTTTAAGGTCTTGTTAGAAATCTAAATTTGTATTTACAAACTAATAAAATCCAATTTGTATTTTTATATTAGACACAAAATTAGTAGGTACCACCTACCTACTTAGGTACAAACAAAATAGGTACGACATGAATTATACGATGTATTCCGTATAGTTTTTGTAAGTAAATACCTGTGAAAAAAAATAGTATCTATCAGCTATCAGTCTTGTTTTCAAAAATTCAGATAAGAATGATTCTAATAATCCGTGGATAAATGTGAAATTTGGATTGATACAAAATAATAATATTAATTTTTTTTTAATTTTTATGTCGGAGCAAGTAAAGAGACGCGCTTAACATATTATATTTAATTGTAATGCATAATATTATGTGAGCTAATTTATACGTGCATCATTGACGGTGACATAATATTTAAATATAATATATATATAATATAATATATAAATATAATATTAAAATACCTAAATATTTAATTATTTATTTTATGTTACTAATTCAAATAGACTATAGTAAATACCTGATCGAAGCGATGTAGTTAGATGTCGAACAAAATAATTTTGAATATTGATAAATGTAGGTGTTGTGTGTTCGTTGTTAACACGAAGAGTGTCTCTAGTAAGTTACGCGCATTGACCACGTAGCCTTTTTTTAAGCTGTATCAAGATTATTTTCGTAGTTCGTTACAAAACAGTATTATAATTTTCGATAATAATTAATTAACGAAAGAAAAACAACACTATTATACTATGTTATATAGGCCAGTGGTTTTCAAACTGGTTGCCGCAGTCTTCTGACAAATTTCGACTATTCGCCCAAGCATAAAAATATAATTAATGCAAATTTGCTAGCCCATCAAGCCCTCATTTCTTATTAAATGTATGCGCGTATAATTCAAAACAATTTTATTCGTCTAATTATTAAGAGGAAAAAAAAAGGTCAGTGTGTCGTGAACATTTTTGAGGAGCACGGCGCGCCGTGTTTAATAAAAGTTTGAAAACCACTGTTATAGGGTATAGCAATGTTGTGTACCGTTATCGGTTTTCGTCGAAGATAAACAATTTTCCAAGTACTTACGAGGTACCATTGATTATAAATACTACTGATTAATTTTTTTTATAATTAAATGAAGAATATTATAAAATATGTTTGAGTATTTGCAAGCCAATGAGTAAGCTAGGTATTATGTATAATATTGCTACTGTTTTTGATCATCGTTGCTAACAACCATATTAATATTATAGTTTCCTATGAAAACTACATGTCCACACGGGTCGTAGTTTTCGTGCTATTGGGGGACAGTACTGTTATGATAATTTATAGTGAAAGTGATGTTCAAAATACAAAATTCGGGGTCCGGTGCGCTAGCCCCCTCCCATCCTTCCTTGGGACAGAACTAGATGATGTCGTCGATAAAGAATGGACCGATGGTCACAATATAATATTATAACATGTAATTATATGGGTACATGTAAATTCCACGGGTGAGGTGCGTTTTGTTGTACCTGAAATAAAATTAACATATATGTTGGTAATAGGTATAGTACTTAGGTACCTACATAATTTATGTACATAGTAACTATATGACAGGGGTCATCAACTAATTTCTATGTGGGTCCGTTTTGAAACTTACCAAACTTTCCGCGGTTCAAACAGTTTCAATGACTTTTACACACGTTAATAAATAGGTATATATATTTTATAAATTTGAATTTATATTTATTTATTTATTCAAATTGTATTTTACACACGTTAATAAATAGGTAAGTAAATATTTTTTTAAATTTGTATTTAAATATATTTATTCAAATTGAAGAAAAAATTATATTAGAAATATTTCATTTTTAATGTAAAAAATTAAATTTTTTAGTTTTCACGATCTTCTTATTATTTGGTCTGAAGTTGGTGCAACTGATTTGCATTAACTCGTTAAGATGTTCACCTGTTAATCGATATCTGAAATGGTTTTTAATTAAGTTTATCTTAAAAAAAACGGCTTCACAAACATATGTATAGTAACATATTATAGTAATTAGTAACATATAGGTGGTATATGATTTATATAATATATTATATTTAGATACAATTATTTTAAAAATCATATTATATAAGCAATAATAATCACTAGTTAAAATATAATAAATATTAAATTGTTAGCACCTACATAGTAAATAATTATCAATAATAATTAACATTATGTAGGAACCTATAATAATATATCTGTGTTCAGATTTATTATTATATTAATACAATCATTTTAGAAATCGTATATAATAATCAATAACGATCACTAGTTACCTAGTTAAAATATGATAAATATTATCATTAAAAAAATAACACAGTTGATGTGTAGCTATACTAAAAATAGTTGTAATCCGTAAATTTCCCCACCTGTGCATGCACAAGAGGGGGGAAACTATACTCCGAAACTGACCTCGTAGAAAGAGAACACCGATCTCAACTACTGACAGATGCGTAGGTATGAAAACTGGACTTTGGGTGGCGTGACGGCAAAAAGCCAAGTGTAAGTTTGGCACGAGCGTCGAAGGAAACGCGAACGGAGAGCACAATGGCAGCCATTGAGCCGTGGACTATGACAAGGCCTGTCACTGGTGTCTCGCGATATAAAACAAAGGAAACATTATTGTTATATTACTATACCTATTGATCTGGCCGGATCCCTATCTAACGCCATAGCAGCAAAGAGGAGAGAAAAAAAAATTATTCTAGAATATCGTCCTACGCGCTGCCGCACGCGAAACGACTGATGGACAATGTAATAGAAAACGAGGCAAGGTTAAACAATTTTTTTTTTTGACCCCCCAGAGTATATATCAACTAGATTCACTTTCCTGCCAGAACAGATGCTGAAGTAGAACGCAGGAAAATCATTTTTACTGCCCCAAAAGGTGATGATAGACACGACGAACAAAAGTAAAAATAATTAAAAAAACACATAGGTACATTGTTGTAAAATCAATATAAATTCATCGCTCTTCATCCATGTATCTTAAATTCTGAACGTGAATGTGTAAAATTGTTCAGTGAATTTTTCGAACACTATAAAAGTGCCTTCAACATTTTACTGATAAACAACACTTTATATTATATTTAAAACAATCATTGTTTAAATTACGTGTATGAGGTTTATGGTATTTTAACATTGATATAGTTCGTTAATAATTTAAACAGTGATCTTTAATATCATATATTATATTATAATATTTTCATGCTTTAAATTTTACTATCTAATTTTGGAATTGGGTATATTATGGCGTATACCATATACATAAATATATATATTACACATGTATTCTTAGAAGGTTGTAGAATTTAATGATCTAAAGAACATAATATACGGTTTAGAGGTACCTAAATTATTATTTTTTTTTTTTGAAAGGTTATCAATATATTTTACATTGCTTTTCTTTATCGGTTACATATTTCGTCTAAAGTTAAATTATTACCGAATCTTTTACTATAACTATCAGTTAGGTTAAATAATATATAGTATATAATAAAATATACTGATTAAATTTGTCAGTTCCACATGGTATAATAATATTATAATATAACGTTTATATAATTATATTTATCATTAAGAAAAAAAATATATATATACTATGTAAAATTGTTTTTTTCAGAAAATGATTTAGGTATTGGATTTACTCACACAATGTAACGAATCATGTTATTAAGTTAGCGTGGGGATAATAATATGGGACAGGTAGTCGGAAAGATGGGAATTCGGTCGTATGGGAGGGGGGATCGGGGATAATGGCCGTTGTTGGGCACCGGGGAAACCAGTCCCTAACTATTATATTACATACAGACGCTGACAATGCTGACATGTTATACTATCTCACAAATTATTATTCTACTATCGAGGTAGTGTCTTGTAGTTGTGTTGGGTACATTAATATACTCATATAGGTACCATTTGGTAACCAATCACCACCTACGCATAAAAATTTAAATGTCATACCAAATTCTCCTTAACAAACATAAGGAATAGCCCTTGTATTTAGGCAACAATGACATAGGTAGTCTAACAGTCAAATGTGCACGAACGCGTGTCTTATAGTACATACATATTAATATATTATGTAGGTTGACGATAGGTATGTCATAATGCATATAATACACTCTTACCTGTTAGAGATATTGTTTTACCAACTAGTTTAGTGGACCGGGAACAGTAAAATGTCTGTATCAATTTTGCACTATTTGTAATTTGAGTACCATCATCAGAATTCTTACTTGTTAGATAGTAAATAAATTATTTATTGTAAATTTTACAAAATTTGATTACATCAACTAGGTAAGTAGGTACGTATAATTAATACTATCATGATCAAAAATTGACCATATAATATAAATGGCGTGCACCGGCATTTTCAATGAAGGGCGGGTTAGTATTAGTTCCTTTTGTCTTAAATTTACACTTTTATAAGAAACCGAGTTATTACAAATACAAAACCAATACCTACCTAGAATACTTCGGGTAGCTAAATATAGGTACTTACACTAAATATGTATGACTATAGTTAACAATTACAGCATTGCAATGTAGATAACTATTAAACTGTTTAATCTTTTTATTTTCGTGTTTTAATTTATAAAAAATATCTAATGATAAGAAAGTAACTACTAAGCTCTAGTATGAACGCCTACTCTGTTCCTATTATGTCATCGAATTTCCAAAAATATAGATAGGTATATTTGATGTTGCTTAACATTTTTGTCCATGTACATTCTGAGTCCTGGATTCCAATTTTTCAAATTGTTGTTTCGTACACATACATCATTCATTTACCTATATTAAATTCCGTTATTTAAGGTAAATGTTATAAAAAATGTAATAGTTCACCATCAGTGTTGAGTTCAGATTGTAAAAATAACATCTAGATAAATATTAGATTACTAGCTAAATTAATATCTAAATTAATATGAGGATAGAATATTCAATTTTTATCTAGATAAATATGTAGATAAAACTTTTTTATCTAGATGTTTAAATTATAATAGTTAATTTTTATTAATGCTTGACATGCTATTGGATTCTTGGCTTAGTAATTTAAAGGGAAGCAAATCAGGAAGGCTTATTATGTATCAAAATTAATTAATGAATAAATATAAGTATAATATATATATAACGAGCATACAGTACAAATTTCAATGTATGACAAATACATCTACCGCAATATCATGGTTGAATTGGATACTAATTATTAATTACTACTTTACATATATTTTTTGGTTTAAAAAAAATGTTTTAAGGACTTTTTATATTATATTCAAACTATAAATTAAAATAAGTAAGTAAAACTTTTTTCTTTTTGAAAATATTAATTATTCAAGACAGTTTAAATGAATCAACACTCTCAACGGTTTGTACTCTGTAGGTTGTATAGGCCACTATTATAGTCAGTTAACACTAACGCTGAGTCCAACGTGAACGTGGAAACGCAGTGAGTGCGGGCAAATTATATTCTTGACCAAGCTGTTCCAAACGCGGTTAACGCGGCGAAATTCAAGCTGTTTTGTTTTTTACCGCGTTCGCAGCAGCGTTCACGTTGGACACAGGGTAAGCGCAGTAGCCACAGTACAAATGATTTTGCTGTGCGAGAACTATTTTTAGTATTTTCCACATTATTACCAATAGACGGGTACATGGTGTTATAACTTGTATAAACTTGGAATAACCCGTATTCTGGTATCTGTATTGATAATTGATATACGATCTTAACGGACAGACGGGTGCCTTACTGCTATTATTATTATTAATTCGCTATCGAACATTAAATTATTAGTATCTAAAAATTGTAGTAACAGCATAGAATACAATATTATTGCGATTTGCCAGAAAACAGCATGAAAATATTATTATTATTTTGTACTCATATAGATAGTATTGTGATAATATTATAATATTTTATGTAAAATTACTAAATGAGTAAACTATTATTTTAAAAAAACACGTCCATTACACAACAAGATTTATCTAGATATTTATGTAGATTTCCGTAATTTAAATCTTAGATACCAATTAGATACTAATTTTTGTATTCATCTAAATAAGATGAATGTACTTAATTTGAATCTAGATAATTTATCTAAATACATTTATCTAGATATCACTCAATACTGTTTACCATAAAAACATTTTATATTTTATTGTTAATTAAAAATACCTGCTTTGAGAAATATTTCCCACTTAACGTCATAACCGGATAATCTTCTATATATTCTCTCAGAACTAGGTTTACTTAATATTATAGTAGGTACTTATTATAATAATACCTAACTTGTAATAGCCATTCACAATGTATATTATTTTCCGTTCGACCAGAATAATAATTATTATTAAAATAAATAACAATCATATTTTATAGACAAAAATTCTTAATTTTTAAATCTCAAAATCCTTGTTTGAGAACCTCTCCGGGTTGAACAGTCGGACCTCATATTTAAATTTTTTGCAACAAAATGTAGCCCACTTTCTTCCCAACGTCTAATCTATTTCTGTACCAAATGTCATCGCAATCGGATGAATAGTATAGGAATGCATAGAGGTCACAGAAAACATTTTTTGTGTTTTTCACATATATAGATTCAAAAATACCGTAACATATTATATAATATATTATATTATTATGTTGTTACAATTAACAACTGACTTAGGTATCATAGTATTACATTATTCGTTATCGCAATCTAATAGTACCTATATGTTTTAATTAAAATGTAATATTCTGATCATTATATATTATAACTGAAAAACATAATAAAAATTTTAAAATATATATCATCGAAATAACAGGGACATATTATAGGAAATTCCAATCTCTAAATAGAGTCCCTCCTTCTCGATCCCACATTATTAAGAATAAAAAATAAGTTTGACAGAAACTTGATTTAATGTATTTCACTTGTGTAGTGAGGGTTGTCGTGATTATTATTGTACCTACATAGTGGGTGGTCGTGTCGAATCAATGGTCGCATCACCTTGGTCAGGGATGTAGGTAAGGCCACCTGCAAAACCGGTCCATATGCAGCTATAATATATTATTCGATTTTCGTGCTTATACTACCATTACATATCACTGAAACATTTTAACCTTCAACGTACATCAATGTTATAAAAGTAATTTTATATCTACTAAACTGAAGAGATAAGAAACTTTTTATACTGGTGTTTTTAATAAATCATTTTTAATTAATTATTATTATTTTTTTTTTCGTTACAGCCAAATCGATAATTAGTGATTACATAGATGGACGCTGCATATTTTTCAAACGTTATAAGTGTTCAGATCCGTGAACATTTTTATTTAAAACTTATTGCAGCACCATCCATAAAATATTTGATTTATAATACGTAGAATAAATATACGAAATTTAATTTTAATTTTAATTTTTTTTTTTATTTTCGTTTAAACAAAACGATTTGACTATCAAATTTACTTTTTAATGAATAATGTTTAGTGTTAAAAAGAAAAGAATAAATAACTCCTTTGTAAGGACCAAGGGGATCCCGGAAAAAAATAACAAATTAATATTTTTTAAAAAATTAATAACAATTAATGAAATAGTCGTAGTAGCCGCTAATCAATATTAAATTAAATAATACAATCGAAAACAAGTACGTCATATAATAGGTTTTTCAAGATTTGTTAAGTTATTTTTTTTAATGATTTATAATGTTACAATTCATTCCATCGCACTACTCGGTCGCGATCTAGGGTGTCCGCAGTGGGAGGGATCCTTCCACCTGCCCGTATTATGTTATTTTATTTTAGTTAATATTACTATTTAAAAAAATAAATGCACATTATTGACTTTTGCAATTGCCCTCCCCACTCAAAATTGTATATTTCAATATAATAACGTAGGTACCTAATATAATAACTATAATTATATTGTAATAATTCTGCAGGTTCCTTGATCACGACTCACGATAACTATCACATAATTAAAATGTAATATATTATTAGGAAATTAGGTATAAAAGTAGATACAGCTGTATATACTAGTATATGTTCATTATAGCTGTTGTACACACTCAATGTCTTAGCATAGAGTGACTGTTTCAAAATGCTAAAAAATGCTCAAATTAGTTTTATTCGCATTGATGGGAAAGAACGCGTTTATATTGTGTGAACTTGACATAAACGTTACATCAATCTTGAGCGTTTTTGGTTCGTTCATTAACGAATTAATTTTTATAGACCTAGTCATATTATTTATAACGATTCATAAGTTAAATTTATGTTAATAATAATAAATAGGGAGGAGAAACTCAAGAAATTTTAAACTTCTTGTAAAGACTTTTTATTACCAGAGAAAAAACCTTACGTACAAATACAATTCTTTTATCAACGGTTGTCGGTTGCGTAATCAATTATTTGTATATTTTATCTAGAAGTCTAATATTTATAGCCGTTGGTCGAGTTAATTAACAAAAAAACAACTTATTAAAATATATTACTATCTAGCATGGTTATAGTCACCTATAGATAACACAAAATCATAAATGAACCATATTTAATTAGTAAATACTATTATGTACGGCTGTTTTTAAAAATTAAAACTGAGAAAGTGAAAACATCTCAACGAAATAAAGACCAAGTAATATTTATGCATCGTTCTGCTGTGCGTTCATATATTTTATAATTAACAGTGATAACTGTAGAGATCATATACGCTTGGGAATTACTAAAAAATAACACGCAACTAAAAAACCAAATTAAAATTTGACGAACTTGAACTATAGTTTATTTTTAAAACAAACTTGAACTAGTTCGTTTTAAAAACTATAAACTAGAATTTGAACTAGTTTATATTTAATGTCTTGAACTTGAATTTGAACTAGCTCATTTTTAAAAAGAACTTTCTCATCACTGCACTTTTATTTTACCTCTGTGATGGTTCTGGATAATAATACTATTATACTTTTAGTGAAATATTAATGACTTTATTTTCGATTTCCATTAAGTATTAATCACGTTATATCAATTATCAGTATAAGGGTTTTGCATTCGAATAATTTGTTGATTTTGTAGTATCACTAAATCAGGAATGTAGGTAACTACCGTAAGACCAAACTACTATCGATATAGTCCTCTCGGCCATCGAACGTAAGCGACTTACTGCTATGATGTACATAGGCTCTAATATTAGGCAGATGTTCGCTCACAATCACAAAGGATATTGTTACACGGCAGGTGATTGTATGTATAAAGTAGTCGTGTATTGTAACTTGTAACTATATATGACAAGTAGCACCTGTAAGCAACTACCCAAACCACGTTACCCCAGACCACAGTACCTGAATAGGTAGGGTAGGTAATATATGGTCTCCATGGACGGCTCTAAAACGATTTACCACTCTCAAAGCAAAAATGCACATAAACTCAAAAATGTGCTATACATAATTTAAAAGAAGGAACTGACAAAGAAATATTTCGTATATAGTTAGTAAACATAGTTATCACTTATCAATAGCTTTACTAGCTGAGTATGGACATATTTCTGTAATACACATTATTGCTGAGTTTGGATATGCTCATAAGTCATAACTAAAAAGAATATTAAGTACCTACCTAACACTCAACACGTACATAATAACTATTAATAAAATAAAATTAACATATTAAATATATTAACAAACTATACTCTAGATTTTATATTATGACTAATTTTTATTTTTTAGGGCTATATAGATGTTGTATTCTACTGTCAGTCTGTATAACTTTTTAAAGAATAATTCAATTTTAGCTTTTACTATTAAACTAAAAATAAATTATACATATAAAGCAGTCGCCAAAGTAAGAAATCGAATTAACATACCTACGTAATAATGGGATGTATGCTTACCTATACTTTTATGGAAATGGTTAACTATAATCTTATTAAAAAATCTGTATTTAACTGCCTTATAACTTAAGTTTAACTTTTAAACACGATGAGAATTTTTCAATAACATATATTATTGTTATTATAAAATATTTAAGATTAATTTCCTTTTATCTATTAACGAGATTTGGCATAATATGTACCTATTAATATATATATTATTGTAATAATTATATAACATGTTATATTATTTTACATATCAGTGATGATACGCAAACAGCTAATTAAATTTGATTATTTAATATAGAACTTTTTTTCAAGAGTTTAGATTGCCTATTAATAGACCTTATTTACTATGATATAAATTATAATAAATTATATTAACAATTAATATATAACAATATTAACAAAAAACTATTGTACATAATATTAATGGGTATGGCTATATCGTTAACTTAAATTAAACAAAATCGTTTAACTACCTACAGATTTTTACTTTCGAAAAATTCTTACAACACCCTAAACAAGATGTAGCTAAAAGATATTTAATCAACCAACGGATGAATGGAAAAAAAGTAACGGAAAAATTCATAAATAAAATAGTATTATACATTTCTAAATATTAAATAATAATTATTGACTGTTATATAAAAATATAAATTTATATTAGTTCGAAGTATACAAACAAATTAAATTTATAAGGGCAATAATAATGATAATGATGACGATTTACTTAATTTTGAAAATTACCATGTAGAATATCTTGTATTTTTACTTTTCGAATTAATGAGTTTCTTACACTCTTATTTTTTACTCCACAAAAATATTGACATTTGAAAATATAAGTATTTAAAAATAAAAAAGGTAGGCAAGTGGGTGTCACTCTGCTGTACAGTAGGTAACAAGTGAGTCACTGTAATGGTTAGTGTTAAATTTGAATTCAATGAAATAATATGATTGTATAAGAAAAACGATTCTGAGCTAAGACGGTCATTCAACCTATGTTATTACTAACTATATTTAATCATATTATTGTGAATAATGTAATTTATATATCTTCAACTATAATTTACGTGGGACCTTGTTTTAAATGTTTAATCCTTAGCTATAAAAGTTGAACATTTTATACATATTTAACTACGAAATAATAATTAAATTTTAAATGTGATAAATGTTGTCAAAGTTCAAACCTTAATGGCTTGTAAAAAAAAATTATGCTTATAAATTTTTAATATTTTGCGACTGCTATTATAACAATATATCAGGACCATTGCATTAAATTTTCACGCTTTTTCACCAAACAAATAAAAATATATTGATATTTATAGAAAAAGAACTAGAAAAATTGAAAAGGATCAAAATATTTTTAAGTATATTTATTGTATGGTTGTATTTTAATTGTATGGTGTAAAGAAAAGGCTAATTTAAACATTCAGTGAAATTTTCAAGTATCTACAGTCATTCGTTTTTTAATTACAATAAAATAAGAAAATCGTTACATGAGAAATCGAGTGAATATCAAATGTTGTAAAAATATGAACAAGATTTGAACTTAAAATGCGTATAAAAAAAAACTACGACTAAGGGTTTTTAATATTTTTTAAATGTCATTGTAACAATATAGTAGGAGCCTTGTATTAAATTTCCAAGCTTTTTTATCAATTATGTAATATTTTATTGACATTCATAAGAAAAAATACTAATAAAATTAGACACAGAAAATGTTCCTAAACAGTTCAAAACAAAACAAAATATTTGAAAAAATTCCCGCTTTTCCTTAATTTTTATGTTGTTTTTCGTGGCACTTTTGTAAACTTTCCCGTCGAACAAGATACTGAAGTTGAATATCGAAGCATTATTTTGACTACTAATCGTGTACATGTCTAAAAATTTAAAAATAATAAAAATAAAAAAAAACAAACATCATTGTAGAACCAATACACTCATCGCTCCGCTCAGAATCTAAAATAAAATGTTATACCATACGCCCTTACGTGATACATGTGACGTATAAATTATACGAAAAAGAAAATTAAAAAAGGTATTTCATATATTATTTTAAATTTTTTCTGTTCCACCCTGTACATTATAACACAATATTATAAAATGTTTATAAAAACGTATATGTATATTATATTCCTACCTGTCTACTCGAAAAGTTCACACACAGATAATAAGTAACAACATAACACGCAGGTGGACATTAAATACAATAGGTAACCTAAGTAACAATCACTACCATAGGCCTTCTGGAACCCTGCCGTGGGAACAATGCATTCAACCAGTGGCGTAGCCAGGAATTTTTATGGGAGGAGGAAGGCTAAGTTTACAAATATAATATGTCTTTTATTTACATTTTTTATTTTTTTGTTAATCTTGTTAAAATTCTAAGATCAACGCGATCAATGGGGGGAGGGCTATCCCGGCTATAGCCCTCTTAGTCACCCCCCCCTGGCTACGCCACTGCATTCCGCAATAAATAACATGCACCTACTTATTGTTCACTATCAAAAACATATTTCTTGTAAAAAAAAAAGTAATGGCATTTTTCTAGTGTGCATAATAATAAAATAACATACTATATACGGATAGGTATTAAACATACTACTTCGGTAGTTCGGTATAGAATAAAAATATCTCGACCGATAATCGTAAAATAAATATTGTCGTGGTTGTTTCGGTGCTCATCCATAATATTATTATAATATTTGTAGTCCTGACATAAAATATTAAATACATTATTTTTCACTTGATTACGTTCTTATGACATATCAAAGAACACCAAAGTATCACAAAAATTATTAAAAAAAAATGGTTTTAACTCATTATTAATATATTCGATACCGTGATTTTCTGTTTTCTTCTAACACACGCGTGACATAGTATTTTGGACGTGTTTTTTTCCAAACATACAAATGATCTAATGAATCGATAAGAATTCTGAAAACAGATTTGAATTCGTCATCAAGTCTACTTGAAATCGACTTTCCCACATTTTTGATATTATCTCCCAAAATTCCAGAAAAAGTCATATAAAAAAAGAATATTTGAACATTTTTGTATTTCAATTTTTTGAGAAGATAAAATCAAAAAATCAAAAATGTGAGAAAGTCCATTTCAAGTAGACTTGATGACAAATTCAAATCTGTTTTCAG
>NC_042493.1:1895176-1898351 GCF_005508785.2 Acyrthosiphon pisum | reverse complement strand
TTTTCTACATTAAAAATATTAGTTATAGTAGTGACGACGAAGAAATGTCAGAGGAGTTTTTATCTGATGAAGAAATGTCAACAACGTTTTCGCCGGATATTTTATCTGACGAAGATTTATAATTACCTATATAATAATATATATTTCTACTGTAAAAATAAAAAAAATTATAGATTAATAAATAATTGTCAAGAGTTTTTATTATTATTATTATGAATTTTTATTTTACAAATATATACTAAGTACTATATTCAATACAAGCTTCTAACAGCATTTTTTCATCATCTCCGAAGTCTTCGCCCCAAATATATCTTTCTAGTGCTTCAAGACATACATCGTCAGTTTCTTCACCACCCCAAAAGTCGATTTCATTTGGTTTATCTATGATGGTAGTAAATATTTTATAAATAATGTATAAAACAATAATAAAATGAGCATACCATATTTTGTTCGTTGTTGATCAACACAATTCTCGGATACATGCTTAACATCGTTTCTAGTCTATAACAGCATAATATGACGTCGGTAAGGTAAGTGCTACAATCTTATACAATATTATGTCATACTAACTTCGTCTACTAAAATATTTTCTTCTGGGCTGAATAAATTACTGTAATAAACCCGTCTTGGTGTATTTGATAGCTACAAAATGTATTATTTTTTAATTATATATATATATATATATAATTACGTATATAATATACACGTAATTTAACTTACCATTATATCCAACTCGCCATTTGCTATAAAATCAATAAATCCTGTTGAGATGTCCGGTGTGTTGGTGATAGATGCTTGGCTGCTGTTGTATGACATTTTTTAGAAAAATTATAAAACGATTTTTTAAAAAACGATAAAATAATTGTTTTAAGCAAGTGCGTCCAGAAATGCACTAAAAGTACACTGATATTTATCATGTTTAAGAGAAACAAATTACATCGTCTTACGGGTGGTACAGAATTGCTAAATCATCAAAAATCTTTGAATTTTGAAATGTGTGCAAAAATTATTATTATTATTATTATTGTTCGGCTTGGCCATTGTCAGATGCGTTAGTAACGATCCGACAGTCATTTGTGTGTGTATATCGTTATATTTTATGCATATTAAAAATGTTTAAGTGCGATCAGTGTGTATCTGTTTTCTCGCGGAAAGACATTTTATTAAGACATTTAAAGTGTCACAATAACACTAAACAAATTAAGTGTATTATATGCAACACTGTTTTTAGCAGAAAGGATGCTCTCAGACGACACGAGAAAAGTATTCATGGTGAGTAAATTTATCGGCGGGAATAATTTTTTTATAATTTTACTAAGATTAGTACGCACATGATGTATATACTCAGTATCACGGGTTTGATTAAAATTACTGTAGACAGTTTTCTCTTTTGTTTACATGTTGTGGGCAGTACCGGGTGATAATCTTTTATCAATTTATTTAATAAACGTTATTCGAATACTAGTGTCATATAATAAAGACATGGCGAGCGTTTTAAGGGGTTTAGCTTATACAAACACATGTACATGGTTGTAGTATATAAGAAATATAGCGCATTTTAAATAATATATTATCGTTCCATTTTAGGTTTGTTAAACAGTAACGCACAGCCAGTTACAAGTACAGCAGCAACTACAAGTAAGAAAGAATTATATATTTATGTATAATTTAGTGTTTAATATTTTACATAATGTGATATCGCTTTTAAAGATGTTGATGGTGTAGCAGTATTAGATAAGACTGAAAAAAGTGGATCGCGTGAAAGTATATATATATATATATATATTTAGTAAATATATCGTGTTTAATTAAAATTTTTTATTGTAGATGATAACAACACGTTTAATGATAATTTAATGTATGAAAACAGCAGTGATGGCTATTGTATTGATGTGATGGATAAGGTTGAACATAATGAGATGCGTAAAAGTATGTTATATTAAATAGATAGGTATATCTTGATTCACAAATAATTATTATTTTTTGTTTAGATATTGACAATATTACGTTTGAAGAAGACGACGATAGTTATTGTATTGATGTGTTAAATAAAGCAGAAAATAATGGATTATGTAAAAGTATTAAATATTAATATATGCATTTAATATGATAAATATATATTGATTTATTTTTTAGCTGATAACAATGAACCGGAAATTATTGAAATAGCCCCAAACATTTTCGTCGAGAATATACAAGCTGCATCTTCAAAACAAAGTACATAATATTTAATATAAATATATTTTATTAGTTATATAAAACTTATAAATTATTTAGGTAAACGTAAATATACTGAAAATTCTTTGCCTAATGTACAAAATAAACTTGCACGAATGAACGCAACAACATCATCGAAATTCGTCAAAACAAAGTCTGCGTTTAAGGGGCTTTGTACCGAATATTTCAAAAAAAACATTGACAATATTAAAGACGTCCTAGAATTTTTAGAAATTTCAAAGCCTGAAATAGTTGAAATAATCGACGGTGCACTTCGTCAGTCGCCGATAAAATATAATATTAAACTGGAGGCTACATACATTAAACCGCACACCGAAATAAAAGAAAATCGCGCCTTTAAGACCAGGGCAAGGTCAATATTTAACGACTATAATATAAACGAAATGTTAGAAATAGATTTTAACACTATACTTAAAGAACAGGAAATAATGGCGCTTAAAGGCAGCGGATTTACATTAGATAGTATAGACGGTCTAATATTAAATATAAATCAACATACACCTTTAGGAGGCGCATCATATATGCCATTACCGGAATTCATCGAAAATAAAAAAGCAACCGTTAATGTGCAAAATAACGATAACAAGTGCTTTAAATATAGCATATTAGCGAAACATGTAAATCCCGTGCATGCCGAGAGAATAGGACGAAATTATACAGAAGTTGAACATATCTATGACTTTTCCAAAATAAATTTCCCCGTAACAATGAAAGATATCGACAAATTTGAAAAAATAAATAATGTATCGGTTAATGTATATAGCATAAAACAAGGCGATCCTACACATAAAAATAATGTAAAAAAAATTTCAAAAAGAAAAATGGTTAAAAAAAAAATATGTAATTACACGATATATCCCATAAAAGTGTATGAAGTCGAAAGAACTGACCACCATGATTTATTGTTATTTGGAGACGGCTCGGGTAACGAGCATTA
>NC_042493.1:1893378-1895076 GCF_005508785.2 Acyrthosiphon pisum | reverse complement strand
AATATTATTTTAATTAATAAAATAAAAAAGGTGGGTAAGTGGATGTCGCTATGCTGTACAGTAGTTAGAAGTGAGTCACTGTATAATGGACAGTATTAAATTTGAATTCAATGATAATAATATCCACTGTATAAGAAAAAACGATTCTGAGTGGAGACTGTATAACAGTGTCTAGGTAGAAGAAATATTATTATATACTTATCTATGATATTAAAAAAAAAAAATAATTGACCCTGAAGTAGGTACCTATAATAAATTCCAAATTAATCATATCACAATATCAATTAGGTAACGCGTCATACATCAACAACAAATCGTGGTACTATCATAGATATATAATAGTATACTTTAGAAGTTTCAAGTACCCACGAATAATATTATACAATCACAACAACACAACTAAAATGGTTATTCCAGGTTTTTAATAAGTAATTTCGTCCAAATTTGAGCTTAAAACGACTATAAAAATGAAATGTGGTTATGTATTTTTCAGATTTTTTGGTAACAGAATAACTACTTCCGTGGAATCTTGTTTTAAATTTTAAATTCTTAGATATAAAAGTAAAACATTTTATAAATCATTAACTACAAAATAATTATTCAATTTTTAATTTTATAAATGTTGTCCAAATTCGATCTTTAAATGCTTATGAAAAAAAATTGTGCCTATGTATTTTTAATATTTTTCAACTGCTATTGTAACAGTATATCAGGAGCCTTGTGTTAAATTTTTAAACTTGTTGGCCCAACCGGTGGCAAGCAGATCCTTTTTTCCATGTGGGACAAAGTTAATTTTTTTACACCCACCACCCACCCAAAACTAAAAGAACGTAGTAAAATGAGACGTAGTAAAATAACATTTACAAATTTAATTTTAGTAACTTGTAAAATTCTGAACAAAAAATACCACCCACACCACCCCCATTTTCAAGTGAAGCCTAGGCCCCATTCGTGTCTTGTCTGCACGCCACTGGGCTTAACAGATAGAACTTGATTGATATTCATAGAAAATAAAAATAAAAAAAATTGAAATATGAAATTGTCCATAAACAACTCAAAACTAGTAAAAATATTTTGAAAATTTTATCAAGTATAAGAATTGATAAAATAAACATTCAGTGAAATGTTCATGTATCTACAGTTATTCGTTTTTTAATTACAACAAAATAAGAAAATCGCTACATGAGAAATCGAGTGAATATCCAATGTTGTAAAAATTTGAATTTCAGACGCTCATAAAAATTTAATTTGAGTTTCTTATAGACATTTTTTTTTTTGATAAAGGTAAATAATCTTATAAGGAATCTTGTATTACATTTTCAAATCTTAGATTTAAAAATAAAAATTTTTACCAATTCTTAACTAAAAATAATTTGCTAATTTTCGTGATTTTTACATATTTTGTCAATTTTTGAACTTTAAATGCTAATAAAAAAAAACTGTGACTAAGGATTTTTCATATTTTTCCAAAATCATTGTAACAATATAGTAGGAGCCTTGTATTAAATGTGCTCTGTAGGAAATACGGCGTCGGTGAAGAGCGTCGCGGTGATATAGCTGTATGGAACCCTGGTTGTTTCAGACCAGGGACTGGAACCGTACCGAAATTGACCGATTTTGAACCGAAACCTTTTGAAAATCTTGGAACCGAAACCGGACCGGAACCCTTAAATACATTTTTCTAGGAACCGAAATCGA
>NC_042493.1:1890209-1891390 GCF_005508785.2 Acyrthosiphon pisum | reverse complement strand
AACCTGATTGGTAGGTTGATCGTCAAAAGTTGTTGTAATTCCCTTTGGACCTGATATTTTTGTCGTTTGGCACTTTTAACGTGTTTTTCAGCTCGAATTTGTTGGTTTTCGTCAACATTTTTTTCGAAATTAATCTTTGATTCACAAACTTTGCAAAATAATGTGATTGCGTGACTGCAATGAACCCAGAGGTGTCATTTGGGGGGGGGGGGGGGTGCTGGGTGTACATTTTCACCACTTTTTTTTAAAACACCTTCTTTGGCCTGCCAACAATTAATATAAGCGCTGATATACCTAAGTGTTTTATATTATATATATTTTATATTTTTTCAGTATTAAAAAAAAAAATGTATTGTACTAATGTTTACTTTCCAAGAATGTTTGGTGTGGTTTTCTGATCTCACAATATTATAATTGATAAAATTATAACACAAACGTTGTGAAAAAGGGTATCCACAAAATACATTTCTGGTTTTATTAAGCTAGGTAAATATATTATATATTTTGAGTATGCAGGGAGAAAAAATGTGTAGGTTAAGTTCGGTTAGGTATTATAATAAAAAATAAAGACTACATAGGTAATTTAATGAATGTTTTTTTTTATTATTCAGCAATGCTACTATGTACTAATTGTTTCCTACAGTAGTTCTAATAATTCTATAATGGTTCATCATACAAATTTAAGAAACTATTTCACGGTGACATTTCATTTCGGTGACTATATTTTTATTACGTACTGGATACATACTTAAATCAACGTAATTACAATTGAAGACGTAAGAATTTCCCAAAGGACAATAGTATGTGTATTTAAATACACAAATGTTGCCCTTCAATCGTGTCATGTTTTTTCGCGCCAGTATAGATATTTTTTCATTTTGAATCCCATAACATGTTATTGTTTTTTCTACACCAACAGTATTTGCTGTACTTGTTGAATACGATACAGTAAAACCATTCTCATTTGTAACTTCAACTGAATCTTCTCTACCAAGTGTTCCAGAAACTTCAATCGATGTGCCAACTTGAAAACCTGGACCCGAAAAACCAGCACTAACAGCTGCAGTTAGAGTACTTGAGATAGATGAACTATTGCCCACGGTGGACGATTGCGTTGATGATCTTTCATTGCCATACGTAATCTGTGTACTTTTTTCATCTTCATAGCGTATGTTGCATGA
>NC_042493.1:1884848-1889966 GCF_005508785.2 Acyrthosiphon pisum | reverse complement strand
GACAGTTATCTTCTCGTATTATGTTAGCAGTTTGAACACAAAGAAGTACACCTGTTACTCGTAATTTCGTAGATGACAAATAAAATAAAATTAATGAGATGTTAAATTCGATAACTTGTTCGCAATAATATCAATAATAGGTAGGTAGGTAACCACCTTATGCCACAATCTTAATGTAGATTCGATTATTTCAATTATGAAAACAGCTTAAAATATTTTGAAAATATTATGGTTTAAAGAAAATGCTAATATCCAGTCGAAATTGCATATATCTACGGTTATTTGTTTTAGAGTTACACCAAAAACCAAAATTGATTTTGTCGAAAATCAATTTTCGGTAAATATTCCCGTTTTTCCTTAATTTTTTTTTTCCACGGTGCTTTTGAAAATTATTGCAAATTTTTTACTTTTGACCCCCAAAAGTACCAAGTAGATTCATTTTTCTTTCAAAAAAGATACTGTAGACGAAAATCTAAGAATTTTTACTGTCCTAAAAGGTGATGACAGACACAAATTTAAAAACAAAAAGAAAGAAAATCATATTTCATTGTCCGCTCAGAATCTAAAAGATAACAGTAATATTCCACATTTTAAAATTAAACCCACTTTCAGGATGAACACTCAGAAATCGTTTTATCCAACTGGGAGGTTTAAATATAATTTATACGCTCAAGTTATTTATCATTATGATAATCTGGGTTCGGGACGTATAGCATTTAAAAACACAATAATATAAGCGATAAATTATGCACTTAAAAACCGTAGAATATGCATAAAATGTTTAAAAATATGGATTTAGTAAATGTATTATTCTTTATTATTTTATAAATAATTATTAATTACAGTTTGTATAACATTAAAAATGTTTACAAAAATCAAATAATTTTAAACTTGTTTCTTGAATTTTCCGGGTTTTTGAATTTTATTTGTCAGCGTTTATAACGATTTATCATTTAAATCAATAAATGAATAATTTTATATTTATATTGATTATATTAAATCTGATTTGGTAGGTTGATTCGTCAAAAGTTGTTGTAATTCCCTTTGGACTTGATCTTTTTGTCGTTTGGCACTTTTAACGTGTTTTTCAGCTCGAATTTGTTGGTTTTCGTCAACATTTTTTTCGAAATTAATCTTTGATTCACAAACTTTGCAAAATAATGTGATTGCGTGACTGCAATGAACCCAGAGGCGTCATTTGGGGGGGGGGGGGTGCTGGGTCTACATTTTCACCACTTTTTTTTTAAACACCTTCTTTAGCCTGCCAACAATTAATATAAGCGCCAATAGGTATACCTAAGTGTTTTATATTATATATAACATTGTGAAGAAGGATACCCACAAAATACATTTCTGGTTTTATTAAGCTAGGTATATTATATATTTTAAGTATGCAGTGAGAAAAAATGTGTAGGTTAAGTTCGTTTAGGTATTTTATTACAAAGGTGATTTATACCCATACGTTTATTTACCAAGTATATTAAAATTTAAAATATAAAATACCACTGTGCACTTGTATCCACAAATGATAACATAATATTATTTTATTTTAGTTACCACTTTTTCGCACATTAATGTAACCACACGGTCAAAAGTATTCGGTATCGTTTGATAACTGTGGTAACCGTGATTATTTCACACGTCACGGTGTATTGTGAAATCGGCTTAAGCCGACTTTTTTGTAGCCGATTTTAGATATTTTGTTGCAATTCAAAAAAATTATTCATGACCTCACGAGGACTTGAAACTTTTATGTAGTCATATTTGATGTAGGTACCTATATTAATATCTTGGTATATTTTACTATACATCATGGCATAACCTACCAAAATAACCTACAAAAAGTGATATGTATACCTACTATGGTATACGTAAATACGATTTTAACACAGGAAAATATTACGTAGCCCAAATACATTTTTAATCAGCTCATGATTGATATCTTATAAATTCAATTTTATAGACGTAGTTATCAAAAAAATATTAACAAATAAATAGGTAGTATTATTGTTTTTTTTTCCAATAAATAACGAATTCTATTGCATATACGTTTTCGAATTTAACATCCCATTAATTGTACTTTGTCATTTATGACCAACAGGTGTACTTGGACGGTTTTTGTGAAAAGGGGATCAAGTCAAAAACAGTAAATGTTCAGTAGACAATAAAAACGTTTTATATTCTCAATTTCTTAAAAAAAAAATTTATGATATTTTATTTTATTTTTAACTTTGATTTGTTACATGTTTATATAAGACAAAATACCTAAATATAATTATTAAGTAATTTTGGTTGACTTGACACTAACAGCACATAATTTGTTAAATTATATGACTTGATACTCTTATGTGCAAAAAGTATCAAGTCGTTAATATTGAAAAATGTTTGTGATATTGGTATCAAGTCAACAAAAATCAATTTAAAAATTATGTATATTATTAAAATATTATGTATTATTATTATATTATTAATTTATAATAAAGTAAGTAGTTTTAATTATTATATAAATTGACTAAAAAAAATGTATGATTGTAACTTAAAACTATTATTTTTTTGAAAAATAATTAAAACAAAATAAAATAATTATGTAGTAAAACATAACATATTTTAAACAATATTATAAAATGTATTCAAAAATACCTAAAAGTTAATACTATTGCACAGACACTTCTTAATCATAATTTACTTAATTAATATTATATATAGGTACTTAGTTCACCAATAACATAATATTTTTAAACAGTATATAAAAGATTTAAAAATAAATAACAAAAACAAATATTAATTTATTATTAATACTCTTCATCAGATATTATAGGGTCGACCGTATTTTTGTTTGATTTTAAGTTTTTATAGAAATTATGAAATGTTTCTGGTATAAACTTTAATAAAGACATAAGATCCTTTTTTTTTCTTCAGTTATAAATAAATCATCATCATATGCTTTTGGAATGTTCATTGAAACTGGATTTCTTTTGTTTAGATTCAATTTATGGAATTTGGCATTTAAATCGACTGATGTCTTGTAGTGTACTATTCCTTTTTCAGTTTTAGTATAGCGAATCCACTTTACATCACGAAACACAAACTTTTCCTCATTTATGTTAGTTTTTTTTCATTTGATAGCTTGTTTTGAACAAACTGTTGAAGTCATAAAATATATCTTGTGCCATTTCTACAACCAAAAATTTGTTTTTCCTGCATATTTAATTAATTGTATCCAATCATACGGGTGGTTTATTGAAGAAGGAAATGTTTTCCGAGCTTTTTCGATTTTTGCATGATCTGAGTCACACTCCAGAATGGAGTGGCCTGATACCATAAACTTGTGATCAATTATTTGAACAGTTTCCTGTTGATCCAAGAAAAACAGACACATTGCCATTAGAATACTGTTTTTATTTCGCCCAGGGCAGCAATCACTGTACATAGTTACATGTGTTATACTTTTTAGTAAATTAGTTAAATAATTGTACACACACGAACCAATGTCATTAGCCCCTCGTTTGGCTAAAGTTTCGTACCAAATATAACATGTTGCTGTATTAGATGCACAATTGTGCACAGTTAAATTGTAGTTGTTGTATCACTCAATCGTTATTGTATATTGTATATAATACATTTAATAAATTCAGTATGAATACGTTTAAGCTCTCTAATATTGTATTTAATATTGTGATTTTTCATTTCGTGTATATACTAGGATGGGGAGGAGATCGCAAAAATATTTGTGGAATTTATACAAAAAAATGTATTAACCAAGTCTACACGAGAAGTCAAACGAAATCGACGTTTTTTACACAACATAATTTTACATTGGATACTGCATGGGACATTGTTGGAGATCCGACATATTGTGGAAATGGTGCTTGTCATGCAACATACACTATGAAGATTGAAAAGAGTACACAGATTACATATGGCAATGAAAGATCATCAACGCAATCGTCCACCGTGGGCAATAGTTCATCTATCTCAAGTACTCTAACTGCAGCTGTTAGTGCTGGTTTTTCGGGTCCAGGTTATCAATTTGGCACATCGATTGAAGCTTCTGGAACACATGGTAGTGAAGAATCAGTTGAAGTTACTAATGAGAATGGTTTTACTGTATCGTATTCAACAAGTACAGTAAATACTGTTGGTGTAGAAAAAACAATAACATGTTATGGGATTCAAAATGAAAAAATATCTATACTGGCGCGAAAAAACATGACACGATTGACGGGCAACATTTGTGTATTTAAATACACATACTATTGTCCTTTGGGAAATTCTTACGTCTTCAATTGTAATTATGTTGATTTAAGTATGTATCCAGTACGTAATAAAAATATAGTCACCGAAATGAAATGTCACCGTGAAATAGTTTCTTAAATTTGTATTATGCACCATTATAGAATTATTAGAACTACTGTAGGAAACAATTAGTTCATAGTAGCATTGTTGAATAATAAAAAAAAACATTCATTAAATTACCTATGTAGTATTTATTTTTTCAGCGTAAAAACAACTCATTATATTGTTACGTGTAGCACTTTCAGAATCCAGAAGATGATGCGGTTAAAATAATAATAGCCAATATTTCTGAGTAAACAAAGTGTGTGCTTAATGATTAGAACAGTTTAATTATGAATAGTAGTAATCAGGGATCGAAACCGGTTTAACCGGTTTTCCAAAAAACCGGTTAAAACCGCGGTTTTCTCATTTCTGAACACCGGAACTGGAACCGGAACCAAAAGCTTTGAAACACCGGTTAAAAAACCGTAACCGAAACCTAAGACTTTAAAAAACCGTTTTCAAAACTCAAACCGAAACCATAGAATTGAAAAACCGCTCTTGTACTGTTCTTGAATAACGGATTAAAATTTAAAACAAATGTCGGTTTCTTTGAATTCCATAAAGTTAATTATATTATTTTTAATTCTACTATTTTTATACGAAGTAATTATTATGTTTGGATTTATTGATAAAAATCCCGATGCAGTTACTGAGTATTACGAAATATTAATATAATATATATTATTACTAAACTTATGATTGAAAATTGAAAATACTAATAATATAGTGTGATGTTATTGTAATATACAATTAAATATTAATGTAATCGAATAATGATCT
>NC_042493.1:1874034-1884460 GCF_005508785.2 Acyrthosiphon pisum | reverse complement strand
TAGTAATGTAAAATATAATATAATCTCGCGGTAGTAGCGGTGTAGCGGTGTATAATTGCTGGTGGCGTGAAGTGGCTTCGGTCTTGCTGGCCCATGTACATCTGATCAGGTTGTGCTCCTGTCCCTCTTATATACGCTGTCGGCTCCTTTGATCTGATCAGCATACAGAACTCGCAGGTACCTTAGGTGTGGTCGTAAAAGTTGTTGTTGTTGTGGTATTGTAGAAACCGCCAATTAGTGTACATATATTTGCTATAGATAAGCTTGCTAATGCTTTTACAAGGAGAACCGCTTAGTATGGTTTGAATGACAGATTATAAGTAATGCGGTTTATACTACCTTCAGTTAGGTATACTTGTTACACAGTGCCCGAATTGGGGGGGGGGTTCGCAGGAGGACGGAGCTCCCCTACTATTTTAATCTTTTTTTGCATAACCCTACTATTTTTTGTATGGTCTGTGTTGAATAATTGCGCCCTTAGAACGCAGTTTTTAAATCGTTAGGTTGAACTCCTCTACCTTATTTTCCCAATTCGAGAACTGTTGTTACAATATATTAATACATGTCCATTACAATATAACACCGTTCAAGGTACGCTTGCCGCTTGCATCATCAATGACATGTAAAGAATAAAATCAAGGTTTTAAATATAAAATGTATATTTCTCATTGGCATCATGACAAAATAAATATGTAATATGCTATCAACGTAACTAATATTGGTCGAGAACGCGTACCTCTCCCGTACTTCGTCAAGAACTGAGACGTAAGCCGTTATCACCAGCGAAAATAATAAACCCAAACACACCCACCACCCACCCAAAACTAAAATAACGTAGTAAAATGACACGTAGTAAAATAACATTTACAAATTTAATTTTAGCAACTTGTAAAATTCTAAACAAAAAATACCACCCACACCCACCCCATTTTCAAGTGAAGCCTAGGCCCCATTCGTGTCTTGTCTGCACGCCACTGGGCTTAACAGATAGAACTTGATTGATATTCATAGAAAATAAAAATAAAAAATTTGAAATTTGAAATTTTCCGTAAACATCTCAAAACAAGTCAAAATATTTTGAAAATTTTATCAAGTATAAGAATTGATAGAACAAACATTCAGTGAAATGTTCATGTATCTACAGTTATTCGTTTTTTAATTATAACAAAATAAGAAAAGCGCTACATGAGAAATCGAGTGAATATCAAATGTTGTAAAAATTTGAATTTGAAACGCCCATAAAAATTTAATTTGAGTTTCTTATAGACATTTTTTTTGTTGATAAAGGTAGATAATCTTATAAGGAATCTTGTATTACATTTTCAAATCTTAGATTTAAAAAAAAAAATTTTTACCAATTCTTAACTAAAAATAATTTGCTAATTTTCGTGATTTTTACATATTTTGTCAATTTTTGAACTTTAAATGCTAATAAAAAAAAACTGTGACTAAGGATTTTTAATATTTTTCAAAAGTCATTGAAACAATATAGTAGAAGCCTTGTATTAAATTTTCAAGTATTTTTACTCAACAAATAAAGTTTTATTGACATTCATAGAAAAAAAATGGTGAGTGTTGCTCTGCTGTACAGTTGGTTACAAGTGGGTCATTGTATAATGGATGGTATTAAATTTGAATTCAATGATATAATATCACTGTATAAGAAAAACGATTCTGAGCGGAGACGGTATAACATAGTGTCTAGGTATAAGACATAATATTATATACCTACTTATCTATGGTATTTAAAACAAATTGACCTATAATAGGTACCTATAATAAATTCCAAATTAATCATATCACAATAACCATTAGGTACTTACAATGCGTTATACATCAACAACAAACCATGATACTATCATATATATGTAATAGTATACTTTAGAAGTTTCAAGTACCCACGAATAATATTATACAATCACAACAAAATAACTAAAATAGTTATTCTAGTTTTTTTTTAATATCTAATAAATGATATTTAGATTTATATTTATATTTACCAAATTTAAAATTTAAAAATCATTCTTTAGTTAAAAATTTATAAAATATTCAATTTGTATAACAAATGAATGAAAAGTTAAAACAAAGTTTCACATAAGTAGGTTATGCTGTAACCAAACAATTTAAAAAGGTGGGCAAGTGGATGTCGCTCTGCTGTATAGTAGGTTACAAGTGGGTCACTGTATAATGGAGGGTATTAAATTTGAATTCAATGATATAATATCACTGTATAAGAAAAACGATTCTGAGCGGAGACGGTATATCAGTCTAGGTATTAGACATTTATATACTTCAATGGTATTAAAAAAAAATTGACCTATAATAGGTATCAATAATAAATTCCAAATTATTCTTATCACAATATCTATTATGTAACACGTCATACATCAACACCAAACCGTGGTACTATCATAGATATATAATAGTATACTTTAGAAGTTTCAAGTACCCATGATTAATATTATACAATCACAACAAAACAACTAAAATAGTTATTCCAGGTTTTTTAATATGTAATTTCGTCCAAATTTGAGCTTAAAATGACTATAAAAATAAACTGTGATTATGTATTTTTTAGATTTTTGGTAACAGAATTAACTACTTACGTGGAATCTTGATTTAAATTTTCAATCCTTTGGTATAAAAGTTAAACATTTTATATATTTTTAACTACGAAATAATTACTCAATTTTAAATTTTCAATAATAATATCTATGTTATGGGATTCAAAATGAAAAAATATCTTTACAGTCGCGAACAAACATGACACGATTGACGGGCAACGTTTACGAATATTTATTTGGATTTGGAGACGAAACCCCTCCAGTTAACTTTTACAAGTGTAATTACGTTGATTTAAAAATGTATCCAGTACATGATAAAACTGTATTTACTGAATTGAATATTGTAACCATGAAATAACAAATTCTTAAATTTATATTATGAACCATTATAGAATTATTAGAATTACTGTAGTAAACAATTAGTACTTAGTAATATTGTTGAATAATAAAAAAACATTTATTAAATTACCTATGTAGTCTTTATTTGTTAAAGTAAAAACAACTCGTTATATCGATAACACCGTTCAAGGAACGCTTGTTGCTTGCAGTATATAAGGTAGAACCGGTCTTGCTTAGGTATATCGGCGCTTATATTAATTGTTGGCAGGCCAAAGAAGGTGTTAAAAGTTAAAAGTGCCAAACGCCAAAAAGATCAAGTTCGAAGGGAATCACAACAACTTTTAACGAATCAACCTACCAAATCAGATTTAATATAATCAATATAAATATAAAATTATTTATTTATTGATTTAAATGATAAATAGTTATAAACGTTGACAAATAAAATTCAGAAACCAGGAAAATTCAAGAAACAAGTTTACAATTATTTGATTTGTATAAACATTTTTAATGTTACACTAATTGTAATTAATAATTATTTATAAAATAATAAAGAATAATACATTTACTAAATCCATATTTTTAAATTTTTTATGCATATTCTACGGTCTTTAAGTGCATATTTTAGCGCTTATTTTATTATGTTTTTAAATGCTATACGTCCCGAACCCTGATTATCATAAGGATAATCATAAGGTGCAACTCGACTTTACTAAAGATCTTTATGGGTGTATGATTCACCAAGAGTTAGTATCTTAATATGTTTTAGTTACCTATAGTATGCACCATTGTATGTTATACATTTTAATGTGCAGGTATAACACTTATTTATATTATAATTAACACAGATTAATTTTAGATTTAAAGGTAGGTATATTAAACAATGATCTGAAACAATACAAGTTCAGTACTTCTCTTTATTGTAGTAATCAGTACCTACCTACCAGAAAAGCAGCTATCCTGTAACTATCCTGAAGCAGTTTTGTGGAAAAAGTTTCCTTTAAGTAAACAATTTGTTTGTAAGTTTGAACTATTGTCATTAATAATTAAAATTTGATATAATTCTAAATTCATCAACACAAAGTTCTTTAATATTGGACTATTGTAGACAGAATAATAAGCTAAATGATGGTATTAGATTAACATCGGATGACATAATATTGGACAAGTACAGCGCATACCAATGTCTGTAAGCTTGGCTGAATCTATAGCAGATCAAATAGTGACAATGTTTAATTCTGAAATTAAGGTAATTCAATTTGTTATTCATTTCAAAAGTATATTTTTAGAATTGTAAACAAATAATATTGCATCATTATCTTTCGTTTAATAGTTGTTAGTTTTCGTAAACTCGCGTTTATAATATTATTAGAAATAAATACATTATATAAAATCATTAGTGGTTTTTTTTTTTTTGATTTTTTTACATAAAAAGTTGAATTTATAATATATCAATCATGGTCTGATTAAAAAATTTGTTTGTTTGATGGGCTATGAAATACACCTAGCTTAATAAAACCAGAAATGTATTTTGTGGGTACCCTTCTTCACAATGTAAGTGTTATAATTTTATCAATTATAATATTGTGAGATCACAAAACCACCTCAAATTTTCTTGGAAAGTAAACATTAGTAGAATACATTTTTTTTTAATACTGAAAAAATGTAAAATATATATAATATAAAATACTTAGGTATATCGGCGCTTATATTAATTGTTGGCAGGCCTAAGAAGATGTTTTAAAAAAGTGGTGCAAATGAAAACCCAGCACACCCCCCTCAAATGACGCCTCTGGGTTCATTACAGTCACGCAATCACATTATTTTGCAAAGTTTGTGAATCAAAGATTAATTTCGAAAAAAAGTTTGACGAAAACCAACAAATTTGAGCTGAAAAACACGTTAAAAGTGCCAAACGACAAAAAGATCAAGTCCAAAAGGAATCACAACAACTTTTAATGAATCAACCTACCAAATTAGATTTAATATAATCAATATAAATATAAAATTATTGATTTATTGATTTAAATGATAAATCGTTATAAACGCTGACAAATAAAATTCAAAAACCTGGAAAATTCAAGAAACAAGTTTACAATTATTTGATTTGTATAAACATTTTTAATGTTACACTAATTGTAATTAATAATTATTTATAAAATAATGAAGAATAATAAATTTACTAAATCAATATTTTTAAATTTTTTATGCATGTTCTACGGTCTTTGAGTGCATATTTTAGCGCTTATATTATTGTGTTTTTAAATGCTATACGCCCCGAACCCTGGTTATAACTAATAATAATTATATAAATTAATGTTATTACAATTGTGGTACCTACCTGTTAATAAAAATGTAGATGAACATAAACTTTCTGAAATATTTCAATTCAATGTTTTTATGTTTATGAATGCGTTTTAGTAAAGTACCTATTTAATATACTATTCCCAAACAAATTATGATACCTACTTAGATACCTATTCATTAAATGCGTTGACCTATTTACGGAATTTAAAAAATAATATTTGAGTAAACTGGATTTAAAAACATTCCAAAAAAACAGTAAAAATATTTAAAACACTAATATAATCGATGCAATGTTTTGAAAATTTTGCCATAATTCCATTTTTTGTTGTTTGGGCTTACTTATCATACATAAATAATTAAAATGTTTTTGTTATTATGATTATTTGAATATAATATTGTAGACTTTATATTAATTTGTCAAGTTATGTCATACAACTATACAAGTTACCAAGTTTATAAATGTATGTTATTTAAATAAGTAAAACATTTCATGAATATAAATTAAAAAAAGGTGGTAAATGCATTGTACGTACAAGTTTTAATAACTAGGTTAAAAGTTAGTTCTAATTAAGAACGTGATAAATATTTTTTCTATTTAATTATTGTGCTATGGTATAAAATACATACAGTGCTTGATTTAAGGGGGGGCGTGGAGGGCCGGGGTCCTCTTGTTTTGTAGAAAATATGTGTGCGTACGTCTGTGTGTATCCTAGTGTAGTCAGTAGGCACTATATTGTCTTTGTTTTTAGTTGTTTACGTCTGAAACAACCAGGGTTCCATACAGCTATTATATCACCGCTACGCTCTTCACCGACGCCGTATTTCCTACAGAGCACATTTAATACAAGGCTCTTACTATATTGTTACAATGACTTTGGAAAAATATTAAAAATCCTTAGTCACAGTTTTTTTTATTAGCGTTTAAAGTTCAAAAATTGACAAAATATGTAAAAATCACGAAAATTATCAAATTATTTTGAGTTAAGTATTCGTAAAAATTTTTCTTCTTAAATCTAAGATTTGAAAACGTAATACAAGATTCCTTATAAGATTATCTACCTTTATCAACAAAAAAAAATGTCTATAAGAAACTCGAATTAAATTTTTATGGGCGTTTCAAATTCAAATTTTTACAACATTGGATATTCACTCGATTTCTCATGTAGGGATTTTCTTATTTTGTTGTAATTAAAAAACGAATAACTGTAGATACATGAACATTTCACTGAATGTTTATTTTATCAATTCTTATACTTGATAAAATTTTCAAAATATTTTTACTAGTTTTGAGTTGTTTATGGACAATTTCATATTTCAATTTTTTTATTTTTTTTTTTTATGAATATCAATAAAGTTCTATCTGTTAGGTCACTTGAAAATGGGGTGGGTGTGGGTGGTATTTTTTGTTAAGAATTTTACAAGTTACTAAAATTAAATTTGTAAATGTTATTTTACTACGTGTCATTTTACTACGTTCTTTTAGTTTTGGGTGGGTGGTGGGTGTAAAAAAATTAACTTTACCCCACATAGAAAAAGGGATCTGCACGCCACTGGTTGGGCCAACAAGTTAAAAAATTTAATACAAGGCTCCTGATATATTATTACTATAGCAGTTGAAAAATATTAAAAATACATACGCACAATTTTTTTTCATATACCATAGATAAGTAGGTATATAATATTATGTCTTATACCTAGACACTGTTATACCGTCTCCGCTCAGAATCGTTTTTCTTATACAGTGATATTATATCATTGAATTCAAATTTAATACCACCTATTATACAGTGACCCACTTGTAACCTACTATACAGCAGAGCGACATCCACTTGCCCACCTTTTTTAAATTGTTTGGTTACAGCATAAGCTACTTATGTGAAACTTTGTTTTAACTTTTCATTCATTTGTTATACAAATTGAATATTTTATAAATTTTTAACTAAAGAATGATTTTTAAATTTTAAATTTGGTAAATATAAATATAAATCTAAATATCATTTATTAAATTGCAAATATACAAAATCTAAACTTCTAGTCACATTTTCGCTTTTTATACTAAATAATCAATAATTTATTTATCACATTGATTACTTATATATCTACTATTATGAAAAAATTTTTAAGTTAAGAATAAAGTATAATATTTTGTTATTATAATTGTATTTTTGTTGTAAAAAAATTGTTGCCCCCCACCCCCCAGATTTTTGTTCTGGAGTGTGGATCCGTGCCTATTAATAATATCATCAAATATACTTAGTAATATCCAGTCTTGGGTAGTATTCCGAATACTTTTAGAATACTATTTCCAAAAGTACTTTGTGATGTATTCTGAATACTTTAAAAGTATGAAAATAAAATTGTTTGATTTGCATGTTATTCCCTTGCATTTGATTTAAAACAAAAATACAAAATTTATATTTTATGCGTTGGACATTTTGAGTCAATAATATCTATTAATATCATACAATATCAAAATTATAACTGATATCGTTTCATATATTTATGAAAAATATTTTTAAGTATTCGGAATACTTTATTCGGAATATTATATTTATCAAGTATTCGAATACATATTCGGAATACTATTTTTCATAAGTATTCTAGTATTTATTCCAAATACTTTTAAAAGTATTTTACCCATGACTGGTAATATCATAGGCTGAATGACCGTCTTAGCTCAGAATCGTTTTTCTTATACAAAAATATCATATCATTGAATTCAAATTTAACACTATCCATTACAGTGACTCATTTGTTACCTACTGTACAGCATAGCGACATGTCTACAAGAAAGTCAAATTAAATTTTTATGAACGTTTGAAATTAATATTTTTATAACATTTGATATTCACTCGAATTCTCATGTAACGATTTCCTTATTTAGTTGAAATCAAAAAACGAATGACTGTAGGTACTTGAAAATTTCACTGAATGTTTAAATTAGCCTTTTCTTTACACCATACAATTAAAATACAACCATACAATATATATACTTAGTAATATCATACGTTTTCGGACCATCTTCGCTCAAAATCGTTTTTCTTATATAATGATATTATTATATCATTGAGTTCAAATTTAACACCATCCATTACAGTGACCCACTTGTAACCTAGCTACTGTACAGCAGAGCAACATCTACTTACCGGGAACCTTTTTTTTGTTGCCCTCTTCAAAGGGTGGCGCGCCCCTTTCACTGTTTTCGCTTATAACTCGTTAGCTTTTCAAGTTAGAATAAAAATACCTATGACCCAAATTAAAGACCATCAAATTTACCATAGATTTAATTTACTTTTTGTATATATATATAGCGATAAGTATAAAATTAAAAAAAAATATATTAAAAAAAAAAAATAATTTATCTTTTTTGGTACATTTTGGTACAAAAAGTGCTATAGATATTTTTTCAAACTTTGGATTTTGTGCTCATATACCTACCGATGTTTATGTTTTTGAGACATCATCTTTACTATACCCAAAACCCAAAGTTAACCGAAATAGTTTTTCACAATTTGTTTTTGATATTTCAATATTTGCCGATTTCAATATAATACCCACACAGCAATGTTTTGTTTAATACTATTATTATAACATTATAATAACGAATAATATTAGTATAAAGTTATTATAATACTATTATAATATTATCATTACGAAATTCTGTCTGGGTACGATTGATGTTTATAATACATTCATACAATGGGTGGAATTCAATGTGTAGTCTACAGTAGTACCCAAAAATGCTATACAGTGGAATGAACGTATACAAAAATTAAAAACTGTTATTACTGCAGAAACTATGGGTAATTTTGCATCAATTCCAATTATTTCATTTAAAAAACGGGTAATATGAATAACAAAATAATAATACAAGATTTTAATATTATTCGACCTACTGTTTATGATATGACATATGTGTCCCTCAGCGAATTGCACTGGATGTGTTATAAAATGTCCTGGTTGGAATAGATTTATGGAAACTATAACTGACTCTCGGGAAAATCAAGAAACGCAAATAAGTTTTTTGCCATTTGTAAACTTACCACCAAGCTCAACCGATTGTATTTATTCGGTTTTGATTTTCGCAGCTCAAGAATGTAAAAAATTAAATCAAAAAACGTGTTTTGTAACTTTTGACCAACCCTTATACATAAGAGCACGAAATATTGCTGAATCCTCTAAATTAAATCCGCAAATAGTAGTTAGACTTGGCGGGTTCCATCTTCTTATGTCATTTTTGGGTTCAATTGGCTATATTATGGCTGGTAGTGGTTTGAAAGAATTATAGAGCACTATATATATTGATAAAATTATGACAGGACATGGATATTCAAGAGCAGTACGCGCACATATGTTGACTCAGCTTTGTCTTTCAAAAATAATTTTGGATGAAATTGAATTAACTGAAGATTATAAAATCACTTTAAAAAATTATATTTCAAGCACAGATAATACAACTTCGACTTTGGAAGATATAGAAAACCAAGAAATAATTCAAGATCTCATACGTAAAGTAGAAAATAAAATTAAAATAATTGCTTCTAGAGGTAAAACTGCTACGCTTTGGATACAATATTTTTATTTAGTCCATGTTCTTCGTCAGTTTATTTATGCCAAACGCATGGAAAATTGGTATCTGTTCTTAGAATGCGTAGAAAAAATTATACCTTTTTTTCACTCAACTGGACATTTTCAATACGCCAAATCTGCTCATTTATATCTACAGGATATGTATCAATTAGAAAAACATATGCATCCTGAAGAATTTCAAAAATTTTGTAATGAAGGTTACTTCACAATTAAAAGATCGAGCAAGTTTTGGTGTGGCACATAGTCAGATATGACTATAGAACAAACATTAATGCGGTCTATGAAAACATTTGGTAGCTTAATCAATGGCCGATGTTTTCAAAACAGTGTCTTAGTTCGTTGGCTTATAGGCACTCAAGTTGCAAGTACAATAAACGACCTAATTGAACAATTTACAAATACATTTAATTTTACGTCAGAGCAACATGTTGATCAACGAGATTCTCGCATGAAAATCGATAATAAAAATATCGGTATACTTAAAATTGGTTAAACATACATAGCCCTTTCAGGACTTTTAGTATGTTTATTAATGAGGTATAAACTAAAAAAAAAATCAAAATCCAGCTTTCGTGGAATTAGTTCCGAACTTTGTCGATTTTTGATCTAATTTGACTGGGCTAAAA
>NC_042493.1:1873741-1873934 GCF_005508785.2 Acyrthosiphon pisum | reverse complement strand
AATTACACGTTAGGTATAAAATAATTTTATTGGTGATTATAATAAATAATTTAATATTTTTAATGATTTATGTTAATAATTAATAATTATTCATGATTAATAGATCTACACATTATGTATTTTATTTTGATTCATTGTACTTACTTACAAGTAAAATAATATTTATAGTAAAACACTAAAATATATAATATCA
>NC_042493.1:1820999-1873641 GCF_005508785.2 Acyrthosiphon pisum | reverse complement strand
ATTCCACGGAAGTAGTTATTCTGTTACCAAAAAATCTGAAAAATACATAACCACATTTCATTTTTATAGTCGTTTTAAGCTCAAATTTGGACGAAATTACTTATTAAAAACCTGGAATAACCATTTTAGTTGTGTTGTTGTGATTGTATAATATTATTCGTGGGTACTTGAAACTTCTAAAGTATACTATTATATATCTATGATAGTACCACGATTTGTTGTTGATGTATGACGCGTTACCTAATTGATATTGTGATATGATTAATTTGGAATTTATTATAGGTACCTACTTCAGGTCAATTATTTTTTTTTTTAATATCATAGATAAGTATATAATAATATTTCTTCTACCTAGACACTGTTATACAGTCTCCACTCAGAATCGTTTTTCTTATACAGTGATATTATATCATTGAATTCAAATTTAATACCATCCAAAGGGAGTCCAAAGGGAGTTACAACAACTTTTAACGAATCAACCTACCAAATCAGATTTAATGTAATCAATATAAATATAAAATTATTCATTTATTGATTTAAATGATAAATCGTTATAAACGCTGACAAATAGAATTCAAAAACCTGGAAAATTCAAGAAACAAGTTTACAATTATTTGATTTTTATAAACATTTTTAATGTTATACTAACTGCAATCAATAATTATTTATAAAATAATAAAGAATAATACATTTACTAAATCCATATTTTTAAACTTTTTATGCATATTCTACGGTCTTTAAGTGCATATTTTAGAGCTTATATTATTGTGTTTTTAAATGCTATAAGTCCCGAACCCTGGTTATAACTAATAATAATTATATAAATTAATGTTATTTCAATTGTGGTACCTACCTGTTAATAAAAATGTAGATGAACATAAACTTTCTGAAATATTTCAATTCAATGTTTTTATGTTTATAAATGCGTTTTAGTAAAGTACGTATTTAAAATACTATTCCCAAACAAATTAAGATACCTACTTAGATACCTATTCATTAAAATATTTTATGATTAATGCGTTGAACTATTTACGGAATTTAAAAAATAATATTTGAGTAAACTGGATTTAAAAACATTCCAAAAAAACAGTAAAAATATTTAAAACACAAATATAATTGATGCAATGTTTTGAAAATATTGTCATTATTCCATTTCTTGTTGTTTGGGCCTACCTATCATATATAAATAATTAAAATGTTTTTGTTCTTTTGATTATTTGAATATAGTATTGTAGACTTTGTATTAATTTGTCAAGTTATGTCATACAACATGTCATATAACTATGTTATACAAGTTACCAAGTTCATAAATGTATGTTATTTAAATAAGTAAAACATTTCGTGAATATAAATTTAAAAAAGGTGGTAAATGCATTGTATGTACAAGTTTTAATAACTAATTTCAATTTTTTTTATTTTTTTTTCTATGAATATCAATAAAGTTCTATCTGTTAGGCCCAGTGGCATGCAGACAAGACACAAATGGGGTGGGTCCAATATTAAAGAACCTTGTGTTGATGAATTTAGATAAAAAATAAGAATAAAATTTTTTTAGAATAAAATTATAACACAAACATTGTGAAGAATCATATCCACAAAATACATCTCTGGTTTTATTAAGCTATAGTTATAGCATATAGTTCGTCAAAAATGCAACAATATTGTGATATTTTCATACGTTTATAAGTGACATATTAAAAAAATTATACAAATATTCTACAGTTTTTGTTACCGTTTACCTCCCCCTCCCCCAAAAAAAAAATTTCTTTGTGACCTGGTAATGATCTGAATGGCCTGGAAACATTTTGGCACCAACAAAAAAAAAGTTGAAATGACGGCCCTGAATGAACTTAAATTATTTCATGATGATAAAAAAAGTACAAAACGATTTACAACACATCAATACCTACCTATATATTTTATATACTATATATATTATAATACCTACCTATATTTTGAATCTGAGGTAGCCGAATGGTCATAATATATTCTTATTATGTTATTGATTTACCATATACACTTCTGCAACCGTAATATGTACCTTTGTTATATTGTTAAAACGCACTGTGTGAAAACGAACAATAAAATTGTCTACTCTTTGGAATAGTGATCCAACAAACAACAAACCTTGACGTCGGTACAGACTTTTCTACATAGGTATTATAATCTTTTAAATATTACCGAAAACAATCATTAACAGGTTAACCGCTACGACATTTTTGGGGTACATTGCCAAAAAAGCTACGTATACCACTTTTGGCATGGGCGTAACTTGGGCAGTTTTTATGGCGGGGCAAACTTTATTTTATGCCGATATACCGTATACTTAAGAGTTAAAGATATTTAGAGACTAAATATACTCAATCAGTGGAAACTGGAAAGCATAACATAATAATATTATTATTTAAGCTAAATCTTTATTGTAGTATGTACAATTAAATGACATTATGGAAAAAGCTTGATAAGATAATGGTTTATTTAATAAAAACATTCTGCATTTCTATATTGCTTAAATTTATTACACTGTGCGTCTACCATATATTAAAAGAGCACACAACACAAAAAATAAGTTTTTTTATTTGAAAGAATGTTCAATTCTAAGGATAATGGTATAGGTTTTTCTGTTTCTACTCACATTATTCAATAAGTTATGAGCAATTGAAAAATGGTGGGCAAGTGGATGTCGCTCTGCTGTACAGTAGGTTACAAGTGGGCACTGTATAATGGATGGTATTAAATTTGAATTCAATGATATAATATCATTGTATAAGAAAAACGATTCTGAGCGGAGATGGTATGTCAGTCTAGGTATAAGACATATACTTATCTATGGTATTAAAAAAAAATAATTGACCTGAAGTAGGTACCTATAATAAATTCCAAATTAATCATATCACAATATCAATTAGGTAACGCGTCATACATCAACAACAAATCGTGGTACTATCATAGATATATAATAGTATACTTTAGAAGTTTCAAGTACCCACGAATAATATTATACAATCACAACAACACAACTAAAATAGTTATTCCAGGTTTTTTAATAAGTAATTTCGTCCAAATTTGAGTTTAAAATGACTATAAAAATGAAATGTGATTATGTGTTTTTCATATTTTTTGATAACAGAATTAACTACTTACGTGGAATCTTGTTTTAAATTTTCAATCCTTAGATATAAAAGTTGAACATTTTATAGATTTGTAACTACGAAATAATTATTCAATTTTAAATTTGATAAATTTTGTCAAAATTCGATCTTTAAATGCTTATAAAAAAAAATTGTGTATATGTATTTTTAATATTTTTCAACTACTATTGTAACAATACATCAGGAGCATTGTATTAAGTTTTTACACTTTTTGGCCCAACAGCTAAAACTTTATTGATATTTATAGAAAAAAAACTAAAAAAATTGAAAACTTACAATGTCTGTAAACAGCTCAAAAAGAGTCAAATTATTTTAAAAATTTTATCGTGTATAGAAAATGCTAATATAAACATTTAGTGAAATTTTCAAGTTTCTACAGTCATTCGTTTATTAATTACAACAAAATAAGAAAATCGTTACGTAAGAAATCGAGTGAATATCAAATGTTGTAAAAATATGAATTTCAAATGCTCATAAAAATTTGATTTGAGTTTCTTATACACATTTTTTTTTTGATAAAGGTAGATTATCCTATAAGGAATCTTTTATTACATTTTAAAATCTTAGTTCTAAAAAGAAAAATTTTTACGAATTTTAAACTCAAAATAAATAGGTAATTTTCGTGATTTTTCCATATTTTGTCAATTTTTGAACTTTAAATGCTAATAAAAAAAAACTGTGATTAAGGATTTTTAATTTTTTTCAAATTTCATTGTAACGATATAGTAGGAGCCTTGTATTACATTTTCAAATATTTTTACTCTACAAATAAAGTTTTATTGACATTCATAGAAAAAAAAAACTGATTAAATTGGAAACTGAAATTGTCGGTAAACAGCTCAAAACAAATCAAAATATTTTGAAAAATTTATCATATATAGAAAATAGAAATATAAACAACCAGTTAAAATTTCATGTATCTACAGTCATTGGTTTTAAAGTTACACCAAAAACCAAAATCAATTTTCTCGAAAACAGATTTTGCGTAAAAATTCCCGTTTTTCCTTAATTTTTCTTTTGTTTTTCACGGGGCTTTTGAAAACTATTGGGAATTTCAAATTTTGACCTCCCGAATGCACCAACTAGATTTACTTTCCCATCAAACAAGATACTGTTGAAGAAAATCGAATTAGTTTTACTGCCCCAAACCGTGATGACGAACACAAAAATTAAAAATTAAAAAATTAAAAAGCAGGTAAGTGGATGTCGCTCTGCTGTACAGTAGATTTTAAGTGGGTCATTGTATAATGGTTGTATTAGATTTGAATTCAATGATATAATATCATTATATAAGAAAAACGATTCTGAGCGGAGACGGTTTGTCAGTCTGGATATTTTATATTTTGTTATTATTTATTTTATCATGTACCTAAGTTGAATTAATATTAAAATATTATAATTTTTTATTCGTTTCTATGGTGATAAACAAAGCGTTTGAAATTAAAATCCCATTTTTAGCGGTTTTTCGTAATTTTCCGGTGGTTTTTCCCGTGGCATTAAATAACTATTGAGAAAATCGAAAAATGACCTCTTTAAAGCACCATCTTGATCCAATTTGCTAAAAGATAAGGTTCTATATGTTGAAATCGCTCCTTTTGGAAGAAATTTTGTATACAGGATATAAAAAAAAAAAAATAAACACCATTGTAAAAACAATAGCTTCCTTGCTCCGCTCAGAATCTAAAATTAATAAAAAAATAATAAACACACATCATTGTAAAATCAATACATTCATCGATCAACTCAGAATCCAAAATATAAGACATCATTTTTTTTATAGTTATTTTATTTTTAACGAAAATATTGGATGAAATTAGATATTTAAACGAAGAAGAACGACTTATGTTATATATATAAAATAGTATTCGTGGCTATTTAAGACTTCTCAGGTACATTATTACATACAAATATCATAATAAACAAATAATAATAATTCAACTTACCAGCTTCCATATTGATAATAACAATATAATAAATAAAGGTAAAATAAAAGGTAATAAAATATCATAGGCTGACAAACGGTCTCCGGTCAGAATCATTTTTCGTGCACAATGATAGTATTCTAATATGTACCAACTTGAACTATACATCGGAGTGACACACACTTAACCGCTTTTTTAAACTTAAAAATGAATTTTCTGAAATTAATGTTGATACTAATTAATGTGTTATATTGAAATTTGTATAACAGGAATATTTTTATTTATATGCCTATAAATAAATTATACCAACGTAATATATAGGTACCTATTATTCCGGTGACATAAAATATATTATATTATACTCATTGAATGAAATTTTTGTCAATTGACATTTTTTTCGAAAAAATTACGAAAACCATGATCTCTAATTAAAACTCATTTAGGTACTTGTTCGATGTAATTAAAAACACAATCAAAGTAATTTATTCGTATACTCTGGTGATATTATAAACGACCTGACTCCGAAGGCCCTGCAACATATAAATATATTTAAAAATGAATATTTTCAGGACAAAAGTTAAATAAATTACCGAATAATTAGTTGCATTCCAACAAATCTCGTTTTACTCTATAATCATTAGATATGTCGGCATTGGGATTTTGCACATCTACGTATAACCTTGAGAGGTAATGTAACAATATAATAGGTAAAATGAATAACTGAATATTAAAATACCATAATAACAAAATATGTACATTGAATAGGCAAACAAGTTTAACTGAACGTAGTAAATAGTAATGTTATACAAGGTGCTCATTTAAGTGTCGACATTCATTATTTTAAAATTTTTTTTTATTGACAACATAAATTTTAATTTCAAATTCTAGGACAGGATATTTTTTTGGCGTGTTTTGGTACATAGAAATGAATATCAAATGTTAAGCAAAAAAATTATATTTTTTTCAAAAAAGTTACATCAAAATAATGAGTGTAGAATATTGAATCGATCACCTTGTATAATATTATGGCGTATAGGCTGATTAGTTCAGAAGTACACAAATAAACAAATAAATAATATTATATGCACTTTTATCAAGAACATTAGCGTCTAATGGTAATCGCGTCACACGATTACCACACCTGACTCTCTTTCTGTCTTCACATATTACTTTAAAACTTATAACCGTAAAATGTACTTTAATTTTTCACTGGATATTTATTTTATTATTTCCTAATTATACTATTAAATTTTATAAATATTTTGTCTATTTTTCAGCTAATTATTATAGGCACCAACAATTTTTTGCTCCATCAAAATACTTGAAAATGTAATACAAAGTTCATCATAAGTTATTGTTAATGAAAATTAAAAAAGAAGTTGAGCTTAAATCCACAAAATTGTTTTATGAGAGTAAAGTTAGAATTTTGATAAAATTCGTAAAAATCACGAAAATTTCAAATTATTTTGATTTATCTATAAATTCAAATTTTTTTTTCTATTTCTATTTAATATTTTAAAAAGAAATATCCTTATTCGAATTTTTACAAAAACAAATTTTAACGGGAAGTCAAAAAATTTTTTTATGAACGTTTGTAACGTAAATTTACTCGACATTGGATTTTTAGCGGTAAATTAACGAAATGTCATTTAACAATATTGTTACTTTGTTGCTTTGTTTAATTCAAAAATGAATAACCGTAGAAATATTTATTTTGTTATTTTATATTTCACATGATAACATTTTCCAAATGTTTTGACTCTTTTTGAGTTTTTTATAAACATTTTAAATTAAACAATTTATATTTTTCTATAAATATCGGGAAACATATTAAAGATACATTGGCATAATTTTGCCTACTGTTTTGTAGTTAAATATGTAAGTATAAAAAGTTTAGTTTTGGTTATTGAATATTTAAAACAAGGTGTCTTATAAGTAGATCATATTGTCACCAAAAATTTTAAATATATATATATAAATACATTTTTTTATTGCCAGTTTAAGGTCAAATTTGGATGAAATTAGATATTTAAATGGAGAACTACGAACTTAGTTATTTGAGTTGTCATCTTTAAATATTATTATAAAATATGCCGATTGGCGACTGAACAGACCTCTCCGCTCAGAATCGTATTTCGTACATATATACATCATGAAAATCAAATATAATACCATCTATTACAGTAACCAACTTATAGCCTATTATAGATAGGTACAGAAGAGATTTAGCAAAGAATTTAATGCAAAGAATTTTCAATTTTAAGCTCTCATAAGAACTAATATTATATCAAATTTGCTACACGAAACCTTCACTGAAGGTGATTATCAGAGAATTTTTTCTACTAGAAACCAAAAAACAAAGATCATTATAAAATCATTAGATAGGTACTTACATTTATTATATTGTATTCCACTCATAATATAAAAGATTAAAAAGATATGTTACGGTTGATATAATTTTTTTATAAAGGAAAAGAATATTACAGTTACCGATAATTTTATGAGGAACAAATAATACCAAAAATGTTAGTTCAGCAATTATATATTATAATTAATAACATACATATTATAAATAATGTTGATACTAATACCAATGAACGTAAAAATAAGAAGTCTCTATAATGTATTATGAATAATCCATACCTATTTATTCTCGACCTAGCCATCGTATATAAATCAAAATGTATACCTATCTAATATCTATATAATATACTACATACTAGTATATAATAGTAAAAAATATATACCTTATATAATATAATTTTATCATCGTAAAATATTAAAAATTCATTTCTGATCCATTTAACGTTCCGTTTAGTGTGCCCCATGGCTCTCATTTATCTCCTTTACTATTTTTATTATTTATAAATGATATCAACTTCCTCAATTCAAAAAAACTACTTTTTTCCAGGGCTTGAAACCAATTGAAATAATTTCCGTTTCGATTTTGTATACTGGTTTTGAAATTTTACGATTTCGGTTTCAACTTCGCAATACCGGTATTAAGAAATTTCGGTTTCGGTTTCGGTTTTGAATACTGGTTTCTAAAGTATTTTTAGGGGGCCGTGTCGTCTATACAATTATCATTGTTTGTCCCGTATTGTCATATATAGTATTTATTAGTAACTATAATTTATATCATTACTATTAATAAAGCAACTAATGATTTTGCGAATAATGAAATGGTTATCAATATTTTAATTATAATCTCAATTTTATTATGAGTATTAATTATGCGTATTAATGGAATTTATGTATTTAAAAACACGTCAATTAATAAAAAAAAAAATAACGGTTTCCAATTTTTTTCAGATATTGGTTTTGAAGTTAATACCGGTTTCGAATTTTTTACGGTTTCGATTTTGAATTTAATACCGGTATCCAATTTTTTTCGGTTTCGGTTTTTAATTATAATACCGGTATCCAATTTTTTTGGTTTCGTTTTTGATTACGGTTTCGGTTTCGGTTTAAAAACGGTTTCAAACCCTGCTTCTTGCTGACAATTTAAAATTATTCCAAATAGTTAATTTATCTTATGATGCATCATTTTTACAAATATATTTGAATATTCTGTCGAACTGGTGTACAGATAATAAATTACCACTTAACATTGAAAAATGCAAATTATTAGCATTTTCTAGGTATCTGGTTCCACTTTTCCATTCTTCCTATAAATCTCCATTAGCACATGATATCATTGATCTAGGTGTAATATTCGATTCTAATCTCTCGTTCAATAAACACCTATTATGTATAACTAGTAAGTCCTCTATGATATTAGGATTTATTATAATAAATTAAATATATATTATATAAGGAACTGTAAAGAATTCACTGATTCCATTGCTTTAAAAACATTATTTACTTCTTTAGTCTGGAAAAAAATTGAGTATAATTCTGTGGTTTGGTCCCCTTACATTAAATATCAAATTCACTGCTTAGAGAATGTTCAAAATCGTTTCATACGGTTTTTAGCTTTCAAATGTAATATTATCCGTGAGCCACATTTTTCTTACCAGCCATTTTTAAATTTGTTTCATATTGATTGTTTATCACATAGAAAAAAAATAGATGTTAAATTTTTATTGAAACTTGTGTATCCGTATACACTTGTCCAGATCTATTATGTTTCCTCAATTTTAACGTTCCTCAGCGTTAAACTACGAGGTCTAACTAACTCGTACTAACTCGTAGGTCTACTAATATTTTTTATATAGGTTCTCAAAGAACAAATTATTCTTTGTCTTCACCTATCAACCGAATTATGTTATTCGAAAACGGTTGATTTATTTAATTTTACTTCCTTGGAATCTTTTAATAATTATGTTAATAGTTTTAATGTTTTTAAAGGATTTATTTTTAGTATGGTTATTGTGGTTATTATTATTATTGTTTATCATTTGTATCATTAATATCATTGTCAATATTGTACTATTATATATATTCTACTTGGATCTTACTATTCTTTAGAATTTAAATAAATAAATAAATACCTAAATAATATACATATTATATATTTATGAATATTATGAAGCTGAAGCGTTTGTTTGTTTGAACGCGCTAATCAAAGGAACTAATGGTTCAAATTGAAAAATCGTTTTTGTGCTGGATAATGGATTTACCGAGGAAGGCTATAGATTATATAAAAACACGCTACGACCAATAGGATCCAGCAGGTGGTGCTCAAACAGGGAAATGTTTGTTTATAAATGTTTGTTATTAGCTATAGGAGAAATCATTTATTTAATATTATATATTATTATAAAATAATTTTATTTGTATATATTGGTTGCTATATTGGTTAATCGGAGTTAAGGCTGATCAGGTACAAACCTGTATAAAATCAAATTTTCACACATTGACTATTAGGGTGATTAAGTTGCACTCATACTGAAGCGAGTTATATAACACCCAAAAGGTGTTAAAAAATCACATATTTTTAGGAGTTTTCATTTTTTACGGGGAAAAAAGTATCGCGGAATTAGCTATAATATTATATTCGATAGATAATAGGTATATTTATTTTTAAATAGGTTGTGATATAAAAAGTGTCAAATTGTATATGCTCGAAATATATTCAAAAAATCTAGGAGAAAATTCAGCCATGTATACCAATAAGAATAAAAAAATGTCACCTATAGGAAATGATTTGGAACATTTCATTTGCACTGGATCCATTGCTTGTATGGGCATTATATTACTATTATAATTAGAAGAAATATGACATATTGATCTGTTTATACTTTATAAATAAAGGTATTTAAGAAAAATACAAATCTTTCGCCCGGGTATCGTCGTAATGGACACTTACAGTACCTACTATTATAATGATTAAATATTAATAATACAATAATTTTGCTAAAATGAGTTCAACCACCACATAATTTATATTTCCTAAATAGCAAAAAAATAATTACTATAATAGCAATATAATTAAAGTGGGTAAGTGGATGTTACTGTGATGTACACTAGGTTACAAATGGCTCACTGTAATGGATGGTGTTAAATTTGAATTCAATGATAATATAATATCATGGTATAAGAAAAACGATTCTGAGCTAAAACGGTAAGTCAGTGTATGATATTACTTAGTGTATTCAGTACTAAGCCGAAATAAATATAATTTTATCTAGATAAAGATAAAGATAAATTATAATAATGTTATCTAGATAAAGATGAAAAAAAAATTTTTATCTAGATAAATTTATTTATATTGGTTTATGGCACTCTCCGTAAGCTTGTAGCAATATGGAATAACTTAATAGTATGTTATCGAAAATGTTGATAATTATTAGTAAATACTACATACTTAATAAATTACTTAATTGTCTATCTATAAATTATAATAAATAAAAGCCGTTTAATAAATTAAATTATCAGGATAAATTCATCTAGAACATGGTGATTTAAAAAAAAAAAATAAAAAATAAAAAAAAAAAATAAAAAAACACACATCATTATAAAATCAATACATTCATTGTTCCACTCAGAATCTAAAAGGTAATTTATATTTTTTTAATTTTTTCTGTTACACCCTGTAAATTATTACATAATATTATATAATGTTTATAAAAACGTATATATTATATTATGTTCCTACCTGTCTACTCGACAAGTTCACACACAAATAATATAATATTGTAAAGTCAATACATTCATTGTTCGACTCAGAATCTAATATATCATAAAATATTATAGCCTATGGGTACTAAGTTATCAGTCGTGTAAAAGATACTTTTTAAAAGTTAAAAAATAGATATTTAGTGCATAAGCACAAATACTTGCAATTTTTTTACAAATAATTTTTTTTATCCGTTTTCATATTACTCAAGAAAATGTATAATTTTATATTATAGATATTTTTATGTAGGAACCTACTAATTTTTTTCTAAATTATAAAACAACATAATATTCCTACATAGGTTCAGGCCCATAATGTGATTTACATAACGTATTTATATTTTGCGGTTCAGTGTACAGAACTTCATCAGTGCAGTTGACTATTAATTCTATAGGTGCCTATACTTAGGTGGGTACTACACACCCAAATATACGAGTTAAGATATTTTGCGTAACATAATATTTTAATATTATAAAATACATTTAGTCATCTTGTGCTTGCATGGAGTTTTCTCAGCTCACATCCGCTGAAATATATTTTTATTATAGCAGGTATCTATGTATCGGCATGCGATCTAGGCGCCGCCCACATCCGTCCGCCTACAGCACGTCGTCTTGGTCTGACGAGAACCTTGTAAGACACATAATATTTATTACAACAGACTGAGCGTCCTTAGGAGTGCGACGACATGGCGCGGACTGTGTACCGTCTCATTGGTAGCGATACGTCTCCCGCTCTTGACGCGTAGATAAGTAATCCATTTACATAATAATAATATTATAATATACTATTAGACAGCTCATCATGTACAGTGAAAGACCGAATGTGACTGTCGTATTATGGTTTAAAATGTTTGTTTTTTTTTCGAATAGGTATCCTAGTGGTGACCCAAATATTGTAATACCTACATTTTCCATTAAATGCAATTCAGTTCAATAAAATATAAAATTTTGTACCAAATAACGTCACAATATTTCGTATTTAACTTTTAACCATCCATTTCTTAAGCCAATTATTAACCACGCCCCGGTAATAAAAACCAAACCCGAGCACTCCTCCCACGAATACGGCTAACACACAGTTCTATTTGTGTATATCATAATAAACAGGATGATCCATTCAACGAAAGTAATTATTTTGGAAAACACTATATTAACGGTTTCAAAAACAAATTTTTTACGTAATTTTATGCCATTAGAAATCAAAATTTTTGGGAAATATAAATATTTCTTGCTACGTGTTTTATTGTTATAATTTTGTAAGTGATTTACTCATGTATTCTGCGCGATAGGTACTCTGCATATCAAAACTTTAGATACTCACAACTCATATAAGCCACTCGTTTAAAATTCTAATTTTATATATAAAAGTAATCCAAAATATTCTACTTTCGAATAAGCCGATAAGTAATTAAAAATGCACATCGCCATTAAAAAAATATAAGGATTGAAACTGATGGTGATAAAAAATGATACTTTTTTACAAAATTGTTTTTAACTATAGGTACACAAGTGCCTACCTACTTAAGATTCTATCATAATATGTGAAAGAAAAATATTTTCAAAAACTTTGAAATTGTTTTTGAAATAATGAGAGTGTAAATGGATCACCCGATATATAATATATATAATATATAATGCGTAGGTATACACATTTTATGGACAGCGAATGAAATTCGTGCGGTGACAGCTGAATCGGTTCGACGAACTCATGATATCGGTCCCCTCTGCAGCATTCAAAAAACCACACACACACACGCGTGCGAACGCGAGTTCACACTTCGCGGAGCCGGCGGCGCTATTTTTCCGGAAGTCGGATCTCCCGGACACAATAGTCGCGCGCACTTCCGGATTCGTGCGTGGACGTCGGTCCAAGGACAGTGGATATTCACCCGTGGAGATACCGGGCGCCCGCCGCACAGTTCACAGCGTCCGCCGATCTTTTAGCTCCGCGCTGTCGATCCGATCGGTTGTGTTTTTCAGTCGTCCGACATTCGACCCATCCGCAGAACATACGCCGCGTGAGTCTCCCGAATATAATTAATAATAGTTTTTCGTTTGATTTCCACGGACATCGACGGCGCATCGAACGTATTTTCTCTAACGGTTTCGAGATAGTTTTCGATTTTTCCCCCCACCATCATATTTATTATTTATTCGATTATACATCAGATCCGCGCCGAACACGACTCAACATTTATACTAGCACGGACCGCCGTCAAACACTTGTTGTTCGTAGTGTCGGACACTCGGAACATGTGCTAGCACTTTTCAATTTGTGATTTACGCGAAAATGACATCAACAAATTGTTTACCAAATATGGTTCAAGCTATCACGGTTCTCACTGTTCTAAAAATGTTAACAAACGGTATGTTATAATTGTATTTTTATACCTATTTATTATATCATTACGATAAATTTATTTCAGTATTACTATTTACTATAGTATAGAAACCCAAAATTATTAATAATTTTGTGCACACGGGTCGTACCTATAAGCCACTGCAAGTGAGCACGTTTTAATATAAAGTAATAAAATGTGTTAAAAAACTGCGCAATATTATAGTATACCTACAAACTCCATGCGGTAAAAATTTTTTATTAGATATTATGAAGTTATAAATATTACGGAAATGGATTTCGTTTTGAGTACTTAAATCGCTGATATCGCTATTATTGTCGTGTACAACATATTTTAACAGTGTATCCTGCATATATAAACTCGGGTAGTTATACGGTGTGGTAAAAATATCGTTAACTTGGATGTTTTTTTTTAAGTCTGGTCTCACCATCCCCCTCAGCACATCACCCAAAGTATTTGTTGCAATTTCGCGGAATATACGCGCTGGATTTGGGGGGGGGGGGCTATATACTGGTCAACAATAGTAATTAGTCCTTCCGGTCTGCTCAGTCACAGTGGTTGCACACACAATGCAAACTCAGGGTCCAATGGCCCTGTAATTAAATCACCAAACGATCCGTGGAACTCGAGTAGAACAAAAAACGTTCAATATCGTTCCCATATACTCATTACACGATTTTATGGCTCGAACATACACAATTTTAATCATTATAATTATTAATTTGTCTGTGATTTCACAACGATCGACGCGTTTGGGTGAAAGATTTGACGGGATGATGCGTACCTCCGTATCTGTGGCTATATATATATTTTTTAAATATAATAATATACAATAATTGTCCATTTTTACGCATGCCTGTACGATGTTCTACTGGGCTAGCCACGACAGTGGGTTTAGTGAACCAGTAACAGGAAAAAAAATGCAATTAGGGATGTAACGTGGTCCTTGACACAAATACTATTATACGCGAGTTAATGTTCACTCCGACTTGGGTCATTGTTTCTGCTGTAATCATTGTATCATTTTTATTAAATTGTTGTTAGATTTAAAAAAAAAAGTATTATTGGCTGTTAATTTGGTTGCAAAAGGTTTTGCCGTTTGACATTTTATGAATTTGTAATACAATGACTAGAATAAGGTATAACTACTTTTGTGTTGAAAAGGTTTTTTTCCCATTGAATTGTTGCATTTGAGCGTATATTGATCAAACAATAACTTATAAGTCTGTAATCATGATTAAAACATTTTTTCATTCATCTTCTGATTTTCACTAGTTATAATTTAATATATAGAGTAATTATTTTATCATATTTTAACACTAATTATTTATTTATCCTTGACATTTTTAAGTTTTTTACCTTAGATAAAATTAAAACTATGTTGTAATTCAAAAAAGTAAAATCTTAAAAAAAATATAGCAAAAATGTTGTTTTGTAACGACTAGGAACCATGTAAAAAAAAATTTCCAAAAACATTAATACGTTTTGAATAATGAGTGACTCACGTTAAAAGAATCACCCGGTAATGCATGATAGTAGTGTATTTGTATTACACTACTATCTAGTTATTGAATTACCTATATTTAAAGTATTTGAAATAATATATGATTTTAGTAATAGGTAAATAATAATCCTGTAATATTGTTTTGATTTTTTTTTCACCTTTATAAGAATTCCCGTAGGTATAAAAAATAGGATAACAATCAATTTTTTACTTTTGCTTTCGTTGATACTATAATATTTATAATCATCCAATATCTATGCTATAAAATCGTATAAATTAAATTTACATTTGTAGTTTGGTCGTCTTCAAAGACTTTTATAAATTATTTTTGTAGTATATGTAAAATTACTCTTATCTTCACAATAAGTTTTGCATAACTTTAAAAATTCTATATCAAAAAAATAGAGTTTTATACCTATACCTACTTCCGAAAGGCATTACATAATAATTAGATGTTATGCAGTGAAATAATAGTACAATAATGAATTAATTATACGTAATTCTGCATAATATATAGGTTTATAAAGGAGTTCGATTATCTCTAATTTTTAGTCTCTTGGATCAGCTAAAAAAACGGTCATCGCACGAACTTGAAGTTCAGTGATATATCATGCTGAGGTGATAATGTTTTTTTTATAATTTTAAGTTATATTCATTATATAAATTCATTGTCCCCAGTAAGGTTTTTGGACACAAGTTCGTAAGTCGTAACGCAGATACTAAATTATATTTAGATTTTAGATAAAATATTTTCGCTTTGGAACTTGTTTCCTAGGCATCATCTATCGACAAGCTATTGAAATGGACGATCTCATAACCATTACGTGATATATGTTTATATAATATATACACTGTTAGTAAAATTAAAATTAAATTAGTTTTTCAATAAATATGAATTATAAAGGTGTGTTGAACTAATTTTCCCCCAAATCAAATATAGATAGCATATTTATAATGATGTGAAATATATTAATACTTAATATATATTATAGTGTATTGGTAAATATTATACATAATCATTATAAAATTAGTTAATGTAATATTATTACTAACTGTTAGTAACTTATTAAGTACCTATGAAAAGGTACTTAATATAATTGAAGATTTAATTACGAATAGTTGATCATAATAATGTACAAAATGGTTATAGCTTTAAGTCCATTCGAACAATATTCTTTAAATTACGATGTTTAGTTGTCAAATTTTGTATAACTGTATAAATAAAACTACAAAATTATTTGCAAATTTTCATGGTTTGGCGTATTTTGGTAACATTTTAACTTCAAAGATTATAAAAAAAACTGTTCATATTATAATATGTACATACAATATTTTCAAATTATTGCTATGAGTGCAACTCGTTTATCTTTTTTTGAGTTTTCTAGTATTTTGACATAGACATTTTCACCGTAAATCGACATTTATAGAAAAATAAACTAAAAAAAATTCTAAAATTTCAAATGCCTATAAGATTATAATTAGCTTAAAGTTAATCCAAATATTATTTTAATATTTCAATGTGTATAAAAATTATAATTCGAGTATTAGTGGAATGTTTCAACAAATAAAAATTATTTTTTGAATTACAACAAACCAACAATAATTGTTTGAACTACGAACACTATAAAAAACGTATGTCAGTTTAGTCTAGTCTTTTTTTTTAAATTGCATAAAAAAATTGTTTAGTATTTTATTTAATTTTCAAGTCTTAACTGTGTATAAGTTGAACATTTTATGAATTTCCTAATTTTAAACGGTTATAAAAAAGAAATGTCACAATAGGTACGTGTTTTAATTGCGGTAAGAAAAACTTATTAGGAACCCAGTTTTATAATTGTCAAACCTTTTCTCTTACAAACAAAATGTTATCATACCTACATAAATTATAAAATATCAAAAGTCTATGAATCGCTCAGAAAGAGTCAACATTATATTTTTAAAATTGTATTAACACGTGTAGAAAAATGGCAAATTGCAATAAAAATATTTAGTAAAAAATGCACAAAAAATGCCCTCTGGTACGTACCCATATTATTATTGTGACGAAAATAATATCAATAGCGATCGAAATTAAATTGTGAATACCTACGCGTTATTATAATATCATCCATAAAATATGTGACGGCCAATAATAGAGCATTGTGGCAAATGTAATTGTGTAAATTATTTAAATTTCTAGCCCCACGTATTACAATACAGGACATAATTTTATTGTGAATCAGTCTCGACTTTGCGAACATTCCATGGCCGTCGAGAGTGCGTATCCTAGATCGTAGCGATAACACCCCGCGCGGTTCGTTGCACTCTTTTGTCGGATAGATCCGAACGCCACAAGTTATTGCATGAGTGATTCGCAATAGCCAACAAGTGTTAAAGGACTAAATTATTATAATAAGCACTTCACATAATATTATACACATTGTATTGTGTGTGTGTCTGTATTTTTACGAATTTATTGTGTCAATCGAAAGAGGAGATTTTATACATTACATAACAATTAAATAATTATGTATCCAGAATTTCATTATTTTTTAAAGTTTAAACTTTTTAGACATCGATAGCGAAAATCCATATCTTAATATACTTCATGAATTCATTGAATTCACACGAATTCCATATTATTGACTATAATCGCCTCTTATTGTTTATCGACAACTTTATAACTTCATAATATCTTTCTCATTGATTCACTGGAAACGAGGAGCAACAGTAGTAATTTATTGTAGTGTATATACATACAGTGCCTGAAGTTTAGATTTTTGTAATTTTGTCGCTGATTAGCGATTCATCATTAACATTTGCCACACGACGAACAAATCGCAAAAATAACTTCACAAAGTTAACAATAATCAAAACTAATAATAATAAAAATATATTACTTAGTATTTATGATATATTATGTGTATAAAATAGGTAGGTAGCTACCTACAACGTGTTATAAATTCAAAATGTCAAGAATCACTAAAAAATACTGGTATAATTTAAACACGTGGTTTATTATTTCTGAATCAAAACCAATTATGTTATAACAATATGGTTTCATTGATGTATGTACCCAGATTAAATTTTGTTTGTATATTTTTCATCTAGTTTCTGTAAAGGTTAGAATACACCAATAATAATTAATGATTACTTAATATAGGTAATCCTTTTGTTCGTAATTTCATAAACACAACTGATGATTTTTAGCAAACAATTTTCTATGGTAGGTGAATATGTGATAAAACAGCCAACGAGCATCACGATGGTTAGGAAACATAATAGTTCATTATCTACGGCTTGCGCCAATGTTACCAAGAAACTAGCGAGAATACATTTATTTTATTTATCAAATAGTTTGATAGTCACCGAGGTTTAACGAAACCGTGATCTACAATAAAAATGTATTTTGTCATAAAACGACTGGTTCTGTGATATAACCTTGGTATAAAAATCAATAGTCACCTATAATAAGTATATTGGGTAATCGTTTTACGATTTCTGTGGAGCTTATGAAATTATAAATAATATTATTGTAATGATGATAGTAATAATATACAATATTTAACTTGCGTAAATACATATTATACTAACGAATAAAATTGTTTTTCATCATCGATTCACCTTGTATACAAGCTAATACTTGTTATAGGTTATTATTGATGTCAAGTACTGTAGGAGTTGTACTTCTATGGACCAAACTAAAACAATTGTATATTTTAATAAAATCATAAAGAGTACTCGGAGCATGCACCATGAACATGGAGTGTGTGTATAAAGTACAGTGTCTAAAATATAAATAATAATTTATCATATTTTTTTGTATAATTTTGATTGATATACATTTTGAAATACTTTGCATATTATTAAAAAAAATCGTCCGAGTCGTTTCGTTCTCGTGTCCTGAAAAGAGTCAAAACGTTCGCTCCGACGAGGACCTCGCACGATCGTGTAGGGTCTTGCACGATCTCAAATTCCCTTCCGTTGTCTTTGATAATCGTTAGCAGTCGCGAAATTCAAACACTGCACACAATACGTATCATTATTGTGACACGTTATTGTGAGTAATCGGATTAACACATGGTTATGGTGGACTTTTGTGCACAGTAACGGATTTCGGGCATTGTGCTTTTTTTTCGACCAACACTAATGGACCTGGCAAACTGTGTCAAATAACAATCGAACGTTGACCGGTGGTCTGCTGCGCAGGAAGTCACGGCGAGTTTTCCTTGTTTCCGGTCCTGTTACCGCTGGGTTTACCAACCTCTGCAAGCAGACGTTTCCCCTCGTCTCCGCCATTGACCTAGCCCAAAAAAATGTTATGAAGTTAAATAATCATTGTGCAATATTATAATGAAAAAAATTATGAATTTTTATAGCATCGTTGCTGCTTACGATAATGGGATAATCGGTGCAATATCATGATTATTATAGATCTTGAACGTCTCGAACGAACAAAGACGTCGTAGTCCTGCGCGTATCACTTTTGCCTATTCGATACGCCGTCTTAAAAAATTAAAATGGTTTTAAAATAATATATTGTAGTTATCTATATAATATGCATTTTCATTTTTTAAGTTAACGAACGTAACTTTTAACGTAGTTAATGTCATTAACTATAATTACCAAAACAATATTATTGATTTAAATCAAAGAAAAATGTTTTGAATATTCTTAGAAATTGTATAATATAAGGAGAACGTAAGTTCGTATACCTACATACTTCATAAAACGTTATCATTAATTATTTGGGTATTATAATTTTCGTCAACACATTTATAAGATGATTGACAGAGAAATATTTTAAGTTAGCTCACTGTCGTCACTAATTGTGTTGCATAATATTATGTTGCTCGTTATTATTTTATTACATAATATAGTTAAAATATAGAACATATTTTACTGACATTTTGTCATTTTTTGTAAATTTATCAGTACTGATTGTCTGTCAGTGTGTTGATAACTTAAAGATAATTCTGTTTATTAAAAAAAAATAAACCAAAACTGTTGATAACGTTAGACGAGTCAAAAATATTTTTAATTTGAACAATAGCAATAATAATATTATAATATGTTATTATAATTTAATGTTGGTTTGATAAGTTATATTTAATGAGTAATGACAACTTTAATTGAAACATAATATTAATTACCTATATTTTTGATTACAGCGCAATAATAATAATAATAATAATAATAATATATTCTAATGCATTAAAATTATTTACAGTTTCAGTAATAATAACAATCGTGGTATTGCATTAGTTTTGAAATACGCATGTATCAATAGTTTAATTGATAAATGTACTTGACACAAATTAATAAGCCCCTACTCACTGAAACCCACACCATAACTGACACGTATGATTTGCATTTATTTGCCTTTTCATACTATTGGAATTTCCTATAGCTAAACACATTATGTCAAACCATAACTAGTTCTCATCACACCGCGACGACGAAAACATTATTTACTGTTTTTAGATTTAATATTATGTTATTATCGTGTATCGTTCTTACATTTATTATTATATTATAATATTATGTTCCTAAACCGTTAATACTTGTACAGCTCCAGCAGTGTATTTCTTCTCGTTACAAACATTTATCCGTTCGAAATTCTATAAGTCTTTCATATTTGTTTTAATTTCAATAAAGATCTACTTGCACGCAGATTTGATCTAATAACCAAACCTTTAACGTCCACGATAGCCAAAATGAAACAAATTCATTACTTGCCGTACGTGGCGAGTTTCGTGATGTTTTCAGCAACATACTCCGCCGGTAATAATAATAATAATATGACTTCTGTACAAACGAGCGATTTCGTTTTTTATTCGATTTTAGAGGCACAACAAAATATAACGGACGAATCAATATTTTTATAAATTAAAACGTTTATAATAATATTATATTTATGTAGCTGAAAATGTTGTAATATTGTACTCGATAATTCGTTTTTTCCAGCACAAACAACGTGCAACCAAGGTATCGGCCGAATCGTTTACGAAAGACTACCAGACCAACAGTTACAAGGATTCGACGACGACGTAGTGAGTATATTTTTTTAGTCAATCGACTATCACCCGCGTCGTTTATGTGAGCTTGGAATAGTATTATATTCTATTCTATTCTATTCTAGTATTATATTATTATATAATAGTATTATAGTATTATATAAAGGTTAAAAAAATATTTACATTAAAAAATAAAAAAAATTATTATTCAGAAAATTAAGAATAATTACAGTGATTTTATATGTTGAAGCCCTGGAACCATTTAAAATTAACATTTTCTTTGTTTATTAGTTTATTACGTTGAATTGGTTACTATAAATAAATTTTACAAGCATAATATTATTAAAGTTATTGCAACACACAGATAGTTTGATGGGTATAGATTTAATGTAATGTATTTGGCATAATAGTTTACAACGGGAACCACTATAGAACTGATTGGAATTGTAATTTTTACACAAATAACAATTTGTTTTAATTTACAAATTAAATGTACATAGATACGAAATTGATATATTTAAAAACGAAAATGTCTTTAAAAATTACTTAAACAATATTTTTGGATAACGTACATTAAATTTTAATCGTACTTTGCAAGGATTATTTAAATCACATATTATTATATTTTATTACCTAAAATCCTAAATGATTTAACTGAAAAAAAATATCCACAATGACTGTGTTTCAACATAATTAAATGAACTCGTTAAGATTTTAAAATTGTATGTTGGTAAATTTCACATCTCTTTTTATTATAAAAAAAGTCAAACATCTTGTTGTCGAAACAAGTTCTCCTACCCTTCCCCACTCAAACTTAAAAGTGTAATCTCGACCAAGTTGGACAATATTCTAAACTCGGCCCCTTAACACACTATAATACGGATTTGCCGTGGACGTAATAAATGTATACGTAAATATTGTAAAGGTGCGCGACACGGCTCCGCCATTCCGGGTACTGGAAAAATGCCAAGAACTGTGCCTTCGTGACCGCACGGCTACCAACAACCTGGTAAGGACGTGCACGTCGTTCGACTTCCAGCCGGGCAGCAGGATCGCGTCTTTCAGTGGCACTGTGGAGTACGAAGAGTCCACTTGCTATTTGACCAGGGAACAGGCGCACCCCGAAGGCATTGGCGTCCTGGTACTGGTGCCTAATAGCGTGCACTACACCGAAGTCTGTCTATCGTGTAAGTACAATGATGCTCAGTGTGATATTGAGTTTTATTTTATTTTTTATTGTTAAGTTAAGTGTCTTACGCATAACTCCAAAACGCGGTGATTGCCGAAGTCGCATGAATATCGGTACTTATACAATTATAACCGATCAATGTAGATATTATAATATTTATTTAATAGAGTTACGGCCAGATTTTTTTTTTTTTAATATCTATTGACAAATTTAACATGACGATGTTAATTTATATACAGTATTAAACAATAACAAAAATAAACGAGGAACAGTGGCTAGACGTAAGTTTGATGAGGGAGAACAACTTTTATTTAAAATAATATAAAACTGCCTGTTCAACAGGTTGCCGTTATAATAGTGACACAGTATACTTTTCAGACATTATATATTTATGTTATCGGTAGAAATACAATTCGTGAGTTTAAAGACAAATAAATAAATAGTTGAATATGGTAACATGGAATAAAATATGAAACACAATATGATAAATAGTGCTAACTTAATGCTAATTATAAATCATTAATCATACATAGTGTACAAATGTCTATGTATTATATATTTAAATATGTCTTTCATTAGTTTCAAGCAGATTATTCTTAGGTCTTTTTAGAGAAAATAACGGGTTTAATAAACAAGCCTCGATTGACGGGTAAGGGAATATAATTGGCCAAATTGTTAGTGAGATATGAAAAGGAGCAGTGTTTCAGGTTAGACGTGTAGGGACTATAACGTCAGCTATAGGTACCTAGTGAATAAGAGGAATCAATAGAATTAAAAAGGGGTTTGGAGAACAATTTACGATCGGAAAAACTAGACAAACAAAGCACTTGACCGATCGTCTCCTAGTCACGGGAGGGAATAATATTGTTAATTATGATAGCCATGCAAATTTACATTGGACGAGATCTACTGTAGATTTCGTAGATATCATTCGTTTAAGCTAAAATTTCAACAGCTGATATAATATAATAATGTGTCCATTCAATATGTTATGAAAAAATAAGATAGATCATATAGTATGTTTAACATGGAGAACTGTCATTTTAGGTTTAACGGGTTTCTATTATTAATTCCTACCTATGATGATAATCATTTTTTTGAACAATGGTAATGGTAATTTTATATTTATTTTTTTAGAATGAAATGAACTGTGTGGTGTGAATAGGAAGGTATTCAAAGTTAATTATTTTTTTTGTTTCATATAAATATCAAAAATTTTCATAATTTTTGACAATTCAACATACAGAAAAGTTAGCTGCAAAGCTGCATAAAAAAAATAATCACTTAAAAGAAGCCATTCACACTCAATTCCCTATTCTCTAAGGTCTACCTACTAAATAATAGTCGTTTGAGCCTATCCTAACCCAACTCAGGACACCCATAAAAGTGTTTTCACAAAAATATCATAAACAATTTCATTGCAGTAACATGTATGTATGAACTATACTCACTGAACATTTGAACTTGTTATTCTATTCAATCCTTTTAGGTATCAGCCTGATAGATTTTTTCTTTTATACTAATATATTTTGTCATTGGCTGAAGAATGAAGAATTATAGTGTGCATCAGTGAAAAATACTCCCCACTGATCGCAAATTGACCGTATTGTAAATGTGACTAAGCTCCTTTGCAATTATTCTTTCAATAAGATTAAGTCAAACGTCATGACTATAAATGGTGTAGTAGAAAAAAAAGGTAGTAGACAATGTTTGCTTTTTGTTTGCAATTTAATATTATATAGTACCGCACCACCGGTTTAATATACAAATTATAAGTCAGTAACTATATCTACATAATATGTATCTGGCTACCGAAATTCCTTGGAATAGCGTGCCCGCTACGATTGAAATTCCCTACGCACAGCGGCACAGGTAATAATTATTATAAAGAAAAGTCTAAATACCGGACACACTGGGTCATTGAAATTTTGTCCACTATTCGGAGGTGTCGAACAGAAGGTTCAGTTTTTAGAAAATGTTCTCTAAAAAACCGATCGCTATTTGGAAATGCCCTCTTTTCTATTTAGACGTGTCCATTGGGGGAATTCATTGTATTATATTGGCAGCAGAATTGTATTTTACGTATTTTTATCTAATAAATATATTTATTATAAATAAATACGTACAACAATATTATAAGCCATTAACGGTTAAAACGCAACTATGTAAGAAAAAGCTCTTTTGGCTACATAATAGGTACATTATATAAACCTGTGACCTACTAAATTTGTTTTATGACAATTCGGTTTTGAATCATTAGTCAATTTCTATTTATCTATTATTGTATACTTGAAATGAGAAAATAAATCCTAAATAAGTATACATTATAATATATTATTGTGTTTCACTCTGTATGTGTACCGATCGCTTAAAATTATTAATTTAGAGCACTGTTTTAAACTCAACGCGTTGAGTAATCACTAAATAATCAAGGCTTTCATGTCAATAATACAGATTTACAATGTTTATAATGTATACATAAATTGTCACCTATCCCGGTTCATTAGACACGTTAATTCATAGAGGTTTGATTATAAATAATCGATAGATATTGTACTAGTTTACCTATCGCCGATGATCGATTCCGTATTATAATACCGCTGGGTTATAGATTTTTGTCATTTAAATGATCAATTGATCAATTAATTGATTCGTATAAAGTTTTAACTGAATAATTTGTTTTATTATAAAGTCTTATAACTATTAAGGGCGTTGGAGCCGGTGTGTTTTATTGTACAAATACATGTCTTATAGGAAACACTCTCGTGTCCTGTAGATTAGTCTGATTTTGTAAATTAATTTTTTTATTTAAAAGAAGTGAACATTTTTCAGGTAGGATTAAAGCCCGATTTTCAAAATTATCATAATTATAGAAGCTAAATTATACAATTGAATAATGCACAATAGTTGTTCTTTTTCAAACGTATTTTTCTACCACTATTTAAAGTAAAATAAAAATTCAGCCTTTAATCCGGCCTGAAAAATGTTCTCTTCTTTTAAATAAAAATAAAACAACAAAATCCGACTATTCTACAGATCGTAAGAGTTTTTCCTGTGAAGTAATTTTCGTTGTATAATACACCATATCGACCTCCCCCCCCCTAAATAGGTCGAGCTGTAGATTAGTAGAAAAGTATTATAATTTATGTAGTAATTAAAATATAAAATATAAAATATAATTTTCAAATTGTATAGGATTTCGGAAAATTGGAAAAACCGGCACTGACACCCTTCATAGGTTAATACAGATCAATAGTATACTTTTGATTTTAATATTGCGATGTTAAAATGTTCTAGTTTATTAGTAATAGACACTAATAGTAGGTAGGTATTTAAACATTAAAAACATGTTATAAATCATTTTAAATGTTTAATTATTTTGACATTTTATTTTGTTATTGTTATTTTTTTTCATTCAAAACAGTATTGTTTAAAACATACTTGATTAACCAAAAATGTTGACTTCAAAATATGGTATGAAACACATTATTATTAAAATTTTTAAATTGTAAGTCAATACTGTTAGGTTACCTATCGTCATGGAAGAACTCAGTTTAGATATAAAAATAAAATAATGAAACTAAAATATACTTAAATATTATCAAGGAATTAGTTTTATACCAACAAAAGTATTTTTTAATTTATTTTTAATTTTTTATTGTTAATTTTAAGGGTTAGTTAATACTTTTTAAAATATTATTAACTGCAAGGTTACACACTAATCAATCGGTATAATATTTACATCAGTGGCAGACTGAGCTAACATTTTATCTGATGCAATTTCATATTTAATTGTTTACCACGACCACCAACCCGCCCACCATCAGTATACTCTAATATACATTGTTTACTCGCAACAAAGTTATGATGTAAATAAAAAGTAGTCGAAAAGGCCAGGCCATGGCCGGACCTTATAGCATAGACTTCAACGCCACTGCCACCACTCCTTCGGAAAGTTGACGCAACTGCATCAAAATTGAGCGATTCGGCCCGCCACTGAATGTAGGTATAGGTACTGTAGTCATTCTAGTGGATATCGATTTAATTTTTACGATAGAATAAACTTATTTTAAAATTATTTCAGAGTAGTACCTAATGTTATTATATTAATTGCTAAGTACTTTTAAAGGTTAAAATATTAAACTCTTTAAATTATTGGTACGCGTCCACAAATAATATAACTATGAATTTAGAATATATCGTAAATTGCAATATTTCAAAATTCTAATGTCCGTACGAGATATTTGTTTAATAAATAAAATAAACAATCAGAAAGTCATATTGTCCTAAAGTATTTCGCTTTTAAACAATATATTAAATTGCTGTGTACCTACGAATATTTTATTCGGCCCTTTAGTCTTGGCAGTATATATTTTGATATTACGTTTTTTCTTACGTATGTAGCTAGGTACCTATTATTATTTCCAATTTCATCCACAGATAGGTTAACTTTTATATACAAAATGACAAAAAAACTGATCGCATAGATGATTTATAGTACATATTTTTATACACATATTACCTATGTTACTACGATAAAATATAATATTTCTCGTTTTCCCGCAGACATTTTAACTATAATAATATGAACGTAAATAGTTTACATGCAGTAATATAATTTAATATGCATTTGGATCTACTGATATCCTATTGTATTCCAAAACTTCTGTTTTTATTTTTACACTGGCCTCGATTGACGTACAAATTATCTTTGTTCTGGACAATAATAATCACCCCCGGTCAAACACACTGTGTGCAACCAACCATAATGTTGCGTTATGTGATCGACATGAGGTTAATGACCTCATGTGATACCGATCGCGATTTAAATTGATGGGAAGTTCAATTTAGTTCATTATTTTCGAATATGCATGTAAAGTTATTTTTTTTACCGACATAATAATTATGATTCATAATTACATAATTTGAATTGAATAAAATTATTGTTTGGAAACACATCTAATAACTATGTATAATTTTGCATATATAGTAAAATATACAATTGTTACTGCATACAAAAAAAATTTTAACACGCTAAACGCACTACATAATACATAATATTACAGTCGATATAATACATTATTATAATTTTGTCTCATTTTTGTATTTTCGCATTCATAATAAAAAGAGAGAATAAAAATGTCTACGGTAAAGATAACTATTGTTCATTATACAGTATAACTACACATCATCAATACTTTTAAAAAGACGGTTAATTATGTCAATATCAAGAGCGCAAATTGTACTTGAAACCATTCAATGAAAAATCTAATTTTTTTTCTAAATTGTTTTCTATTATCATGTTATTTTTTACCCAACAAGTCCCTTTGATTTTAAACTATTTCGTCGGTGCCCATCATACTTAACAGTAGAAAGAGCTAAAACTGAACACATATTAGTCTATTTGAGATGTCTACGGTAAATATTGCATATATTAGTTTATTTGTTTTTATGATCTTTGTATCCTTTAAGAGTAGGTAACTTTTAGTCGAAATTTTTTCACATTCATATGGGTATAACTTATATTATTATTTTTGTTGTTTTGTTTAAAATATATTAATTTATAATATTTAACCGTCGAATACTGGCATTGCAGTATTTGGCTTATCATTTTCTCAATTTGTTATGTAACATTATATTTGTGTAGGTAGGTTAAATTGTATATTTCTACCATTATATGCCCATACGATTTTTTATTATATTACCTATCCACATCATCAAATTACCGACATAAAATATTGGATCAGCATATTATTATATCAACAGTTATTATCAGGGCTAGGATTTGTGTGCTAATAAAAACAATGAAAATAAATATGCATTTTTTTCCTTCGCTTGTGCAAACAACTATGCGTTTTATTGTTTTCAAAATACACATAAAATATATTTATTATTCGATATTAATCAAAGTGATTCACTGATCGTTTTAGTATAAAATATAATTTACATCAAACATTTTAAATTATTTATCTCTTTATTTTTATTCGTATTTATTATTCAATTTATATTTCCTATTCAACAGTGGAAATACGTGCGCATTATACGCGACGACCACATATTTTTGAAAATAAATGGTTGGAGATTGGATCGTAGTATTGATTTATATTGGCTGAAGCTTTTTTTCACATCATATGATGTAGTTTGGCGTTAAAATATTATATTGGTAGGTACCTACTCTTATGATAACTTCTTGTGTTTATCCTTCTCCGTCAAACTGTTCACTGTATATTATTACTCTTTTAACGTATACAGTACCATAGCTAGGGTACAGATTGCACATATTTTTTAAAAGTAAAGATAACACTTATTGTTATCATTGACGTTTCAGTAAAGTGTTTCATATAAAGTTTACAGGTGTTTTAAAATTTAAAATTTAATATTTCATTTTTAAAATGCATTCCACCTTCATTAGGCATTTTTTAAAAAATAGAATAACATATAGTTGTTACTAGTTGAAATGACATTTAAAAAGTTTAAATGATAATTAGTATTTATACACATACATAATGATAAACGAACAATTATTATAATCTAAGATGTTTGGTACACAGGTATAGCGATTACGAAGACTCATAGTCTAAGAGACTGGGAACTGAATTATTTAGATACATTGTCCTTTGTATTGAAATCCATTTTTGGCTTCCCTCACCCACACCAAATTTGTGATGAGAATAAGCTAACCTTCCATTCAATATGCATTTTTTTATAAAGTGTCAATATTATAATTATCTATGATAACTTTGAACTTATAAAATATTGTAAGATACTGACCTACATTACATTATACATTTTTATTAATATTACTAATGCATTTTAAATATATACGATGTTATAACTCGTGGTCGTCACTACTACTACTATTACTCCTTATTAAATATTTCATACTACACAAAGTGTGTGCTCTTGCACATAACTTTAGTACTATGGTGTACCATAACGAAGTCCAATAAAGTTGATGTTATTCGTTTTGTTTACAGCTAGTAGAATTGAAAGAGAATGTCCGAACAGACATTATGTTTTCGAAAGACACACCAGAAAGAAACTTAAGTTACCACCTAGTGAATACAAGGAAATGATAGCAGCCAATCGGACAGATTGTGAAGATAAGTGCTTGAATGAATTTACGTTTGTTTGCCGATCGGCTACTTACGACTCAGCATCCAAGACTTGTTGGCTAAGCAGGTTCACCAGAAGATCGCATCCGGAATTGTTGGAAGAAGATCCTAGTTCCGATTATTTAGAAAACACGTGTCTCAATGGTAATAAGCGAAATCTTCTAAGAAATAATAAATTGATTATAACTGTAATATTTTCTTTAATATTATTTATTAAACCATTATATAACGATATTTGTATATTATTCACAGTTGAAAGACGTTGTGATGGACCAGTTATATTTGTAAAAGAAGAAAATAAGCGGTTGGGTGGACCTTTTGAAGTGGACATATTTGCTAATCTATCGTTGATTGAATGTCAAGCGCAGTGTTTACGAGCTGAAAAGTGAAAACAATTTAACAACCTATTAAAGTAAAAATAAAATATAACAATTGCTTGTTTTATGTGCGTTTAGATATTTTTGTCGGTCAGTCGAGTACGACGAGCAAATTCGTCGGTGTATTATATTTGAAGAGGATTCGATGTCACAAAAGGATGACCTAAGAGTGAGCAGTAGTCCGACACATGACCTATACGACCTAGTCTGTTTAGACAACCGTAAGTCTTTATGATTTATTTAAGACACCCCCCTTTTATCATAATATATCACCTACCCAAAGTGTGTGCGCAAATCTCTAACAAAATATCAGGTGGTGATTTGCTTACAGCCAAAGGCAACGAGTTCTCAGACAACACGTTGACGTCACACCTTTTTGCCGACGGACGAAGACCAGACACAGCGTTTCAACGGTACCGGAACAGTAGACTCGGTGGCGAATTTCATTCGGAAATCACTGGACGGTCGTTGAGTGAATGTTTGGACGAGTGTCTACGACAAGTGAGCTTCCAATGTCGGTCGGCCGTCTATAGCGAACGTTTTAGAATTTGTCGGCTCAGCCGTTTTAACCAGAGGGATGGGCATCGTGTGATATACGACGCAGATTATGATTACTACGAAAACTTAATGAGTGAGTGGAACAAATTTATAAACTCAAAAATTAGTTAAAATATTACTTAATTTGTATATGTATAGGTCTCGTATAATTCTCGTATAATTCTATTCAGCGATAGCACAAACAACTATCGTTGAATGTTGCGAAATATTTAATTTTACGATAAATAGATAAAAATATTTTATATGCATACATATATTTTTAGTATTTTTACATACAAAAATTTACTAAAATGTAATTTTAGACGGGGGTGCTACTTCACCACCGTTCACAAGACCTGATCCTTTGGGACAAGGATCGAATTTCCTAGGTAGTGGTAAACCACCTTACCCCACACCTGGGAAACCAATAGGTGAGTTTTATAATTAAAGTTTAAATTAGTAAAACCACATGAATAATTATGACCATAATAACAGGAGGTGGATTTGGTGGCGTTTATGGAGGAGGATCGTATCCTGGTTATTCCAGTACTGCTGGAAGTGGAATAGGTGGAGGGGGTGGTGGAGGAGGAGGTTTAAGTTCAAGTATCGGGCCCTATCCCAGTGAAGCACCTGGAGGATATTGGGGCCATGTTGGAGGTCATGGAGCGGACATACCTCCTTTTCTGGGACAAGGAGGTGGAGGAATAGGCGTCAATAATTATGGATTTGGTTCAACACCAGCTGTTATTGGGTCGTCAATACCACCCTACACACCTTCGGCTATACCTGGTGGACTACCACCGATTGGAGGACCACCTCTTGGACCTCCTTTAGGCATACCATCTGTGCCAGGATATTATGGCGGAGGTGTTGGTGGCATTGGAGGAATTGGTGGAAATGGAATTGATGGTAATAGACCGTTCAACATAAGATGTGATGAATCTGATGGCTTTAAACAGGTTACATTCCAAAATAAATAAAATTGAAATTGAATTTGTATTAATATTGTATTAATATATTTTCCTATACATAATAGATGGGTGTGCGAATGCGAATGGCAAGAGGACTGATTAAGCGTTTCATAACTGCACCTACATTATCACATTGTGAACGTGAATGCTCGATGGTCAGAGACTTCAACTGTCGATCATTCAATTACAGGTGAGCGATGTGTTTTTTTTATTGAATTCAATGATTTCGATTTATCCAATTATACTTGTTAAAACGTTTCCCATAAAATAAAATGAATAAATAAATAATAGTGAACCAAAATATAATTGAAAAACGGACTATATATATTTCAATAAAACCGTTGGACCGGAGTATTTGATATTAAAAAACAATTTTGTATTGAACTCTGTAAATAGGTTATTAATTTTCTATTGCCATTCACAGAACCGCACCATACGGGACGCAGAGAGAAAATTGCGAGTTGAGCGACCAGGAAACACGATTTGTCGACATGGGAAATCCGGCATTCTTCGAGAACGCGCCGGAATACGATTTTTACGAAAAATCCGCAATGGGCAGTAGAAGCAGTCAAGAGTGTTTGGACGGTGCGTATTTTATTCACGTCTGACGAAAATAACGAATTATCTTCGAGCCAATTCACGTTGTTCATGATATTCATTCGTTTTCTTATACGATTTCCAGTGACCCAAGTGTGCAGCGAAGACGGAATGGAATTTACGCTGCGTACACCAGAAGGATTCTTGGGGCGAATATACACGCACGGGTTTTACGACAGATGTTTCTACAGGGGTAATGGTGGAACCGCAAACGTTTTACGGATTAGTGGTGCTCAGGGATATCCAGATTGTGGAACTCAACGGGTAATATTATTGTGATGGATTTAATTACACTTAGTTATAAACAAATTGTACCTATACCGTGAAGCCAAAGAGCGAGTGGGGGTGTACGAACACAAGCACTTAAATAATTTTGTCTACTGCAGTTTAGTTGTCGTATATTGGACATAATTAGAATAATTAGAATAAAATTATAGTTATAAATATAATTTACTGCGTACAACACACAAATTATAAATTTTTAGATTATGATTATTTTTCATAATACTATATAATATTAGTATAGTATAGAGTTTAACAATAATAATATATTATCTGCATCTGCATCTCGATGTTTTCATACAAGTATTATAACTTTAAATGAAATACTCCTTATACGACTTAATGATAGTAAGAATATAGTAATATATTATAATATTATAGGTACCCACATAGTAATATATTTTATTAATTGGGTTTGTGCATTTTACTCGAAGTAGGCACCTATAATGTTATTTTGATTCAAAATATTACACAATATTCAAAAACCATATTTTCAATAAAACACTTACGAGGTGTATATTATGATTATTGACTAGTATGGAGATACAATGACCAACATAGTCGTGGTACAGTTCAGCGATTACGTGCAGACTAGCCGAGACAAGCGATACAACCTGACATGTTTATTTCGAGGCCCAGGGGAGGCTGTCGTCACTTCGAGCTACATGACCGCAAAGTAAGTGGCATATGCTGGGAGCATGTTCATCTGTGTACTTTGGGTGCTTAACATTTGATTTCCGCTTACAGTTCTGGAAGCCCGATTCCTATCGAATACTTACCGGCTGAAAATTCGCTGAGTTCGCGTGTGCGGCTGATGATACTGTTCCAGGGCCGACCTACGCAAACCATTGCCGTGGGAGACCCGTTGACATTCCGACTGGAGGCTCAAGACGGATACAACTACGCCAGTGACATTTTCGCCACCAACGTTATTGCTAGGGATCCGTACAGTGGTAGAAGTGTGCAGTTGATAGACCGTTACGGGTAAGTCTCATACACTTTTCGTTTCAGAAAATGGTCCTTTCGACGGAGTTGTTTTTATTATCTGTGAAAATATTTCAACGAACACGAAATAATTGTTTCTGATTTTTATTCTCAGATGTCCTGTGGATAATTTCGTATTTCCCGGGCTGGATAAGGCTCGGGAGGGTGATGGCCTAGAAGCGAGATTTAACGCTTTCAAAATTCCAGAATCGAATTTCTTGGTATTTGAAGCGACCGTCAGGACATGTCGGGACGGTTGTCAACCGGTAATAATATTTAAGTTATATTTTCATCGACGTTCATGATCGTTTATTGTAATCTCTACAGGCATATTGTACATTGCATGCCGGGAGAACGGAACCATCGTTGGGCAGACGTCGCAGGGACGTGGGTGGTATCAATAAAAACGAAACGGCAGTAGAAAAACAAAAAGAATCAGCAGAAACAACACCCGGTGAAGAAGAGAAAGTGCGTCAAGTTATCGAGGTAATTTTAGAGAAACCGTATAACCGTTAGCCGTCATAATACACTGTTTACCCGGTGATTCTATTTTCCAGGTATACGAAAGTCGATACGACATGCCTTTGGAACAACTTCTGACCTCAGAACCGGCACCTCAGAGCGTCTGTTTGACGAGCAGGGAATATTACAGTATGGTATTTTCGCTGTTCATGTTTTTGGTACTCTTGATCACCGTATCCATGTCGGCTGGAATATATTACAAGTAAGCGAATTACACTGATCGCGGTAACTGTATTATTAGCATATTATGGCCAATGGTTGACGTGAACATAACATTAATATGCCGTCCCTGCTTAATACACCAAATAAAACAGTGGGGACATTGCTCTACATGCCCGATTTATTACACCCTAAGACATATTATTACCACAAACTAGAAAATATTTCACATCTAATTATAGTTTATACTTAGGTACCTACTTAATACTTGATAAGTTTCTAATACATGCGTGCGCGTAGGTAGTAGACTTTGCAGGCAATTGAGGTAATATAAATAATAGGTAAACTACTATTTTTTTGTAGGATAAAAATAAAGTAAAGTTTTAAATATTATAATTATATTAGTTATTAATAGCATTATATTATATTAAGTCTATATTAAATGTATATATATTATCTTGTCTAAAATGCTTAAAATCAGTCTCAAATTATAACTATTACAAGAAACATGTAAATACTAAGCTATCACTGCAGGATATTATGCTTTACCAATAAAGATTCAATGAGATTAACAAAGTATATGGAATATTGTAAACAAACATTTTTTATTAATCTAATAAACTCAATAATTGAGAATATTTATCATTCGTACTACCTATTAGAAATATTTAATATTCTTAGGCTTTTAGTTTTTTATCGTTCATGGTCATGAGGTCGTATATCTATCCACAACCGTGGTAACTTATCACTTTACAAGTACCTGCAATAGTACCTGCAATAGACACGTGAGCATTAGATAGTTAGCATGTATTACTATATTAGATATCAACATGCATGTTGTAAACAGATCTTATTAAAAATTAAAAATTAACTTTGTAATTTTGTAAAAATTCTAAATAAAATTAAGGTAGGTTCGCTTAAATAATATCTGAATATTTAGTAAGTCTTCCAGCCTCCTTTCCACAAGTCAAGCACTCCATATTTTGACCGACGGTTTCTCGTTCAGTGTCAAACTCACAAACATAAAAACTAATAACACAATGAAATCAATGTACATTTTTATCACATACCTAGGTATGCGAAAAATCTCTGATCGCAAATAATAACCGATTAAAACTGTACCTGTAATAATAATAATTTATTCATTTGAATAAATATTAGCCCAATTTGTATTATTTTGTAATGATGCAGATGATACATGATATATTTAAATTAAATCCAAAAAACTAATAAACAGAACAATATATATATATATAAGAAACATAATAATATGTCACCATAAAATAAAATGCAAACAGTTCCAAGTACGTTACATTTCTTATACAGGTTATTGTATGTTTCGTTCTTGCAAATATACTATATACCAGATACCTATAGGTTCGTAATTTTTTTTCTTTATCAAATATTATCTAAACCAGATTTTTTATGGAAATGGCTTTGTCTAGTTTTTCTAAGGACTCCTTCACATAGGTAGTGGACTTATCAGAACTTTAAGCTGTTATATTATAATTTATATTTAATGGATCAGAGAAGAAATCAATTTCAGGACAATAATAATATTATGTGTGTTGTGGTATCTTGTGTAAATTATTATTATCGACTCACTTACTCACGAGTGTCACGTGCCATTGTTCTCACAGGCGTTATTGGCTGTTGGCGACTAAAAATGAATTGGCAAACAACAGTTGTCTGGGCAGCACAGCCAACTGTAGCAGCGGATCGACAGGGAGGATGTCGTTTTCGGGCCGTAGCTTCTTCTCGAACATGTCGTTTGGAAAACGCAAACCGTTCCTGAACATAAGGTTGGTGCCTATAAAGTTAAGGAGAAATATTTGTTTGCGCCTCTGCAGGCCACGGTGATTGAGTTTGGACGCAATTAATTTTTGTTACGCGATAGTATTAAATACGTATGACTTGATTGAGCATTATACACTATATTATTATACTACTCTGCAACCAAATTTGTTATTCAGAATATTATGTTAAAAGTTTATATTTTGTTTTTAAACGACGGGCAGCTTAGTAGGCATAATCTTGAAATGTTTCATAACGTGATATTTTGGACGTGGCACATCAGGATTAAAACTCTGCAACGCGTTTTTAACTGCTGCAGCAGTTGTACATACAAATCGTATCCATCAAAATCGTTTTTACGCGCCATAAGTTTTTTTTTTAATTGCCGTTTTCGTGCCTACCGAGTCTCGTTTCGATGGCGTATTTTTTTTTAAATTCAGGGCTTGTATTTGAAACAAAATTCTGTTTTATGTAATTTACTATTAAAACATCACACAATTTCTGCGCTTATCGTTATTTATAACTAAAACGTTATACAAGTTTTGCGTTTATTATTATTTAAAATAGGAACTAATGTGGGTAGGTAATGGCCCGGATACAGAATATAATATAATCTATTCTTAGATTGTTTGTATGAAACCAATAGACCTTTTAAATAAATAGATTTTAAAATATTTCGTTTTGCGACATTTTTCGTTTAATGATATTCTATAAATAATTACGTTTTGCGTTATGTTTTGTTAAATGATATATAATATATTTTGTTAATCGTAAATCGTTAGGTTTTGTTTGCGGTATATTTAATTATTTTTTTTATCGCTTTCCGTTATAATTACGTTTACGTATTACAATCGTTTTTTTGTCAAATATAACGTTATAGTCATAACGTTATTATAACGTTTGCAAGCCCTGTTTATAATAATTGCTTTTTATCTAATCTTTTCACCCCGCAGAGCTCCTGTGGAATCGATGGAAACGGGATCGGCCAATCCAACGGCAATGGTAGTAGGTGGCGGAGGCGGAGGTGGCGGCAAAGGATTCGAAGACCCGAGCGAACCTATTTACACGGACCCGTCGCTGTTCGAGCGATCTCGAAGCCTACGCAGCATTGCGTATTCGTCAGCCGGTCAAAACGTGTTCAAAAATGAAGCCTTCTGTCACTGATGCCGATTCCATTCAAGATTTTTATAGATTTATGCCTACAAATTATTATTATGTACCTATCATCCAATGCGTCCAAAATATCAGATAAAACGTGACGAAATAATAATATTATCATACCTCCATTCGAGTTTTGCCGAGCCCGTCGCCACAACAGTGCAACACGCGTACCTACAATGATATACCAAATATTATGTTGTATTGTCCTTCCTTGCCTATCTAATTGTAATCGAATGTAATTTTTTTTTTTTGTGTGTGTGTGTTTTTAATTGTCGATAAATTATCTATATTAATTTATTATCGCTCTTAGGATTAAAACTTAAAATCGCACAAGCCGTTTTGATACGACACTAAGTTTACTCGAGCAATTTTTATTTTTAGAATTTTTTCTCGGTAATAGGTTAGAATATAATATTACAATATGATATATGTACCTACACAGTTTGAATTCAACTTACACATGTCCGTTATCACGTTTTTTTTTAGTTATTGTCTCTTTCGAAATTGAAGCTTCCATTGTAATTTAAAGTACATAAAGCCCAATTTTAGTGGCACGCGTTGAATAATAATATAAACTATACTATTATATAGACACAATAACGGATTTAACCGATGCATTAACTTCGACGTCGTGCATCCATGTGATCATTTTTTTTATTTACTTATTTATTATTTTTCACAATCAATTATTTTTCATATTATTTTAATTTTATTAAGGTGGACGTCGGGTGTCTCAGTCAAAAGTACATCGTGAATAGAATTTATTATGATTTTATTGAGAAAATACTTACCTATTTTTATATACGCAACAATTTTAGCTAACTATACTTACATTTAATTTCTCCGTTAACGATTTATTTTCGTAAATATATTAAATAGCTGAAAATTTTTTTTTTCTAATTAGAGTAAACATATTATTTTAATGTCTGTAAACATTTTTATGACGTTTCACGCGTAGGTTTATTGGTAATATTTTAAATATATGCTTAACTTGTACTACACGACTGCTCTTCGCTGAGGTACTTGGGTGTTATTACGTATTATAATATTGTTTTTTACATAAATATTACCATAATTTATAACTATTATTATTATTGTTATTAATACAACTATTACTATATTATAATTGTTTATCCATCGTAGGTTATTTATTTTATGAATACTTTAGTTAACCGTCACCGTTATTAATGCCAATAAAATATATCTTTAATAAATTATTGATTATCGTATTATTTGTTTACACGCAATAACCGTGGGTATTACTGGGTAATAATCGATATGTTTCGAACTGGCCTGTTCGACATAAAAATTGATAATATGAGTGGAAAAGTAAATTAAACAAGATGAGATGATAATTTTTTTTTTCACATTCAAGGTCATAAGAAGATTATAAATTGTGCAGTTCTCCAAAACTTTTTTTACATTTAATAAAAAATATTTTTTGGTTCAAAATGTGTTTAAAATAAAAAAAAATAATAAGCGCATTTTATTCATGCATTGTTTTGAATTTTTAGGGCATAAGAACATTATTTTTTAAGGCAATAGTGCATTACATTCTCAGTCTTCTTTACAATGCATATTATTATTATTGTAAATTTAAAACGGTGAAATTGCTCTTGTTCAAGTGAGCAACGAAACATCTTCTCATCTCGAGAATCAAATATTTTTTAATAATATTATATTATTAATATAGACGCAGAAAAAAAAATGTATTATCATAGGAAAGTTTTCATAATAAATGTATGGTATCAACATTAGTTGGGATGTTTATGAATTTTTCATATCGTCGGCCTAAGTCAGGCATGTCAAATCCAAAGTATCAAGTGGGCCAAAATGCCAAATATATTGAATAATTTACTATTTGGGCCGCACATAAAAATTTAGCGAAAAAATAAATATTTTGAACACATTTTCCAATTTTATTCTTTATGTTCACGAATACAGCAATTAATACTAAATTAAAAAACGAAAACAAATGAACATAAACATTTAAATAAAATATAAATCATCCTAATTATTTATGAAAATAGTTGTTGTATAAATTACAAAAAAAACATGTTAATAATTCTTTTTAGACGATATTTGACATCTCTTTTCTCCCACCAACTTTTCAAATTCTAAATAAATAAATACTTTTTCAAGAGTTAAAAAACAGAAACGAATACATCCTCTCCTGTAGTAGTATCAAACATAGGTATAATTTCCAATAACTCTTCAAAAATATTAAATTCCATATCGCAACTCGCAAGCACGAAAAAATACAGCTAACTGCAGAGCTGTGCCACCAATATCGGTACTTTCATCACAAGTGATTGAAAAATACTCGGTTGTATTTATTTTTATTTTTATTTGATTACTCAAATTGCATGCTAGTTCAGTTATTCTTTCCGCAACCGTATTTCGTGTTAATTAATGTTTTGAAAAGCTTTTAGATTTCCGAGACAAATAATTTCAGAAGTTTTAATCAAACACGTTTTTTTAAAATCACCTTCAGTGAACGGTTTCGAATGTTTGGTAATTAACTCTGACAACACGTAACTAACCTTTATTGCAGATTCATTTTCTTGTGGTATTTTAGTAAACATTATCTGTTGTTTTTTATACCCTGATATAAGCTCCTTTAGTTTTTCTTGCCTCAATAACCCTTCATACTGGTCGTATTTTAACTTATGTTGTTCATAATGTCGCTTAATGTTGCACAACTTTGGAACACTAATAACACTTTTACATATTAAGCAAAGTATTTTATTATTGATTTCCCTGCAAAAAAATTGTAATTCCCAATTTTCTTGAAACTGACGATGTTCATCGGTAATTTTTCGTTTATTACTACCTACCACTTGGTTTTGATAGAGACATTTTTAAGTATTAAATTTACGGTAGAATACACGTAAAAAATTTAAACTCGAATACACGGTGGTTATCGAACGACTAAAGTAGATATTAACAATGGAAGAGGCACGCGTGTCGCAAACTGACGATATAAATTATTTATCTATAATCTATATTGATATAAATATATATATAGCCATCAATAATCCTTATTCGATTATAGTTTATCAGAAGATAAGACGGTATAATAATGTATACCAAATACACCATTCTCTAAGAATCTAAGATAGTCGTGACACAACATTAACATTTTATTATTATTTTTTTTTTGTCCACTAATATTGGTAGCCGTGGGCCACAAAAAAAGAGCCACGGGCCGCGTGTTTGACATACCTGGTCTAAGTCGAAAAGGGTGTAAGTCCAAAATTACAAATTTATCCTTCTTTCTTTTGGAATTTCTATCATTTGTGCACTTTACGGACCAAGTTATAAGTTCGTTTTGTATGACATCGAATCAAATACATAAATGTATTGTTATATTACGTACTCGTATTTTGGCATATTTAAGGGTTAATAGGAATAAATGTATTTTATTATAAAAATAAAAAACAGAGAATAAACGCAAATTTTTATGGAAACAAAATTAAAAAAACAGGTAAGTGGATGTAGCTCTGCTATACAGCAGTGGCGTCCGCAGGGGGAGCTAACGGGCTGAAGCCCCCCCATATTATTATTACTTTTTCAAATATATTTATCAAGTTTCAACTGTCAACTATAGTAAGCAAGACGTAAATTTCATATATGTCTTACCAGAATGAATTCATTTTTGCAAAAACAATGTATTTGCACACCAATTTTCATAAATCATCTGTAATTTTTAGGTAAAAGTATGAATTACTTGTATGAAAGACCTTGTATTATATTGTTTAGCCTTAGCTAATATTTTATAAGTTTTGAACTACAAATTAACTGTGGTTTTGACGAAATTTGAACTTTAAATGCTTATAAAACATAACCATGATGCCTATGTATCGTTAATATTTTAGCTATAATAAAAACTTACTCATTACATTTTTAAGCTTTTTGACTGAATGAATAATTTTTTATTGACATTTATAGAAAAAAAAATTTAAATTAATCAAATACAATCCAAATGAGGACGGTATAACCAAACTGGTTACCAAACGATTTTAAGAAATTTAGTTTTATCTGTTGGGCCAAAAAGTGTATAAATTTAATACAAAGCTCCTGATATATTGTTACATTATCAGTTGAAAAATATTAAAAATACATAGGCACAATTTTTTTTTATAAGCATTTAAAGATCAAATTTTGACAAAATTTATCAAATTTTAATTTGAAAAATTATTTTGTAGTTAAAAATTTATAAAATGTTCAATTTTTGTATCTAAGAATTGAAAATTTAAAACAAGATTCCACGTAAGTAATTAATTCTGTTACCAAAAAATCTAAAAAATACATTTACGCAGTTTATTTTTATAGTCATTTTAAGTACAAATTTGGACGAAATTACATATTAAAAACCTAGGATAACTATTTTAGTTATTTTGTTGTGATTGTATAATATTATTCGTGGGTACTTGAAACTTCTAAAGTATACTATTATATATCTATGATAGTACCACGGTTTTTTGTTGATGTATAACGTGTTATAAGTACCTAATAAATATTATGATATGATTAATTTGGAATTTATTATAGGTACCTAATATAATATTATGTCTTATACCTAGACTAACATACCGTCTCCGCTCAGAATCGTTTTTCTTATACAATGATATTATATCATTGAATTCAAATTTAATACCATCCATTATACAGTGACCCACTTGTAACCTACTGTACAGCAGAGCGAAATCCACTTACCCTCCTTTTTATAATCCTAGTTGCATTATGGCTTTGTCGTGAAGTATTTTATTGTCATGGTCGTGACATGGTATTGTGTATTTCGGCACAATAAAACAAAGTCGTACGTAGAAAATGTGTGATTGTGTAATTATAATACATTTATTTTGTTTTGTTTTTTGTCTATTTAAATGGTTACTACTTATTACAAAAAAATATTATTATTATTATTATTATTATTATTATTATTATTATTATTATTATTATTATAGTTATTATCTATATATATATAAGATAATTATTAATTCTCCTATAACTAATAGCAACCATTTATAAACAACAATTACCAACGTAAATCTCAAAATTGTGAATCTAAACCATCCGGGGCGTCACCCAAAAGCAAAATTCATTCAAATCGGTTAGGTTAGAGTTCAGATTTAATACATTTTGTCAAAATTCGAACTTTAAATGCTTATAAAAATATTTGTGCCTAGTTTGTATTTTTAATATTTTTCAACTGCTATTTTAACAATATATTATCAGGAGCCTTCCATTAAATTTTCAAGCTTTTTTACCCAACAAATGGAATTGTATTGACATTTATAGAAAAAAAAACTAAAAAAATTGACAATTGATAATGTCCATTAACAGCTCAAAATAAGTCAAAATATTTTGAAAATGTTATGGTGTATAGAAAATGCTATTATAAACGTTCAGTCAAAATTGCATGTATCTTCGGTCATTTGTTTAAGAGTTACATTAAAAACCAAAATCGATTTACCGTAAAAATTCCCGTTTTTCCTTAATTTTTCTTTTGTCCCCCCCAAAGTTCCAATTAGATTCACTTTCCTTTTAGAAAAGGTACTGTTGAAGAAAATCTAAGCACTTTTACTGTCCTAAAAGGTGATGACAGACACAAAAAAAAATGTTAAAAAAAACACGTAATATCATTGTAAAACCAATACATTTATCGCTCCGCTCAGGATCTAAAATAAATAAATAAATAAAGAACGTCAAACATGTGTCATTAATCTGTATTATATAATTGATGTATATAGGTAAGTACATCATAGATAATAATACTATAACATGCCACGACTCGTCTGTTAACATTAATATTATTATTAAATTCGTAGTAAAACCTATCTACCACCAGCGTACACATTTCCCATTTATAATAATATAGCACCTCAGCAAGGTGCCTAGTGAATTTGGATGTAAAACTGTAACAGTGATATACGCAACGATATATTATTATTATTATGCGTGTCGCGTGTGCGCAATTGATATTATTATTTATCGCGAGACCATCAGAAAAACGACACTTCGTCGCACTCGTTGAAACCGGTGTGATAGCCGCCGTACCGGACCATGAACTTGTTGCGCACTTCGTAGTGGATGCGGCTCTTGTTCTTTTTGACGAATAAATGGTGATTGGTGCCGTGCGACGCCGTGCAGTCTACTGCATCCGAGTACAGATTTATCGTGCCGACGGACGCCGAGGATCGGATCTCGAACTTTTCACACCCGTCCTTGATCACCCTACGTTAAACAAAAAAACAATCAATTCCTGATGTTACCTACATAGGTTTTCCGGAAATAGTGGAAACTTTTATTTTATCCACTACAGCCTCCCCACCCCCACCTGGGCTACACCCCCGTATCTACTATCCGACGACTCCTGTCCGTGTTAAAATTAATCTATCTCTCTATGATTTTCCGTCTTCCGTTCTGGTTGAATACTAGGTACCATGCCATAAAACACAAAAACGACTACAATGATTTACCGATCGATTTTACGATTTTCCTCATATTATTTCTGGGCTATATAGTTAGCTGACGTAAACACAAAAAACGTGAGATAAATATTCAACTGCGAAATCGTTAAAAGCGAACGTTAAGATTGGTCTTTATGTATTTACATAAAAAATATGCCCAGAACTAAGTGGAACAAGTCATGGTTGAAAATCATAAATGTTATCGTTGTACTATTGTGTTCATACGTATTATAGGTATATGGTTTTAATTATTGTTTTTTTTAAGTACATTTTTATAAAAAGTTTTATATCCCACAATATTTCTGCTAATTTAAAGCGTAATGTAATCTGTAACAAATGACAACCGTTTAAATTAACAAAACAATATTTGATTTTTATGAGCCAAAACTAAATTCAGTGTGAATATGTGATTCACCATAGTATTATAAAAATCTATAGAGTTTTAAAAAAAAGCTACAAATATCCTCTAAAGAAATCTATTGACGTGAAATGTATTTAAAATGGTCTAATAGTAAAGCTGTTGTGTCTATAGAGCACAAACAAACAAACATTAACAAAAATTACAGACTAAAGAGAATATTTTTTTCTTGATTTGGTATTGATATTTTTAACGCAGTTTTGAAAACTTGATTTCGTTTTTATTACATTTAAATGACATAATTTTTTTTTCGAAAGCACATTAGTTTAACCACTCACTTATTACTGATGGGTAGTAAATAATGGTGGGTAAGTACCGGATATTTACTCATATTTTATTTTATTAACTATTTCAACATTAAAAAATGAAATTCAGAAATATATTATTATATAACAAGTACCTGGCACATATATACATAAACTACCTATATAAATACTTAAGTATTTAGGCTGCACCAAAAATAAGAAATACATTTTAATTAGAAATCAAAAATAATAAAACAAACTAAAGTTGTAATTTGTGTAGGTAATACTAATAAAATTATAAAAAAACTTGATATAATTTTAGGTTGATTACAGAATGGAATTTTGTATGACTCCTCAGATCAGTAGTCTCCGGGAACACGCATCCTCCTACACCCCTTGGCTTTCCTCTTTATCTGTGCTTGATGGTTTGTAGAAGTATATTATTAAACCAATTAAATTTTAATCGATTATTTAAAATAATTCAGAAATCGACGGAAATTTTGATTCAAAACAGAAACGAAAATTGGAAAACGATTTTTATTTTTACTGCATATACCTGATGAATCCATGAACGTTCTCTTGTACCACCGACACGTCGTACAGTTTCCATTCCGTACCAGTCTCGAGCACTGTGCTCTTGATGTCTGACAGCAAATCGTTGCACACGTTTACGTACATGGCCCCATGTCGGCAATCCTTGTACAACACGTCCAACGTGATGTCCCTGTCCATGCGCATAAAGTTCTCCGAGAAGTTCGTCCTCACGCCCGCTTCGTCCACCAAGTACACCAGCGGGCTTTTGACGGCCTTGAAGTGGATGCCCGTTGACCTTATTTTCGCCAACCTTAACGGACGGTAATAAAACAAGAGTTAATCGCACATGTGTCCGTGGGTTAGTTTTTTATTACTTAAGAGCATTATAAACTATCAGCTCGCTAAAAAAAAGTTCAACGGGGGTCTTAAAGGGCAGGTGTCTCCCAGATATTGAACAATATTTAAGATTTTCTTAAAATGTATATAATTTTAAATATATTTCAACAAACAATTCACGTGGACTACAAATTAATGAAATTATTATGACAGTAGGTTTAGTAAATTTTGAATCAATAAAAATGTATATATTTGTAAATATGTATTTTTATTTTCTAATAGAGGTACCTAGCTACTTTCCATAATTTATACTATATTATATTATTAAATATATTTAATTAATATTAGAATACCTATATAAACTCAGAAATTATAATTAAATACTTATTAGTTATTTGGTATATTTTATTTTATGCACATTAAGACTTATACTTATAATTAATATTTTATTGTATTGGTAAATGGTAATTATTATATTTGAATTGCTTATATTTGATAATAGTTAAATGGATAAGTATGGAATATGGACAATTTTAACTACCTAATGACAGCTACCAAACCAACCACATCACTAATATTTTATTCATCGACTATCATGTAGATCAAACTAATGAGTGATAAATAAAGATGAAATTTCTAAAAACAAATATATATAAAGTTCTCAAGATAGATTAGAAATTGACTTTTCCGCTAATTCGAATTATAACATATTATTATTTTAACCTCTGCCAAATTACTTTTTAAGATCTAATATTAACATTTAGGTAAGTACCTATCTTATGGATTTTATATGAAATGTAAATTGTAAAATAATATGTGAAAGTCGATTTAAAAGTAAAGCATTAATGACGAATTCAATTCTGTTTTTCGGAATATTTTCGTCCAATAAACCGTAAAACCGTTAGGTATCATAGAGATTTATGGCACTTAAATAATATTTTCACTATAATAAAATTTACAACACGGGTGCTCTTACTTGTGATTTCCAAAGTTAATGTCATTCGCCTGTACGTGGACGATTTCGTCTTTTTTATACATAAAACCAACAGGGTGCATGACGGCCGATATGTTACCGGTTGCATTCACGGCTGCCACGGCGTTTGCCTTCAAAAGTCGTAATCCGAACGGATAAGTATTAGAGTTGGGTCGAACTCAACATTAATTAATGGACTCGAACCGAACTCAACATTAAACGGTTTAGAACCGAACTTCTTAGTCGTATGTCAAACCTAACATTTCAGTGTGATGTGGAAATCAAACCGAACATTTGGTTTAATACCGATCTGAACTGAGCTTTTTAATTAAATTACGAATTTTTAGATTTACGTTAAACTGAAATATAAACCTTTTTTTATTCGAAACGGTTGACTAGTTTGAATTTTTTTTTTTGGAGTTCAATATTAGGTTTTTGAACTTTTTGTTCGAGTTCGGTTCGGTTCAGTTATTTTAAAACAGTGTTCGACTTTCGATTTTTCGAACTTCGAACAGTTAGACCCACCTATAACAAGTGTTAAAATATTGTACGTTTAGTTTTATTTTAATATCATTTTTCAAGAAGGTACGAGAAGAATGATCACGAATTGTTTAGGTATATATTTGTATCTTTAACAATACCGTTTGATTGGCAACTCTGATCGATCCATCGAGAGTGATGTCTACGGAAATCCCGTTTTTGAATTGAAACGATATCGTACCCTGTTCGGTATTCTTAACAATGTCACCGTTATTACTGTTCTTCAATTTCTAAAAACGAAACATAAAAACAACAAATTACCCTAGGTGACCAGCAGATTTCTTTTCACGGTTTATTGCTTACTATGGTTGTCGTCATCACACACAATTACTTGAAAAATTTAATAACAAAAAGTATTTAGACGACGAAGAAGGAACAATTTCAAAACGGTTTGTTGTGTGACTTTTATCACAAATGAACAAAATAACACGTAACCACAGCGATTAACAATTTATTAAGTAATAGTTTATGTGCTAAACATTATAGCGACCGCAAAATAACCTGTATTTTTTGTAAAGCCCGCCACCGTAAATACTTTGAATCATATTATTATTAGGATAACTAACAATTTCTAAAATCTATTTACTGAGTTTTGCAAGTCTGGGCAAGTTCATGATTTTTTTAACTCGTTAAGTTAAGTTATTTTAAAATAATAAAGTTAAGTTAAAACTTAAAAGTTAATCATATTTTTTTCGTTAACTCGTTAAGTTAAAAGTTAACCCTTGAAAAAAAGTAACTTAACTTAGTTTAAAGTTAAAATTTTCTAATTTTCAAATATTCCAGACTCATAATATGGTTTATTAGATAGTTTTTCTTTACACTCAAGAAAAATTCTGGAGAAATTTAAAATTATACATTATAAATTATACAAAGTAAAAACCTCATTAAAAAAGGTGCATTATTCTTTGTACGAAAATGAACTTAATTTAGATACTTTTGAATAAAATTAACTTAAAGTTAAAATGTTAATCTTAAAAAAAATAACTGATTAAGTTAAAAGTTAAATTGAAAATAAGTAACTGATTTAGTTAAAAGTTAATTTGAAAAAAAAGTAACAAGTTAATTAACTGAATTTTAACTTTAACTCGTTAATGGTCAGCCTTGGAGTTTTGAGTAGTTAAAATATCCAATCTATTGGCATAACGGAGTCTTGGAATAGTGGTATATATGAAAAATTCACTTAAAAAAATTCATCACTAATCCAATACTTTTTTACTTCGTCAAATATTGTCACCGAACCAGAGACAACTATTTTATTATAAAATTGCCTAAAATAAAATAATTATTTAAAATATCGTTTGCAAACGTCGTGGGGTACAGCCTCGAGTGGCTTGGAGGGAAACTGGGAAACACGAGTGTAAGACTAGTTGCCTACACCGAGGCATCTCGGCGTTATAAAATATGTAATAATTTGCTTACACGAGTTGGAATGGTTAACCGGAACGACCTTTCACCGGATGATTGTAAACTTACCCGTTTTTAATAACCTGTAAACTCTCCCGGATTTACTTAAGTACTACCTGAAAGTCCTGAAGGGTACATGTAAACTCTGTAAAAGTCTGTAATAACTTCGTTTATACATTATAATTTTAAGATTAAAATAATATATAAACATACAAAATACAAATTATTAAAATGTAATATCCATTTGAATTTTATTTAAAAAAGTAAATTATTTAAATTATGGTAAATAATAAAAATAATAGTAATTTAAAACAATTTCAAATTAAATTAACATTCAATACTACCGAAATACAGATTTTTTAAAACTGAAGGTGTCAATTTTATTGGTCTGTGTAGTACTGTAGTCTATGTTTTTTTCCGATTTAATTTTAAAACAACTTTGGAGAGTAATTATAACGTTCATGCTGGATAGTTTACCATCACTCCTTTTACCAACGAAACGAACATGTCCCTGGTTAATGGTATTACAACCGTGGCATATTTAGTATTTTTCTTAAGTTAGCGGATAACAACATTAATATTATGATTCACAAAAATGATCCATTATCTACAGGCTTTATTACCTACTATAGACATTATATTGTGACAATTTTACAAATGTGCAAAGTTAGTATTTTTTTCCACTACCTAGTTAAAGTAATTACTTAAATATTAAAACTAATAAAGTAATAACTTAAGTTAGAATGAAGTTAGTGTTTTCATATTTTAAAATATAAAATATGTGTAAATTGTAAATACTGTTTATTAAAATAATAAAAAAATGGTCCACGTGAATAGGTTTTTAAGAAATATTTATGAAAGTACGTATTTTTAGGATGATAAAAGTCACAATTTGAAAAATATTCAAATTAAGTACACATAATAAGGAATTTAAATATATTTTACTCTATCCGAACATTCACCTTCATAGAACCACGTTCATGATGTTGATACCCCCCCACCCCCCTTAGAGTTATCAATGACATCAAACCAATACCAATATTTGGAACTGATTAGTTAAAAATGCAAAAAAACTTTCCAAAAACGATCTAAAAAATAGAAAAAAATTCCCTAAATGCATTTTAACAGAAATAATGTCCTTACAAAATGTCCCACATTTTTTTTAACACTTCTTGAGCAAATGAGAATTTGAAATTTACGAAATAAACGTGATTCTGATGTATCACCATTCAACAACTGCAGGCCAATCATATGTTACTGGTTTGAGTTCTAGACGACAAAATTACCAAAAAATAATAACAAAAACACTCTAAAAACCCCAAAACTGCTAATATTGAAAAATAAACGTTTTTAAGCATTTCCTGGGGCTTCCCAAAAAATAATGCATCCTGCTGGTTAGTAAGTTCTAATGGTTCAACAGGTTTCCATAAAACAGCCGCACACATGCGTTCATGCAATGTGTTTAAACATTTTTTTTATTATTATTATAATTGTTATTTGAACACCTAGTGGCCATTTTACAAAGATATATAAACAATTTAAATACAATATATCAATATATAAATAAATGAAAAGGTAGTAGAGTATCAACATAATATTATAAGTAATGAAAAGCATAGGTAACATTGTAACAATATAAATAGATCAAAATATAATATACATATCCAATTATCATAAAAACTATTTGATCGTTATATTACTTGGTTAAAAGTAACTTAATTATTTATCCTGCCTTTGTAGTAAATTAAAACGCGAATAAATATAGGTAAAATAATTAACATTAAATGCGTATAGACAGAATAGTTCACGTCACATCTAAGTCAACATTTTTAGTTATTACGACTCAACAGGTTTCCACACAGCAGACGTACACACACGTGCATGCGTTATGTAAATCGAATGACATTATAGAAGGCACAGCGAGACCATCAAAGACTTCCTATAGTAGCTGGGCCACGTTCTATAGAATGTATCAATATCAAAGTATTTACTCCATAATGTTTTAATTTTAAATATTATACTGATTATAATATTATTATAGAATTAATTACTGAGCAATATATTCAAGAAGAATATAATTAAAATATAGACGTGATTTTCTTCAGTTTCCGCCTCTCACCCACCACACAATTATGAATTTAAAAATCATTTATTTGATTCACAAATAATCAGTATAAATTAGAGTGACTATATTCAGAATTTTTTTAATACCAGTTAAGAGGACGCAACAAGACATTATTTTTATCTCCGTCTTACCAACGCGTAACATAACAAATTTTATGCTCAGCAGATCACGTTTAGCTCCGTTAGTTGTTTAAAAATTTGAGTGAACTGACCTCTTATAAATTTTAAGATAAGATTATTATCTAGAGCATAGGCTTTTTGTTAGACTTTAATTTTACAGAGAGTTATGTGTATTTTCAGATGTACAAACAGTTTAAAATATTTTTCCCATTATAATAATGCATAAAATTCGGTCATAAATGCACACTAATGATAATAGACTATATTTAATAAAAATAAAACTTTGTTTAATGTTCCAGCCAGAAATATGTGAATTATTTAAAACAAAACTGCTAGTAAAATGGTGCAAAAAATCTGTATCGATCCCACTAATCATCACACATAACAATTAATGGAGCACTTGTATGTCTAGCAGAAATAATTTGTTTTCCTGACGCCAGCCGCCAGGTAAAATTGTATTAGCTTCAAGTGGTTTTTCGAATTTACTCTTAAACTGCTACCTATATTCAGTATTCTGAAAAATTCATGAAACTTTAGACTTGAAATCAGCACACATGATGGTTATTATATATTAGCGAAGATTTCGTTTTTTTCGTTTTTAGGTATTTTTGTCACTTTTTAGGGCATTTTTATACCTTTTTTTTAAACAATTGAGAAAAAAATTACTATTTAATTATTTGTTATTATAGGTACTATATATATTTTTATATTGTCTGCAAATCGAAAAAAAACTAGAAATTTAGTAAGTCAACTCTACGTATGTTTTTAAATTGATATTATAATTTTAAAATCAATAAATAATTGTATTAACTAACGGTTTTATGAGTATATTATAAGTATTTAGACCATTAACATATAACATATTTTTTTAGAGCATTTTTAGGGCATCAACATAATTATGCATCAAAAAACCTTGAAATATTTCACTTCATTCCAAACTATTGCCTAATTTAATAAGCAAATTTATGTTATAAATTTACTCAACTATTTGTGTCATATATATGTTGAACACTAGAACCACACATAGCGTCATAGGTTTTTTTTCCGTAAGTTATAGGTAAATCATTATAAAGTATTTAGTAGATTTTTTTTAGAACAACTAAATAAAGAAAAATAAATGAATGAAGGGGAAAACGGTTTTATGCAAAAACGTATAAGTATAAAATACAATTTCTTTGAACAAACGAGTTGTTAAATTTGTTCACAATAATTATCCACATTTAGCCTCAGCGTTAGGGTTTTACAATGTTGTTTATTTTTTATTTTATTTCTTTTTCCTGTATACAAACTTTCTACCAGAAGGAGTGCTTCGATTTCATAATATATAGTATATTAGTACCTTATCTTTTAGACAGGCCATTTTTCGATTTTCTCAATGGTTATATTTTAATGTCACGTGAAAAATTACCGAAAGATTACGAAAAACCACTAAAGATGGGATTTTAATTTCTAACGCTTTGTTTATTACCATAGCAACGAATAAAAAATATAATATATCTAATTAGGTACAGGCTATAATGAATAATAACAATATGAAAATCCAAACTGACAAACCGTCTCCGCTAAGAATCGTTTTTTTTAGACAATGATATTATATCAATGAATTCAAGTTTAATACAATCCATTATAATATAATTATATTGACTCAATTGTAACCTACTGTACAGCAGAACGACATCCTCTTACCCGCTTTTTTAGATACCTATTTGTTAATACAATAATTTTGGAATTTATTTCGATTGGCCTCGCAGATCGATATTAAACTAATTTATTTCTATTTAAATAATTTAATATAATTCGGTATTCATACATAATACTATGATAATATTATGTTTAATTAGTATTTATTATATTAAACTCTTTTTTGCGATGAGAAAAATAATAAATTAGTAACTCTATACATATATTATGTACAGCTCCGCGCACGCTCGTCATCATGACAGTCGGCATCGATGGTAGGTACTATATTATATTATAGGCCACCGGCCTTAATCACAATATGTCGTATGCTATACCTATAATATAAAAATAATATAATAAATAATAATACATGTGCATATTGCATAGGTTCTGTCAGGCACACACACATATAAATTATAAACCTATTTTGAAACGGTCCGGCAGGCAGGTCGCTGGAGTGTGTGTTTTGAGACCATATTTGGCCGCGGCGGATTTGTAACGGTTAGACCTGGTGCAGTGTTTGCATAATATTATAACACACGTTCACATCGGTACAACACGTATAATACTATATTGTAATATTTTGTACTGACGTATTATAGGTAAGTGGATGTTGCATTAGTAGTAGAACATGCACAGGATTGTGAGTAAAGTATATTTAAGTAAAGTTTAGTATATTATATTGTGGTTAGGCATACTTTTACAAGCCCGGATTTAGGATCAATTGGGCCCCGGGACACCTTATACACTTAGTGGGCTCCCTTTCAACTTAAACTTCAAAATAATTGTATCATTATATATTTACCACTTTATATTATTGTGTAATTTTTGACCATACAAAAAATATAAAGGGTGTATCATTTGCCATTGTACGCGGGTTTTTTTTTGACAATTCTGAATCGATAATAATATGGAATTTCGTTAAAACAAAAAAAAAGGTAGGGTAGTGGATTTCGCTACTGCTGTACAGTAGGTTACAAGTGGGTCACTGTATAATGGATGGTATTAAATTTGAATTCAATGATATAATATCATTGTATAAGAAAA
>NC_042493.1:1818719-1819651 GCF_005508785.2 Acyrthosiphon pisum | reverse complement strand
CTAACGATTTTTAATATTTTTCATCTGCCTTTGAAAAAATATACTAGGAGCCGTCTATTAAATTTTCAAGCTTTTTTATCCAACAAATAAAATGTTATTGATATTTTTAGAAAAAAAACTAAAAAAAAAAGGGAAAATAAAAATGTCCGTAAAGAGCTCAAAATACATCAAAATATTTTGAAAATGTTATGGTGTATAGAAGAGGCTAAGATAAACATTCAGTCAAAATTTCATGTATCTACGGTAATTTTTTTTAAAGTTACACCAAAAACCAAATTCAATTTTGTGAAAAATCAATTTTGCGTAAAAATTCCCGTTTTTCCTTAATTTTTCTTTTGTTTTTCCCGGCGCTTTTGAAAACCACTGAGAAATTTAAATTTTGACCTCCCAATGCACCAACGATATTCACTTTCTGATCGAACAAGATACTGAAGTTGAAAATCGTAGCATTATTTCGACTACTTATGGTGTACACAGACACAAAAAAAAAAAAATAAAATAAAAAATAAAAAAACACACATCATTTAAAATCAATACATTCATCGTTCCACTCAGAATCTAAAAATGTTTTTAAAAATTATTCAGGTGAATAGCATTAACTTAATACAAATGTAAATTCAAATTCAATCAACATTATTATTATTTTTTTTTAATAAATGAACACTTTTTTGTACTTATGTTTAATATCATGTACCTTATATATTAATATAAATGTAAAAATTAAATTATAAACCATTTTAAATGAATTTAATACTATAATTTTTGGCATTTTGTATTCCTTTTTTTTGCATTTTAAGTGCATATTTTGCATTTTCAGTGCATATTTTATTGCACTTTTTTGACATTTTTTAAGGTTTTAGTGCATTAAATTCACAGCCCCTGGACTTATCCTCCATGAATGGTATATTTTAATAATCCCCTGAAAAATATAA
>NC_042493.1:1810517-1816611 GCF_005508785.2 Acyrthosiphon pisum | reverse complement strand
AATTTGAAAAATTATTTTATAGTTAAAAATTTATAAAATGTTCAATTTTTGTACCTAAGAATTAAAAATTTAAAACAAGATTCCACGTAAGTAATTAAATAGTCTTACTTCTTACCATAGTACGTAAATTAAGTTATAGTACAAATACAAGTATATATCTCTGATTTTAAAATCGCATTAATTATAATATTATTACATACTTAATGAATTCAAATTTAACACATCCATTAGATACAGTGACCTAATGACTCCATACGCACTCGAAATCTGTATTAAGTATACAGCTGAGCAAATTCCATTTTTTTTTTTAATTTAACGACATCAGATAATATTATAATATATTGTACAATTTGCTTCTAAAACTGTAAAACTATAAATTAATGTAGGTACAGATTAATATTATACATAAAAAAAATAGCTGATTCTCCCGTGCACATCGTTGTCCGTTAAATGTACCAACTCTATAGGACTCAAACTTTGTTCAGTTCATTATTTAATATTCGGTGTATGGTGTTCAAAATTTATCTTAACTTTTCCGTTGCCCGGAATAAAAATTCTGATTCGCAGTAGTATATTATCAAGTAGACAATTTACCTGCGGTAGATCGCGGACACCGTGCTGTTATGATTTAACTCTAAAGTGTCAAAGTTAAACCAAATTTGTCATATTCCACCAGTGGTGGATTAATATAATCAATTAATACAAAATCCTAACCTAACCTAACCGTATTAATATCAGATGAATAGAAAAAAAACCAAATTTAACCATTTTTAAATTAGCCTGTCTTCTTTCCAGAGGTCGAATCTCAAACAAACATTCATTTATAAATATATATATATATATATATATATACTGACAAAAAAATAATACAAATCAACAAACATGCCCGATCAACCAATAGCAACCAATATATAATACATTGTTGCACCACTGTTGTATTTTTTACATCCAGATTTCCTACTTTTCCAGTGGATTTTCTTAAAATTTTCTTTCGTAAAAACCTTCTCCTGGCAATTACGAACAATTTAGAAAAAAATTGAGCCAAATCGGACCAGCCGTTCTCGATTGATGAGGTAACGTAAATTTTTTACGCTCCATTTTTATATATATATAAATAATCATTATTTTAGAAATTAGAATTATCGCACCTCGAATTTACTAACATTTACTCCTGTCACGCATTAATAGGTAGATATTTAAACTTAAGCTGTGTAAAAAACTATTTTTCGAAAATACGCACGAAATAAAACTAGGAAAATTAGTATTGATAGCCTGTTAAGTGAATCTCCTCGTATATTGGAAACATAAAAATACTCTGCTATATAGTACCACCTACTGTCACAAATTGTTCTACGGGTATTAAAAATAATCCTGGAGAACGCACCCTGTGATATTACACGTTCATAAAAAAATTGACACGGCGCCGGTATAATGTCCCAACGACCAATTTACGGTAAAATTTGCGTCTTTGCCTGAAAATTGGACGCCAGCTCCACACCGTCCTACTTTCTTTTCTTAATATATCATGCAAATTATAATGTTTATATAATATATATACCTACATTATTATTGTAAACATTAAGGTGTGACGGTGGTCGTCCGTGGAATTGCGTCGAAAATGACGAGTGTGTGTGTGCGTGTGTGTGTGTGTGCGAGTCTAAGTCTCTGTGTGATCTCACCGTGTGCGCGTGCGCGTGCGCGTGTCGTCCCGTGAGAGCCACAGCCACAGGCACAGCCGCCGCCGCGAAAGATTTATTTTTAAATCTCCCGCCGCCTCCGTCTCGCAGTGGCCATCAAAACATCCCAAAGCCACGCGACTTTGGCGGGTCGACACGACAAACGTACACGGCCTCTCGGCAGTGTCGCACCAGCAGCAGCTACAGCAACAACAAAAACGTCGACGGCGACCACACGGTACCACCAACTCACCGTTCTCGTCCAAAGACCATCAAAATATCAAATATAATCTCGATCGCGATTTTCCCGCTCACTGTTACGACGACTTTTGCGCGTCGACGCCACACGAAATTACGACCGAACCGTATCTATTTCGTCGGTACCTATTCAATTTTTTTCAATAAAATTTCACTTGAATCTGCAACGGTCGCGTGAACGACAATAATACTATAACTAGAGATACGTGTTTATAAATTGTTGCGTCGGGCGCTTTCGATCGGATTTTATCAGCCGCAGCGTCACCGTCAGCAGCCGATCGCAGACCTCTCCGCTCGTCTTGCCGATACGTACGTATATCATTATAATTAAATAGACTCACGATATAACTATTATATTATTAAATACCTACTTATTAGTATGCCGAAACTGTACTCTGAACGATGATAATTGGAAAAAGTTGATAGTGACGGTGAAAATTGATTGGCTATTTATAGGTACGGGTTTTCTGTTTAAATGGTAAATCGCCGCTACATATCCGGTCATAATTATTATCGAGGTGACTTAAAATAGCTACCTTAACACGATAATAATAAAAAAAAAATATATTACATCATGTATTGGCCAATATCAAACATAATATTGCTTCTATTGATATATTATGACGTGATATTCGATTTAATACGATCAGCTGATTTCATCTCGCTGATTACATACTTCTCTCAGTGATTTTATTGTCTTACCCACAAAATATTGTATACTCACGTGTTCAAACGTTCTGTGCCCGCATAAAATCATGAACCCATCGCTGCACGTTTTTCCACCAAAAATCCCAAATGATGGAGTTCGTGGTCTCCTATCTAGACGGCAGTATAATATATTATAGTGATATTATGGCCTATACGCAAGTTTAATAGTATTATTTTCTTAAACGCTGACGTTTTAATTATATTTACAGTATTGTGAAGTACTAAGGTGGGCAAGTGGGTGTCACTCTGCTGTACAGTAGGTTACTAGTAGCTAACTGTAATGGATGGTGTTAAATTTGAATTCAATGATATAATATTATCTTTGTATAAGATAAACGATTCTGAGCGAAGACGAAGTCAGTCAGCCTATGATATTACAAAGTATATTTGATGATAATATTATTGTGAACATGGTAATTTATATATAATTTATTTACGTGGAACCTTGTTTTAAATTTTCAATCCTTAGCTACATAATTTGAACATTTTATATATATTTAACTACAAAATAGTTATTAAATTTTGTCAAAATTCGAACTTTAAATGATTGTAAAAAAAAAAAATTTCCCTTTTTTAATATTTTTACGTATTTTTAATATTTTTCAAATACTATAATAACAATAGGTATATATTAGGAGACTTGTATTACATTTTCACACATTTTTACCCATAAATAAAATTTAATTGACAATTCTAGAAAAAAAACTTAAAAAATTGGATACCTACTGAAAATGTTTGTAAACAGTTTAAAAACAAATCAAAATATTTTGAAAATTGTCTTGTATAAAATGGAAATGCCAATATGTGAACACAATGTGAACAACCAGTGAAAATATCAACAAAATAACAAAATTTCTACATGAGAAATCGAGTGAATATTCAATTTTATAAAAATATGAACTTCAAAGGCAAATTTAATCTGACTGAAAATTACTGGGAATTTTAAATTTTGACCTTTCCGAGCACCAACTAGAATCACATTCCCATCAAACAAACTACTGAAGTTGAAAATCGAAGCATTATTTTGACTTCTAATCGTGTACATAGACACAAGAAAATATTTTTAAAAAAAAACACACATCATTGTAAAATCGATATATTTATCGCTCCGCTCAGAATCTAAAATTAAATACCCTACACCAACGTTAACACATTACTTTCGTTGATATACCTTCAGAATATATTTTTGAACGCCATTTCTTATTATATAATTGATAATGTAGGTAGGTATTATGTATAAGTATATACCTACATGATAACCTATTCCTATTTAAACCTTATAGATACCTATAATGTCATATACCTACTGGTTATGTTATATATTATTGTATATACAACTATACAAGGCATAACAGTTTGACCTGACAAATGAAATATTAATCAATATTTTAAAATTTGTTTTTTATTTAATTTATAGACGCTTGCACTACAAGTGGGTACAATGTGAATTTGTTTTTATTTTTATATTGTATTAAATTTTTTTTGGAAAAATTAAAAATAATAATTAACTATAATTCAAAATTCAACAATGTTAGAGAGTATTAATGTTTTTTTTTTTTTGTTTTTTTTTTTTGATTATTTTCAGATAGGTAAGTACCTAAATCTTAAATCATATATTATCCAAAAAATATTTTCATAATTTTTTTCATACGATTAACTAGGATTACATTTTTCATTTGTCAGGTCTTTCTATTCTACTTATATTCTGAATGTTACATTGGTACAAATAGCGCATATCTTGCTTTCGGTATGTGTCATGGAATACTTTGCTTTAAAACAAAACATGAGAAATTGCGAAACTTTTTATTCTCAAATAATTTAATTTGCATTTTATCTATATTATTATTACTATCGTACATTTAAATATATATCCACTCGTTAGTCGTTGTTTGCACACGCGTTGATCGTCATTATAGAAAAAAAGGTTATACCTACGTATTAGGTACCTATTCAAAACAGATAAGGAAAGAAATGTTTGAAGAATGGGAGAATTATAATAATATTGTACCTATGCGGCTATGCTACTAACCAATTTTCAGCAGGTACCTACGTTAACACGTGTTTTGATTTATCATAATATATTCGTATTACATACAGGATGAATCGTAAACCGGACAATATCAAATAAAAAACAAAGCATTTTTAAACGTTAAAACACAACTTACATTTTACTCTGCAGATTACCGGAAAAACAATTTTTAAATAAAGTGTGTTCTTAAGTCTAAAAAATATATATTTAAATAATTATGCATGTATCTTCTAAGAGTAGTTATATTAATAGATACAAATGATCATCCTGTATGTTATATTTATATATTTTAATACTTTTACATTCAACAGTAACCATATCGGTACGAACGGCGTGCGTGTTTTCTCCCGGAGGAAGAATTATTTCTGCAGTACCCATATATACCTATATAATATAATATTATATAATTGTACAGCATACACGTACAATATAATAATATATTATAACGTCGACCTCGGATCACCAATACTACGAAACCATGAATAGACATATCATGACCAATATACGCTAAATATTGTACGCATATGGCATATCTGTTTAGGAATTGTCAAGACGTATTCGCGTCCATATATGGACAATAATATTATTATACACCAAACGCTTTATGGATTTAGTTGACGGATTTACGCACTGCACATTGCGTCACGCAAAATATATTTTCGTTTGGGCATATAAATAACATATTATAAACGACATTGTACGCGATGATGGGTGAGGTGTCGGGGAGATCGTCTTCCCCCATAAACATTATAACTCATAATAATTTTTTTTTTTAGATACAGTTTTGTTTTTTGGTAAACAAAAAAAAAAAATCAATTACGTTATTTTTTTTCATTTTTTACGGAATAATTAAAATAAAAAAAAAAATATTAACATAAATAACTAATAAATTAATAATAGTTAATTTAGTTAATAAATTAGTTAATAATTTAATTCATGTTATTATATTAATTTCATAATAATATGCAAATGCAATAGCATTCAGTATCCATTGCATGAATACTAGCTGTGAGTACAATAAATATTAAACAAACATGATTTAATGTATTATTTTGATGTATATAATATTTTCAGAGATTATAAATATACCATCATGGAGATAAGTCCAGGGCTGTGAATTTAATGCACTAAAAACCTTAAAAAATGTCAAAAAAGTGCAATAAAATATGCACTGAAAATGCAAAATATGCACTTAAAATGCAAAAAAAGGTGGGTAAGTGGATTTCGCTCTGCTGTACAGTAGGTTACAAGTGGGTCACTGTATAATGGATGGTATTAAATTTGAATTCAATGATATAATATCATTGTATAAGAAAAACGATTCTGAGCGGAGACGGCATGTTAGTCTAGGTATAAGACATAATATTATATTAGGTACCTATAATAAATTCCAAATTAATCATATCATAATATTTATTAGGTA
>NC_042493.1:1801329-1809612 GCF_005508785.2 Acyrthosiphon pisum | reverse complement strand
AATAAATATTATGATATGATTAATTTGGGAATTTATTATAGGTACCTATTATAGGTCAATTTTATTTAATACCATAGATAAGTATATATATGTCTAATACATAGACTGATATACCGTCTCCGCTCAGAATCGTTTTTCTTATACAGTGATATTATATCATTGAATTCAAATTTAATACCATCCATTATACAGTGACCCACTTGTAATCTACTGTACAGCAGAGCGAAATCCACTTACCCACCTTTTTTTGTATTTATTTTGTTAAAATAATAAAACAAACTTAAAGATATTTATTTCTATATAGTCTTCCCGGTTATTTAGTTGTCTAGCAATTGCCTTATTTTATCGAATCGTTATCTTTACCTAACCCGTATATAGTTTGTGACTTGTGTAAAATATTATTTAATAAAATATAAATTTTACATAATATATACAGCCTGTGTAAAATAAAATAAAAAGTGTTTTCAAACAAGTCGATTGACGAAATTTGATTAAAAATACTAGAAAATTAATTAAAAAAGCAAAATATGACCTAAAAATGCGAAAAAAATGACCTAAAAAATTTAAAATGTCAAAAAATGCAAAAATATGCAAAATAAAAGTTTCATAGATGGATTTGTAGTTAAAAAATTCAAATTATGTACTTACAAAGCTATGTTTTACAATCACCAAAAAAAAATGCACTTTCCTATAAATTCACAGCCCAAGAGATACCTAACAGTCTAGGTATGTCCCCGTTCGTCCTATATAATATAATATTACAAAAATAATAAAATAGGTATACGTATCGGTATTTCCTAAAATCCTATGATACATACCTATTATGTAAAAAATAAAAACTCACGTATATACAACGTACATAGGTGTAGGTATCTTCCTGTAGGCCATTATATAATATAATATATTATTTTATGTACCTAGTGTTAAACTATAATAAAATAATTTTATTGCAGATCCACAATTTATTTACCTATTCGAAATATTGTTCACCATTTAAAAATTAAGGAGCCCTTAAAATTATTTTTGGACTGGAAATGTCAAACTTATCTTATTTACTAATTATGATTAAATAATGAATGGTCAACAATTTATTCTGTTAATTATTAACAATGTCAATACAAATGGTGAACAAATATTTTTCTCTTATATTATTATCCTAAAAATTTTGATTTGTGACGACTTTAAATTAATATGTAAAAGAAATATTGGCAAAAACTTTAGTGTTCTTTGAACTAATACGAGTCTCTTACATAAAAGTTGATCACTCTGTTAAATTATAATTTATAATATTAATTCGATGGTTAACGTTTCAATGTAATGTTTGAATACCACCCAGTGGTACGGTAACGAAATAGTCATAAATTGTCGGAAGTCTTAAACGGTCAACACTTATCGTTATCATTCGTGTGGGATATATTTTTGTTTACGTTTGCATATTAATTAATCACCGAATATATTATGGGAATCGAATGTTTTATTTAAAACAAGATAAAATATACCTTTAAATGTCCACTTGTTTACACAATATGGCTGCTGTTTGTTTAACACGTGTTTGTGTTAAAACGATTTCACGGCTTAAATATTTGTAGTACTAAAAAAATATATCAATAAAAAATAGTGGTAACTTTTTGTTGTATTTTTTTTTCTGTTTTATAGAGTTGTGTATAACGAACGTCGTGTATATATTATTCTATTTAAAAATATAATAATTACATTTATAATTTTTTTTTTTAAACTGACATTTATTTCGGCTGCCGGGTATAAGGGCGATATTAAGGCCTGTATAATATTATATGGGTGGGAATTGTAGGTTCGGGTGTGTATGTTAAGAGTTTTATGAACTCAATAGAAATTTATTGTGTAAATCGTTTTTATCAGTCTATAATAAACAAAAAATTGCAAACTTGTAATTCATGAGTTAGCAAATATTAATGACATTATGAATCAATTATTAAGAACATTTTATTTTACGATCGGTTATATTATTACATAGGTACAATTTTACATGCGTAAATTAAACAAACAAACATTTCAAGGATCCGAAAAACCACCACCTCCCCTTAAATACGGTTATAATAATTTCCAGATGAATTGAAGGTACCTATATTTGTGTGCCTTTAATGTGTAATCAAATGAGTGGTTACGAAATAAAAACAAATCGTAGTTAGGTGATTAAAATGTCAACGCATCTATAAGACATTACAGTTTAACGGTGGTGTTTTAATATGATTTGTATTCTACTATTCAAATATTGCTCACAACTATAAAAACTGTATGAAATTGGGGACTACTCGGGTTCTGTAATTGGTTAGGTTAGGTTATAATCAAAAGGCCCGAAAGATTATGCATTAAAAAACTATAAATATATGCTAAATACATATTTAATTTTATTTACGAAAGGTTTATTTAGTTTTTAATAGAAATAATAATATTTAATTAATTTAATAATTTAATTAATAATATGAAATATGTTGTATATACCTTAGAAATGACATAATATTAAAGTACGGCCTAATTTTAAACAGGATTATATTTTATATTGATGACGTTGGTATTTTTAGGTTTTCACAAAAACATATTTTTCAACAAATATAATATTTTGAAATATACTCATAAGTCCAACATTTTTATGTAACAAATGGGCAAAATAAAATAAATTTTAGAACGAGTTAGGTTGTGATTGAAATTCGTAGCTGATCCATTAACTTTTTGGTGTACTCAGTAAAAACATGTAAATGCATAAATTTCCCTCTTATAATTTATAAATAATATAATTTGTTAAACAGTGTTTTTATAAACATAACTATTATAGCTCTAGAAGTAAACTGCAATTTATAGCCTATATAATATTATATAGAATATAGATACTATCATGCAATTATTATTTTGGATTTAGGTATGGATTTTATGAGACCCTGAATTTACCCTGAATATTAACCCTGAAATTTTTATTATTTAAATTCGATGATGTGACACACTAGTAATAGGCCGTTTCAATGACTTATGTGGTGATACCTATTGCTGATTTAATAATAAGGTGGAGGGTTAAAGTTCGTTCAGATATTGGTTTAATAGATGCAAAAGTTTTTGGACGGCCGTTGATTCATTACCATGCATAATTCTGGGAACATAATATACAATTAAAACTCGAAAAACGAACGCTAAAAAATCCAAGTGTTATAAAAAAGCACACCAAATATATGGACGTCGCGTATTCGACATTCGTCAAAGTAAATTTATTGTCATCGACCACTGAAAGAGAATCCAGTGTCAGCAAAAATAGGTGTTCCAAATTTAACAAAATGTTTGCGTTATATAATATGAGTGTATAACAAAGTAGTATTAACGATTTGAAATGTTGCCAAAACTCGGATTACCTCCTTTGTCTCTCAAAATCTTGCGTTTCAGATTCATGAATGACTGTTACTCTGAAACAAATTGACAACAAATGTCACGTCATATCAAAAGAAATTTTAAATTTACTGTATTCGTAAATATAAGTTTATTCTTTGGTACGTTTACATCTGTGAATTTAATGTTTAGCTGATTTTTAGTTCTTAATACCCAACCATTTCTTTTCAATTATATAATGATAACAAAATATTATTTAATGAATTAATAATAATAAAACAAATTATACAAATACTAACTACATTTTGAAGCGAAAAAACTAAGAACTATAGAATTTAAAAATGTGTATCTAATAAAATAATATAAACTTAAAACTATAGAATAATAAATAATAATATATGAAAATGTCAAGCCTTTTAGATTATTATTTTTTTTTTTGAATTGTCTAATTTCGTTAAAACCAATTGCACGTCAAAAACCAAAGGTCGTAAACGTTGCTTCGTGTATTTTAGGGCCCGTTTTACAATCATAGTTTAAACCTCGGTTACGCCTCATCCACTGATTTTACCGGCTTAACCTTAGTTTAACGATTGTAAAACAAGACCTTAGACGTATACGACGTATTGACAAATTTATTCATCGTACCAATTGAGTTAGAAAAAAAAATGCATTAACGTCCATCAACATTAAACTGTACGTATAAATAACTATTTATACGTAATAATTATTAACTTATTTATTCGTATAGTTAAAAAATTAAAATCTGAATTTGAATATTCTTACAGTTGAAAACGGACCGATTTTAAGGAGTTTAATATAGGCAACACTACTCGCGTACGTGCGCTTATGTGCTAGTGTTCATGGATACAAGACTTCTATTATAATATGGAAGCCTGTGAAAGGATATGAATGTAAAAAAATATATACAATTGAAACCTGGCTTATCAGAGACACCTGTTTATAACTATAGTTAATACATAAATGATGGGAAATTTGAAACCAAACTACATGTCTAAATTGCTTCAAGGTAAACATAATGGTAATAGCATGGTTTCATTATGTTACCTGACATTATGACTTATGATTAGTAATAATATGATAATTTTTTATTCGTAACATATATAATACGTCATAAATCCAAATTTGTTTTGGCTTATAATTCTATAAATAATTAACTTTTACACATAATAACCTATTTTTAACTGTTAATAATTGTTTGTACAGTGGTAGACAAACATTATGCAGTTTGTAATTAAAAATACTATTTTGTTATCAGATAATTTCAGTTTGATACCACTATAATATAATGATTTTAAGATTTAACCTGAAAATCTTCTAGCACGCTATACCTCATATTCGTTTAACATAGGAACCTAGACATATCCTATCCTTTATGTATTGTTTATGTTTATATCCGATCTCTTTTAAACGACAAAATGATAAAGTGCTAGCGAAAATATATACCAATATTTTATCGTATTTTGACCTGATATAACGCATTTGTTCAATTACGGAGAAAGGCAGTAATATTTCGGCTAAGTCTCAAGTGTATGTTAACTGTAGACAATATCAGTTCAAACTCAAATAAAATAAGCAAGGTCCAAAAATAGTTTGTACATATTATAACATATATTTATTTATTGGGTATATAGGTAGTAAAAATATTATTTATGAAACACAAACAATCTTATTTTAACCAGAAATAAACGCCATTACGTTACTATGATTGTGTAAGATACTTAGATGTAATACCAACGTCTTCAAAGATAATTTGCACCTGATCTGCCCGAATAACCAGTGACAATTAAACATTTTATAAAATAATAACTATAACACTACCTATAGTGTCATATAATATGTAGGTACGTAAGTGAATTTCTTATAATTTTAAATACAACATTTTCATATTATAATATATACTAATCATATGATTTTTACTATAAAAATTGTATGTAATAGACAGGTTTCAGTGTGATAATAATAATAATAATAATAATAATAATAATAATAATAATAATAATAATAATAATAATAAAAATAATAATATGAACATTAGTGTATATGATGTGCATCTATTTTTCAACCGATGTATACCTAATACCTCGTAAGTCGCTAGCAGTGTGTGTAAAAATATATTTTGTTTTGGTCTAGCATGACCATGAAAAAATGAAAAGTGTGACAACTATTTACCTAGTTTACCGGTTATACGATTCTAATTTTAAACGAAACAGATATAATTTCTTTTCATAGATACAGAGGTGGTATAAACGTTGTTCAAGGACACGATTTAAACTTTGAAGTTCACGTTAGAACAATAATTGAAGAAAGTTTTGAATCAGAGATACACCTCACCTACCCCAATGCTGCCCATAGGATTGAAGTTTGATTTAAAATTTAAAATAACTTTAGAACAATTGGTTTTGGATTATTGTATTCCGACCACTAATTTGGTATTATATTATTATAGCATAGGTACATAATAAAAACAATTTTGAATAATTCTGAACTCACATTACACCATATATATTGTTAAAAAAAAGTATACCAGATGTGGAATTACGTTTGGGTTTTGTTCTTTCTCTGGAAAAAAAATAGATTTTACGGTGTCGTAAAAACTATACAAACTATAAAACCGTCATTTACGAGATCACCGCCCACGAGTAGGTACGTTCACCTACGATCGACTTGAAAACGTGAAATCAAATCACCTATTGTGAGTCTTGTTAGTATGTTTATTATTCAATATAGAAAAATAGAGAGAAACATTTGAGTTGGTTTACCTGGTTTGAGGGAACTTGTTAGAGTTTATATATTTGTGATAATGCTATTGTCGAATCTACGTAATCAGTGTGATTGTGAAGCTTCCAAATGCCAGTCACCTTCGTCAGTTTTCATCATATCAGCAGATGAATAGTGTCTTGTTGATGCTCAATAGATTATATTTTTATGTACATAATTATTATAGTTCCTCACATCGTAAACCTTTATTTTGGTACATCTCACAAAACAACACACCATAACAATATGTACGAAATGGGTGCCAAATTTTTTGTTATTATAAATGTAGTTAAAAAAATAATATTTTTATGACCTTTACAAGTATACATACCTATATAGGCTACAGTATAAACAAGACAAGCAGCAACAACTATTAACAATACATTTTGCATACATTTAGGATCAAATATTAATTTTACAAAATTATCACTATGTAATATTATTATTTAATTATTTAATATTTATAATTTTGTTACTGTATGAAAAAAAAATGGAAAAAATGCGGTAAAAAAAATAACTAGTCAGCATTTAAATTTAAATTAATTGTTTTAAACAAAATATTATTATTACCTACGACGTATAACTAAATGATCTTATAACATTCTATAGTGCAGACATAATTTAAATTATATAAGTAGGTATATAGTGTATACCTACACTATGTAGGTTCATCATAATGTTTTAGTTGTTTAATAATAATATTATAATAATTAATAATAATTAATATTAATCTATATATATTTAAATGAATTGCTGTTCGTTAGTCTCGTTAAAACTCGAGAACGGCCGGACCGATTTGGCTCGAATTTTTTTTTATAGATATTTGTAATTGTCAGGAGAAGGTTTTTACGAAAGAAAATTTTAAGAAAATCCACCGGAAGAGTAGGAAATCCGGATGTAAAAAATACAACAGTGGCGCAACAGTGTATTATATATGGGTATATATCTATACACCATAACATTTTCAAAATATTTTGATGTATTTTGAGCTCTTTACGGACATTTTTATTTTCCATTTTTTTTTTAGTTTTTTTTCTAAAAATATCAATAAAATTTTATTTGTTGGATAAAAAAGCTTGAAAATTTAATAGACGGCTCCTAGTATATTGTTTCAAAGGCAGATGAAAAATATTAAAAATCGTTAGTCACAGTTTTTTTTTTTAAGCATTTAAAGTTCAAAAAATGACAAAATATGGAAAAATCAAGAAAATTAGCAAATTATTGAGTTAAGAATTCGTAAAAATTTTTCTTTTTAAATCTAAGATTTTAAAATGTAATACAAGATTCCTTATAAGATTATCTACCTTTATCAAACAAAAAATATCTATAAGAAAGTCAAATTAAATTTTTATGATCGTTTGAAATTCAAATTTTTACAACATTGGATATTCACTCGATTTCTCATGTAGCGATTTCCTTATTTTGTTGTAATTCAAAAACGAATAACTGTAGATACATGAACATTTTACTGAATGTTTATATTAGCATTTCCTATACACCATACAATTTTGAAAATATTTTGACTCTTTTTGAGCTGTTTACGGACATTTTCAGTTTTCAATTTTTTTAGTTTTTTTGTTTTATTGTTTCAAAGGCAGATGAAAAATATTAAAAATCCTTAGTCGCAGTTTTTTTTTATAAGCATTTAGAGTTCAAAAAATGACAAAATATGGAAAAATCACGAAAATTTGCAAATTATTTCGAGTTATAAATTCATAAAAATTTTTCTTTTTAAATCTAAGATTTTAAAATGTAATACAAGATTCCTTATAGGATAATCTACCTTTACCAAAAAAAAAATGTCTATAAGAAACTCAAATTAAATTTTTATGGGCGTTTGAAATTCATATTTTTACAACATTTGATATTCACTCGATTTCTTACGTAACGATTTTCTTATTTTGTTGTAATTAAAAAACGAGTGACAGTAGAAACTTGAAAATTTCACTGAATGTTTATATTAGCATTTTATATATACGATAAAATTTTGAAAATAATTTGACTCTTTTTGAGCTGTTTGCGGACATTGTAAGTTTTCAATTTTTTTAGTTTTTTTTTTCTATAAATATCAATAAAGTTTTATCTATTGGGCCAAAAAGTGTATAAATTTAATACAAAGCTCCTGATATATTGTTACAATATCAGTTGAAAAAT
>NC_042493.1:1798188-1801019 GCF_005508785.2 Acyrthosiphon pisum | reverse complement strand
AGTTAAAATTTGAACGAAATTACATATTAAAAACCTAGAATAATTATATTAGTTATTTTGTTGTGATTGTAAAATATTATTCTTGGGTATACTTGAAACTTCTAAAGTGTACTATTATATATCTATGATAGTATCACGGTTTGTTGTTGATGTATAATGCGTTATAAGTACCTAATAGATATTATGATATGATTAATTTGGAATTTATTATAGGTACCTATTATAGATCAATTTTTTTTAATACCATAGATAAGTATATATATGTCTAATACATAGACTGACATACCGTCTCCGCTCAGAATCGTTTTTCTTATACAGTGATATTATATCATTGAATTCAAATTTAATACTGTCCATTATACAGTGACCCACTTCTAACCTACTGTACAGCAGAGTGACATTCACTTTTATTTTTATTCATCTGATATTAGTAAGGTTAGTTAGGTTAGGTTAGGATTTTGTATTAATTGATTATATTAATCCACCATTGGTGGAATAAATAATTTTTTATTTATAAATGATTAGTACAAATTATTAAATGTAAAAATATTTCATTTGTCAAATTTATGAGTAAAAATTAAGCGCATGCATACGTAGTACCTATAGGTACCTTTTTAAGGGCATTTAGTTTTATTAATAGGAGAGAAATTTCGATGCGCTCAGTTTTTCAATTCTAGCTACGCATTGCTGTTTCTATAACATACCTACCTACGTTTCTTGAATTTTTGATTTAGAATATAAGTTTTTATTTTGTTTTTTTTTTGCATTTTAAATTTTAAGGTTATTTAAAAAAAAAAAATAAAGAATATAAGGTTCTTAATCAAATACTTACCGAATAGTATTAATCAAACAACTCCGTAAAACAAAATATTTTTTGGTTTAAACCTTTTGTTCCATTTGATTTCTTTTTCTATTTTGAGGCATCATATAGCATATAGGGCAACATATTATAATAATTATTAATAATTTTCGGTTATATCCGCAGGTACGCCACATACCGGCAGAGAGCGCGGTTCGCGCAATCCGACGACGACTACGACCACCACCTCCACCATAGCCGCCGACCGACAGACCGACCGAGCGACGAGATAAACGTCTATCGACGTCCTTTTTTTAACAAAATAATAATAATAATATAATATAATATTATTGAATACACCTACCTATATAATATTATTATTATCTGTTTCGTACCTCGAAATCTCGTAGTCATATCGTACACACGCACAGGCACGCGCGTACACCCGCACACCGCTCACCGACATTAGCGCACGCGCACGCTCACACCCGCGAAACCGGTATGTCAGCTGTGGCAGCGGTGGCGGCGGCGGCACCGACCGCGACGGACGACCCGGACGGATACGAAGCCGGCAGTCAGGAGGACGACATGGGAGCCGCCGAACGGGATTTGGCCGAGGACGCGCGCTGGAAGCTCATCCAGCAGAACACGTTCACACGATGGGCCAACGAGCACTTGAAGACGGCCGGCAAGGCCATCGGCAACCTGGAAACGGACCTGGGAGACGGGCTCCGGTTGATCGCTCTCATCGAAGTGCTCAGCGGCAAGCGGCTGCCCAAGCACAACAAACGGCCCACGTTCCGGTCGCAGAAGCTGGAGAACGTGTCCGTGGCGCTCAAATTCCTCGACGACGAGAACATAAAACTAGTCAATATCGGTATGTACCTCGCTACTCGACAATAATAATATTCGACTTTGCCAAATTTGGCGGTCCGTGGATTCCACGGATTACGTGTAATATGAATTATATTACACCTAATTACTAGTAGTAACGCTACTACACTATTGAGTACGTACTTTATCATAACTGGTATAATACCTACGTCCTACATATTATATTATTATTATTACTACCCCAACGCAAATATTAGAATATTATTATTATTAATATGACGGTAACGTGGTAGGTAAATTTACTCGGATTTATATTTTTGGGTTAGGTAGGTGCGCGGAGAAGTGCATAATTGTATTAAACACATATTTTGTCATGTTTTATACTTACGAGTTGTACGTCGGTACACTAACGGAATGTTGTTCGTGATTGTTACGATGCATAGAAACGCTGCTACTGTCAGGGATATTAACTTAATGTAAAATAACTAAAATAAAAAATAAATAAAAAATACGTAAGATATTTCAAAACACCTGTGAATCGTTGAAAATAATAATAATAAGCGGGGTAATATTAATTTATACTAGTAGTACCGTAGTAGTAGGTTAGTACCTACATACGCTCTTCTAAGGCGGTAAATTATTTTCATATTTATGGTATAATAGCAGGTAACTATCTAATACCGTATGCATTCATAACAGTTATGCCAAGAAAGTTAACATTCAAACAAATTTTTCATCGTAATATTATAACTAACAAAATTATTAAATTGCTGATCACATATTATACTATATTATTATACATTTAACAGCAAGCTATTGACATTTACAGCCTGGCACATACAAAGTCAATGTAGATAATATTATGTTAATATTATAATTGGTTGTATGTGTATAATAATATAGCAAAATAATAATATATCGTAACAAGTTCAATTTAGACCGACGACCCTCTTTTAACAAGTGTAAGTAGTTAGGTATATTGATCAGAATTAAATTATTCACTCGAAATCTGACATTTCTACTCTGTATAGTGCATATAGATATTATTATAGCGTGTAATTATTTGCGTGGACTTCGATTCAAACGCGATAACGATTTTTGCTATAAGTTCGGAGATATCGATTATACCTAGAAAACGAATCAACCTGTATAAAAGTAGAATATATAAAAATAAACCCACTTTTTCTTTTTAAATTTC
>NC_042493.1:1732109-1796789 GCF_005508785.2 Acyrthosiphon pisum | reverse complement strand
TCAGTTGAAAATTATTAAAAATACATAGGCACATTTTTTTTTTATAAGCATTTAAAGATCAAATGTTGACAAAATTTATCAAATCTTAATTTGAAAAATTATTTTGTAGTTAAAAATTTATAAAATGTCCAATTTTTGTATCTAAGAATTAAAAATTTAAAACAAGATTCCACGTAAGTAATTAATTCTGTTACCAAAAAAATCTAAAAAATACATTTACACAGTTTATTTTTATAGTCATTTTAAGTACAAATTTGGACGGAATTACATATTAAAAACCTAGGATAACTATTTTAGTTATTTTGTTGTGATTGTATAATATTATTCGTGGGTACTTGAAACTTCTAAAGTATACTATTATATATCTATGATTTTACCACGGTTTTTTGTTGATGTATAACGCGTTATAACTTATAAGTACCTAATAGATATTATGATATGATTAATTTGGAATTTATTATAGGTACCTATTATAGGTCAATTTTTTTTTTAATACCATTGATAAGTATATATATGTCTAATACATAGACTGATATACCGTCTCCGCTCAGAATCGTTTTTCTTATACAGTGATATTATACCATTGAATTCAAATTTAATACTGTCCATTATACAGTGACCCACTTCTAACCTACTGTACAGCAGAGCGACATCCACTTACCCACCTTTTTTTTATTTACAACAATTATTAATTAATAATGAACATCGTTATTTATTGTTACAGTACCCAATTTCAAAAAAAATTGAACTGAAATGTCTATAAACAAAAATTATCATGCCTAGAAAATGCTAATATGAAATATAAATTTGTCAAAATGTTGGGTCTCGTAGATATTACTGTTTTCCAGTAATTTTCTAGATTGTAATGGAAAGCATGGGTAATTTTAAGTATCAAATTTCTTCAAAAAAACACTCCCGAAGCCGAAGATTGAAGCATTTTTATTGTTTCAAAAGGACATACTAAAAAAAAACACAATCTATAACCAATACAAATTTGGACCATTCAAAATTTAAAATATATTATTTACCAATATGCTAATGCCATGTAAACACTTATTACAAACGGTCTTGTCAAAAACTTCTCACAATCCCCGTAACTTCCCACGGCTATTATCAAACATAAACAGTGTCGAGGTCTGCTCAGTGCCTAATTATATAGTTAAATATAAGTATTTATATATTATAATATATACAAATTTAATAAAATAGAAAAATCAATACAATATTGACATTAAGTGGCTGCACTCCTTAAAAATGAGTTTAGGTATTTTTTTTGTTATTCCTATATTACACTTGATATATTGTGTCTTTTCAGTGTGTAATATATTTGAATTTTACGTGAATTTGAAAAAAAAAATTTACTTGTATTTTGACAATTATTGCACCAAGTGTTTAATTAGTTGGTATAATGGACTATTTATTTTTAATTGAAATAAATTTTAGAGCAATGATTTTTGTACCTGTGCAATAAAGTTATAAATAAACACAAAACATATCAATAAAAAATTCCATCGACTATAGAGCAAATAGTTTAGTTTTATATATTATTCAAACTATTTTACCAAAAAACTATAGGAAATTATTTTGAATTTGGAATGTTATGTTTTCTTGATCGATAAAAACTTGAGTAAAACATTTAAAACCATACTTTTTGTTAATCTTTGTATATTTATTACGTACATAATATTGTTATCTGCCTTCTCAATATTCCACGATCGCAAAATATAAGGTAGATAATATATCTATCAAAATACACAATTTATTTTTAAAAAAATATTTGAATATCCGAATAGGTATAAAATTTAAATTTGAAAATTTCCTCAAATAAATCACAACTCACAAGACACGCCTAACCTGATAAACACTAAACAAATATGCAAAAATAAGCAATTAAAATTTTCATTCACAACGTTATGTTATATGAATCGCATTTTGTGCGTGCTTATCCAGCACAATAATATACAATATTGAATATACCGTTGACCAGAAAATATGCAAATGTCTACGAAAGTCCTTGCTCTAATTAATAACATAAATGAATACACGTATATATTTGTTTGTGAACCAGTACCTGTATAATATATTAGTAGACACACGTTGTTTATTGTTAATGAGTATACTAACCGTACCACCTATTTTTTTTTCTAAAAATCTATCCGGTACGAGGTTTTGGCATAATAATATTAATGTAATATGTCAGCCATCAGCCCGACGAATTACTTTTAGATTATGCCGGTCATTTTAAGGGCGTTTTACTAATCAGTGGGGCTAAATGTAATAACTCTGTTAAAACTACCCATCTTTATTTTATATTTATATATATTAACATTTAATAATTATGCTTTTTAAATCTATCGACCAAATTCGACAGCGTTCTTTTATTTGCAATACTTTTAAATAAGCATTAACGTGTTTATTGTCTTAATCAAAAGTTCAAATATTATTTTTTTAAACTAACCATAGCAGAAATACACATTATTATGTATGTACCTCTATAATACATATTATATATACATCACTCTACAACGCGGTGAAATATGTCTTTCCTGGTTCACAATCATAAAGTGCGTGGGTTTATACAGGGCGTGATTTTTTGAACTCAAAACAATGGTTATCACAGTCATATTTTGTATTTTGGTATGAACATAATATAGTATAAAGAACTCGTAATAAAAAATCTTATTTTTTACCTCTTTTATAGCCTTATTAGGTTTTTTTGTTTTGATGACGAGGTGAGTAAATTGTTATATTATATTATACCTATTATATTCATTGTGATTTTATGCCTCGAAGAAAAACTTTTTTGTTTTGTTTTAAATATCAACGTATACAGTATTTTAATAACGATTTCTGAATTATTATTGTTTTTTTTTATTTTACAAGCATTTAATAAGTTTACATAAGACGCGTGAAGCGAGCGTGTGGAATATTCTGCAGTTGTATGCTTCGCTCTTCTAAGCTATATTATAGGTAGTTAGGTACCTACCTAGTAAACCTAGTCACAACTTACCGTTTACTAGACAATTATTTGTTTAATATTCGTCATTCGTAAGTTGACATTTTTTTTAAAAGTATTCTGATATTCTGATATTCTGAGCAGAAGTATTATCTCCAAGTTCATATAAAAACACAAAAATAGATGGTGATTGTTTTGTTTTCCAAAAAACCGTTCTGAACAATATGATAAAGGAACCATATATTTCAAGCGTTAAAAAAACATATAGTGACACACCAGAATAATTAACGATCAAAACAATATGTGCTTATATTATATTATTCAGTTTTGTTACTTTATAGTATTTGCGTATACTTGCAGGGCTGATAATATACAAAAAGTTAGAAAAGCTCCCTCTGTAAGCATGCTACATGTTCAAACTTATTTTTATACAAAGCAATAAACTATATTTTCAAATACAATTTAAAAAGAATTTGATTACATTAATATGTTGGTAGTATTTTTTTCAATAGTATAATATAGCCATATAGGTAATCATCTTAATATCGACAATCGTATGAATTTACTGGTAACTAACGGACGGACGATCACAACGAGGATATAGTGTGTTCTAAATGTTTTATGTTTAAAAATATAAAACGATTGAATGTCAAATGTAAAGCAGCTAGGGCGTGTTTTTGCTGGGTTTGACAGGTTTACACAGAAAATGCATTTTAATAGATAGGTATAGCCGGTATAGCCGGTATAGCCGGTATAGGTACCAATATGTCTTCTATAGACATGATCGATTTTTATCCTCGAAGTTTTGCCATGGTCATGTAGTGGGTGGTATCTATATCATAAAGCACTCTAAAACATTTAGAGAAAACAAATCGATAACGAACAGCTATTAAAATTTAGCTTGTAAACCGCCGGTATCGTACCTATATCACTTGTTATAATATTATATTATGATGGTTGTTGTAGAACCCATAATACGTAGGGAGTTTACACCGAGTTTGTTTAGTTTTTACGATATTTTACGATGTCATAAAATACAAACCACCCAGTGCACAAACATCGATATGTTTGGGTTGTATAAAATACAGTTCCTCGCCACTTGCGATGTCCTCTGCATACATGTATAGGTGTACGACCGATACTAAAGGAGGGTAGGTACCTATCGGCAATACTGATATTGTGCTATAGGTCGCAAATAAATATTTGCCTTTTTCGTAAAGTTCGTTGCAGGAGAGAATGTCACGTCGTAAACGTCACGGTAAGAAATAATATACAAATAACAGTAGAAAATATTATGCATTTTCGTAAGTTATAAATATTATGTTTTAGAATCTTATGTTATGTATATACGTTTATACCTACTTTACATTATTCGGCGTGGTGTAGGTCGCCATTCGAAGATTTTTTATTTTTACCACTTCTTTGGCACACGCTGTCTTATATTATATTTACGCTATTATATTATTATACACCGTAAGTATGGTTTTTATTATAATATTATTATTCTATACTTATCGTGGTTTTTAAATAAAAATTCCATATACGTATATGGTACCATATACTATATACCTACTATATAATAGACATATTATGTAACTATATTATTATTATTATCGTACCTACCGTTAATATTATCATAATGCATGCAAATCTCACGTTGTTATAAAACATTGAAATGTAAAAAGATAAAATCACAATATTATAGTTGTACACATTTAGAACGTTTCGATGTTTGAAATCGTGCATTGTCAGCCAGTGTAGGTTGCGTATACGATTTACACTTCTTTGCAGATCGCGGTGATCGCTGGGTATGTAAGGGTAAATGCATGTGATACGTATTATTTATTATCAAAATGTTCACATTATTATAATACGATGGGAATCTTATATTATTATTATTATTATTATTATTGTTATGGTGGCGGGTATGCGTCGTTTAGCGTCGGCAGGTGCAGGTCGGATCTGACGATCCGAGACGGCGCGGCGGCGGCGGCGCGATTGCCCAAAGTGTTCATACAATAATTTTACTCTTATCTACTATTTTGTTTTTCGAACTTGAAATAATGTATAGGCAACCGTAATCAGTGCACTGCAGATTGGCCCGTTTACATCAATGTAGCTAACATTTTTAGAAAATTATTATGTTTCTGGCTACCAAGTTAAACATAATAAACCCTTATAAACCACTATATTATATTATTATTATAGGTAGATATTTTTATTTTATTTGTAAAAGTGTGGTGCTACAACGTATAGTACATAATTGTGAAATATAAATAATATAAATCTATATTATAGAAGCTGTTAAATTTTAATAACATATCACGTGAATGATATTATTAAAAAATCATTAATCACGGCGGTATATGTATGACGTTTATTATATTATATTACCTATATTAAGTGTATTATTATGTTCAATTAGGATAGTATACTAGCATAACAAAATTATATTATAACTTTTGAAAAAATAGATATGTAGGTATATATAAATTGTATACCTATACATGTAAAATAACTATTTAGGCTTTCTATTTATATAGTAATTATTGTGTATTTCAGTTTTTTATTCTAAATTGTAAGTACTTTTAAGCAACTTATATTTTATACTTATCTTTTTTAATACTTGATTTGGATAGCTCTGTGTACCTGTAATACAATAAGTATATCTATCTGAAGTCTCCAAATTTAACCGGAATTTGTACGATGATCCTCCCCTCACCCACCACGCTCCACACTACTCAACTCGTCTAAACTTTAAGTACTTATAACTCATAACAATTTGAACGCAGTGGCGTAGGTAAATGTGTTAAAGTAAAGCCCACGAGGCAGTAAATTAACCATCCGCTCTAACGGCTCTAACAAATATTATTATCTTTGTGAAAATTCAAAATATACACGTATTATTATGGGGCTCTCACTGTCCCACTTTGTCCTATGATATCTGTTTTTATGTATCAAAATACTAATATATAGAATTAAAATTGTATGTTGTCATACAAAAAGCTAAAAAAATTAAACGCATTTTTAAAATATATATATATTTTTAATATGTTTTTAACAACTAAATAATAAAACCAAGTAAATTTTTTATACTTATTGAAAAAATGAGTTCGATGCTAAAAGAATTACCTGGATATCACGTAATTTGAGCTATTGATTTGTTTTTTTTGGTCACCTAAAATTCTCATTTCTTGTTTGACATTTACATAATAAGCACCACATCTGTTGTAAGTTTGTTTCAGAATAAGTATACACGCCATTCGTATTTTTTTTTCGCCAGTCGAATATTATGATAAAGTATTTTTATTTTCTAATTTTAGTGAATTATATTTTTACCCGAATTCCAAATAAAACATCGCCAACCATTGAATAATTAAAAAAATAGTTTATTCTGCAGTGCCTGCAAGCCCGTCTCAGAGTAGGTGGGCGCAATTTGTTATTGCAAATTTTTCTAGTTTCTTTAAAAAACGTGCATGATCTCATGATTTATATACGTCATACGATTAGCTTAAGATTATGACGTACGGCTCATAGTAATATTTTTATACTTACAACTATATTATTGTTGTTTGGGTACATGATACAACCAAACTATATGTAAAAATAACTAAAATCTAAAAAAAGACATAAAAGATTTTCATGCACCTTCTTGACTGTGAATCGTTGTATACTTGTATCTAATGATAATAATACTAGTAGTAGGTTTATAAGTACCTACGATCGTCCATGGAGGTTAATTATTGTCATATTTATGGTATTTTATAATAACTATTATGCGCTCAAAACAGTATAATTATTCCAAGATATTATTATCGTGTTAACATTATTTCGTTATAGTAAAAAAAAAAAAAACAAATAACACTATTATTATATTACTGCTTATATAGGTTTACTTAGTATATTTTAGGTAGAAACATAAAAGCTCAACACATAAAAAAGCCAAACTAAATATATTATTATTATCAAATATGTTGGTATATAGGAATATAATAGTAATAATATTATTATACCGTAACAATTTAGACCGACGATCTTCGCGTTGAATGCCTTTCATGTTATTTATTTTTTTTTCGGATTAACTCACATTAAATTAATATTTAGTGTATAATTATTATAACTCGTGTACTTATGTAGTGAATTGTTGGAAGTTAAATAAACGAACACACAGGCATCCAACCGCGGTCGGAGCAAATAGTTGGTGGAGGAAGGACAAATTTATCTGGAACTTATACCTAGGATTATGTTATACGTCTAAGTACTTTCAACTACCAATTCTGAAGACCTGAACGCTTAAACATTATTTTTTCGTCTCGTGTTTTGTTGATACCTAATACATTATGTTCTGCGTGGCTCAAGTTCTTGGTGAAAATGTTTTATTCCGTAATATTTGCTTTCTTACAACCATAAACATCATAATATTATAGGCTCTGCATCACACATTTTATATTATATTATGAAGTTGATAGGTACTGTTTAATATCTGTAATAGATAGTTATGCAATACCGAATCTCATTAAATCGACAATCGTCATCAATTTTCGAATTGTTTAATTCAACCATCGTCCCTGGAGTCATAAACTCATATAACGCAAATACGTATACGAATTTAATAGCGTATTTCCGACCGTTTCTATTTAATTCTTGTGGCTAATAACCACACAATATTGGACATCCGCGAACGTGACGGATTTCTTAACAACCGTTGTAAAGTTTATTTGACCATATTCGGAATTCGTACTGTCGCGTCGGGGTCGTCTTTAAACATGCTCATAACATTTGCCAGTGACAATATAATTATTATTATATTAATATATTCGTCACCAATTATTTTTAATTGGCGAAAGATATTGACTATTCGTGTTCATTTTAAACATTCGAGTTGGGTCCCTCGAATAAAACTTTCGTTTTTATTTCTTATTGTTACGGCGATAAAATCCGTTTTCGTTTCGCCATTAATCAACTAGCCAAAATAGTGGCAGAGGATTATGAAAAATAATATAGTCACTAACTTGACTAGTGACTTCCAAAATTTATATTATTTTAACCGAAACAAAAATGAGTAGGTAGGTTTCTAAATAGAAAATTAGGTACTATATGGTTTTGGATAAGCCATTTTCAAGAAAAATAGGGATATGTGGAAGTAGAAACGATAAGTATTAAATAGACGGTTTGTGTTATAGTAAACATAATTGTTTTCCCCAAGTATATACCTACCTAACCTACTCGCAACTATCTATTTTATACCTACACATTTTTTTATTGTCGTTTTAAACTAGTTTATAATTTATAGTAATTTTACCTAATATTACCGTATAAGAATAGAAACTATTAAAACGTCATCGCATAGTAAAAACTTAATAATAAATGTAATCGAAAGTTATTGTATTCATTATCAACGCGTTTTCTAAGATATCGAACTTTTTAGAGTCACTACGAAAACCTTAGCTCAGTGGAATGATAAATATTACATACTTGAGTCCCATCTCATACGCCAGAGTCGATCACGAATACCAAGTGATTATAATTTATAACATGATACGAGTACCGAACTTCCTCATAAATCATAAATCCGTCAAAAGTAGGTATGTAGGTATAGATATGAAGTAATGACAAGTGGAATTATAACATATTATAATAATACATAAGAGTGTAAAATCGTCAATCTATATATATATATATATATATATATTATATAATATGTTTATTTTTCGGATTTTCAAACAAGGTTCCTCGGCCTTCGAGAGTCTCGATTTTTAATTCATCCAATTCATCCATTCATCGTAAGTCGATTTAAAACTTAAGTCAGCTACTACTCACAAATACAATATTTCAAAGTTTGGAGGTATAATAATATTCAATTATAATTATATTAGTTTTATATATCAAAACAGACAAGTCACAAGTATGCGGTACCATTCCGATTTACGAGATCCGTGTTAGCGTGACTTTATAAATCTTTGCTGGAATTTTTTTTTAATCTCGAGTAGACACTTTTTTAGTTTAGGTTGATTGTTAATGTTATAATAATATTAATATTTTACGATGGATTTCGGAAATTGCAGTTCATTATTCCCATTGACTTGTTTTACATTTTAGAATACTATTTTCTGATGTTTTAAATTAAAAGTAGGAATACAGTGGATCATTGAGATACTGATTTTACGTGTGCTTAGTATACCTACTGAGGCAAACATGTATAGAGGCATGGAATATATAACTACACCAAGTACGTTCGTAAATCTCTCTGTTGTTATAATATTGTACTGATCACATTCTTTTTTTCGCAAAATAAACGTCCGTCTTTATGTAACACGCGCAATCGTGTTTCGTCACGTTTTGAAATGATTACGGTTTTTGTTCGCAAACTATTTCAATACGATATCGGAACAGCAAATTATTTTCGTACAATGTGTGCACCACTCCCACAGTGCCACACACACACACACACACACACACACACACACACACACACACACACACACACACACACACACACACAACACACACACACATAAGTATATTATATCATAACAATAACAATTCTCTTAGGATTTATTTTATAGTGCATTATCATAAATGATATTTAGAGCTATTATTTTTTAAGTTACGAAGAAGTCGAAAATGTAATATTATTTATATATATTATTTATGTACAATATTATATTATTAATATAAATTAGTATTACATATGATTGTATGACTAAGAGTTAAATATCTTGGAACGCAATCAAAATATACAAACGATAAAATAGTAAACGAAACTTGAGATATTTTCGTACTTACTCGTATGTATAGTTAAATTTAAACGGATCGACTAAATTTAGTTCATAATAATATAATATAATATGCTATAGTAAAACCATGTTTTCCGTATTTCAAACGCTAAAAAAAAGAAGCACTCATTTAAAAAAAATACTTTTTAAATAAGATTTTGATACCATATAATTTAAATATATTTTATTCAAAAACCAGAATTTCGGTATTTACAAGATTTATATATTTACCACTAGTACCGCACCAGAAGATACAAAATTAAATATTTAGGACTGTTGAGTATGATAATATCAAAACCAAAAAATAGACATTTTTAAACGGTTGAGAACTTATTTGGATACGGGTACCTATATTGTGCTAGAATGTGATGGATATGATGTAATTGGACACACATTGTAAATCCAGGATTTTTAAAAATATTAGGAGTAGGTATGTAAAAAACTTTGTTGGAATACGACCACATCTTTTAGTCAAAACAAGAAAAAATTAACCATAGGTACTTTGATATTTACTGTTGAATTATAATGTTTTAAGTATTTATTATTTTTAAGACATTTTCCCCTGTTATTAATTTAAAAACCAGTAACTTATGGTTAGGTATAGTATAGACGGTAACTATTTATTGGTCAGCAATATAGTATCACGGTGTATTTAACGTAGATAATTATTCATTAATCGTAAAAAGAACACCACTGACTGATAATTCGATTATAGAACAAAGTGTACGAGAAACCACGAAATTAATAGCCTTAATTGGTATGTTGGGTTTAACAAGAATTAGGTATGTATTTAATACAAGCACCACGGTAGAGGAATCAAATATAACATAGTTGGGTCTGTTGAGTATAATATCGAAGTCAAGAATCAGACATTTTTAAATGGTTGAGCATTTATTCGGGTTCCAATGATATGCTGAAATGTGATGGACACATTTTCAATAAATTTTAAAAAAGTCACCTATGGTGGTTATCATGGCTGTTACGGTATCTACCTATTAATCGGTGAACAATATAAATATATAATAATATAGAATCGGGTATTTATGATCGTGACGATTTATTTGTTGTAAAAAAAACAACACCACCAACTGACATTAATTATATAGAACCAAGTGTACTAGAAAATACGAGATTATAAAGTCATCTTGATTCTTGATATGCGCGTTGATATAATATTTACAAAAAAAGTAAGGCGCTGAGGTGAGAGGTATTATAATGTCGCGTTGTTCAGTAGGTATACTCGCGCCCTTGTAGAATAATAATACAGTATAATAATATAATATATTATTATATAGGTAGGTATAAAATATATAGAGTATGATGTGTACGCCAATGAACGAATAAAATGAAATGTATATAATAATACATAGGTATTTTACCTGAAAACTATTAACCCGTGACCACCTGTGCCGCCATAATATAATCGCCGAGTAGCGACGTGATGGAGAGAGTGCGAGAAATAGAGAGTGAGAAAGAAACAGCAATAGCATAGGAAATACGAAACCTGATTTTTTTTATTTTCGTTATGGTTCACCGCAGTTTGTTGGTGGTTCACCAGCATATTAATACACATATATACATATATATCGACTTATGTATACATATATAGAGAGAGATTTTATAAACGTAAAATAAGACGTCCCTAGCTTATTTGCGATCTACAACTTTCAATATCGTATAGTAAGTTGTAAAAATATTAATTTTTTTATAACCCTATGGCAAGGGTGGATTGGCATACCGGGAAATCGCCAACTTTTACGACAGGCCGACCTGTGATGAGATGGTGAAAAAAAGAGGTAGATGCAGTGACTATTGGAAATACGAGACCAGTTTTTTGGTTTACTTTTCGCTATGGCCTACCGCTGGCGTGTATAATAAATAACATAGAATTAACCATTAAGCTACTTAGCCCAAAACCTATAAGTAATACATACATATATATAAGTCATAGACAAAAAAAATATTAGATAAAACAGGAAAACCATTTTATCGAGGGTTTTTAGCCCCCTCCTAAGCCCCTCCATTTCCACCTGTGAATTATTAGTTATTAGTTTATTTTGACGTTTTTAAATAAAATAACATTGTAAAAAGTTATAAACTTGCGTTTTATTGTTATCAAAGCCATCGTATGATATTATTATATTCGAGTTGATGATTAAAAACAGTTTTGTGACCGTTCTGCTTACCAATATGGCAATACTATTGTTGTCGTCAATGACTTGAAACTGCGTACCTACGTAGTTAAATGTTTAATTTTATTATACATTATTCAATATTATGTAATATATACTTAATATTATAGAGCTGAAGAGTTTGGTTGTTTGGTTAAAGTCTCAGGAAATACTGGTTTGAATTGAAAAATTATTTTTATGTTGGATTTATTGTCCATTTATTGCATACCTCATAATATACTGCTCGCATAATTACAAGCGAATCTCACGGACAACGCCGGTCGGGATGGCTATAAATTAAAATATAATATAATTTACACTTGAAAGACATTGCTGCCACAGCATGTTACACTCGAAAGGAGTTGAACAATCACAGAAACTTATAGCAATAGCAAGGCATTACCGTGTCAGCTAGTTATTAATATTATTATTCATCCATTTCGCTGAACCGATTTGTCCTATGCTCGATAGAAAATGTTATTTATTTTGTCGATAGTACCTATATATTTTGAAGAGTACTCCGAAAATAACCATTGGCGTGATCATAATATTTGGTCATAATATTTGTAAAGTTGTGCGGAGGAAAAAAGTGCACTTGTGTTATTGGTGTGGACAAACACGACTCTGAGCGTTTAAAATATAAATTTTTTTATGCGTTTTACTAGAGTGTAACCGACGAGTGGAGTAGCTGTTCCAATAATCATCGTAACATTATAACGATGATAATGATGAGTAAATAACATACCATAATATGACATTATACATTAATACCATACGAAGATCGATCAGTTTTTAATGATTATTTCTCCACGAAGCCTCGCATTATATTATTGCAGGTACGTGGTTATCGGGCTTTTAATGTCATCCGAATACCGCAGACGGGCGTTGTCCCTAAAATAATGTCATGATATTATACCTAAAGGTACTTTCCATCAAAACAAAACGTTTTTTACGTATAACGTTTACAATTCATTTACATGATAACAATAATGTCACATTTCACATTCCAAATAACATAGAAATAAGTATAACTATTATTGTAAAAAAATATATACCCAAATAAATTTAATTAAATTAACTATACATTATTATTAAAACAGTTGTTTTTAGATCATTGCCAATTATTAAAGGCACCATTGTTTATAAATTTAATAATATGGTATTGTTTAACAAACTGACTAGTTAAAGTTTCAGATAATATTGGCTTATCAAAGATCTATAAGTTTTGCTTTTAAAATATGAAGTTTTGAAAATATTTATCCACACTTAACATGTGTGTGATTCACGGAAGTATAAAAACGTATTTGAATGCTATCCATAATGTGTTAAGTAAACCATACTTTGTCATTAGTTCAAAAATAATTTGAAATATCTTAGTCGTGACTCACGAGTGATATAAATATATATTTCCCATTTGGAAAACTTCCCACCTGGACCATTTGAGCCCACAATATAAAAAATGGGCACCCAGTGGGCCAAACTGGCAGACTGACACAGAATATTGGTCTTTTGTTCACCCTTTTGTCCGCAAAAACGATTTACCACCTGTACAATTAAGAATTATCATAGAACATTTTTTTTTTTTTTAATAAATTGTTTTACAATTTGTTTTCTGGCTACCAATTGCTCTGCAGGGATTTTCTTGTTTTCTCCGTTCATAATAATATTATAAATTAATAAATAATTAATTTTTCTACGTTAATATAGGCTAAAAATTAATTAAGCATAAATTATTATAACCTATGAACTAATTTCGATAGAATGTTTGATGCTTAATACTTGCACGTTTTTACAGAGCTGTCTAATATTATAATACCTACTATGTAATAGGTGTTTATTTATATTTTTGTAAAGAATAGGTATATTCTAATGTGTTTTTTTAGTTCAGTGTAAGTCCTTCTCAACCGTAATCCTGCTGCAGTATATCTACGGACGGAAAATAGCTCAACTCGTATGTATAGTTGTATCGAGTGCACATAATATTATAAATTATAATATAGGCAAAGAAGTTTTCGCCCTCAGGTCGGATTCTTACAGCCTCACGACATTATAGTAATATAATATATTATTATGTTATAGTTGTATATAGGTAGCTGGTGCGCCGGTATAGTTATATAAGTACACAATAAAATGATAATCATATTATTATTATTATTATTCAGCTAGCATAGCGTGTGGCCATGCATATTTTCAGTTGAAATCGCTTTTTTTTTTTTAAATTTACATTGGTCGTATTGACGGCTGCAGGTCACCGCGCCGAACAACTTTTTATTTTTCTTAAATGTTCGATCTCTTGTCTTCTGCCGTGTCGAGTGACGGCTCCGACTGTTATTCAGCTGTATAACTATTAGGTATCGTGTTATTATTATTATTACATGTTAGGAGGTTACCTATCTACCTACCTATTATTATTGGGGGTCGGAAGATTTTTCTATTTCGTTCTCCCCCGTCGCCCGTGCGAAACAAAACAACTACCTAATCGTTTCCATTGTACACTGTGCCAGAGCTATGTCGAGAAGCTGTCTACCACGCACGTGTGTGTGCGTGTATTTGGGGAGGGGAGGGGGAAGAAAGTTTCTAGTTAATTAGACGCACGCGCATACACACATAATACTCGTATTATTATTGTGTGTTTTTTAACAGTCACGGCCCACAAGTGCATGTATATTATTATTATTATTATTATTATTGTTATTGTCGGGATGTTGTTGTAGCTTTTTAAGAGACTGAGCAATGTACCTATATGTACCATAAAAAAGTTTTAAAATCTCAAAAATCAAAATGTAAATAATTTTAAAAAACACTAGGTACTTGAGTACTAACTAAATAATTGTATGATTTTACACTCTGAAATAATAAAAAAAATATATATATATCTATGTATAGTTTATGGTATACCGTAAAATAAAATCAATATAGAATTTTCAAATTACCATATTATATAGTATATTACTTACCTATCTAGGTATACCAAATAATTGGAAGGTGGTTTAAATTTTATTTTGAATAATTCGAGTAAATTATGTCCAATTTTGGGTGTGTGATAATACTGTGTAAGGCGTTTGGGCTTGGTGGCAATGTAGCACAAACGAAAGCGATCGAGGATCATAACATTTTATTGTTGTATCATTGTTCGTGTGATAGTTGTAAATTGTAATAATAGTTTCCATAATTATGTCGTGAGCTCATGACAAGATTCGTTGTTATGTCGCGTGGGTGGCAGAAAGTGTGTAATTTTTTAGTTGGAAAATCGGATCGCGTTCACGATAATAGCATCGTGAGCAGCATGTTTTAAAATATTCAAAATACTATAGTTGGTAATATTCATACGAACTGTAACGAAAAAAAAATCTAGTCTGGATGCCTTTATAGATAATTTATATTATTTAATGTATTTATACCACCGAGTATTAAATCATATTAATATTGTTGTAATGGAATTTGTTAGCTACGATTAACCATCGCTTTCAAAAAACTATGCGAGGGTCATTATTTGAGTTCAGTATAGGTTTAGTCAAATTGCTTAGCAGTCTTTCTTAGTTCTCTCTTACTCTCCAAGAAATGTATTATACTATAGTAACTACTAAAAATAAAATACCAACGATGTATTCAACTCGAATATATCATATCTTTAGTTCTATGTCAAACCGAAATAACAAGTTAAATATATTCAATAAAACAGACAAAATAGAAATTTAAAAATAAACACAGGAAAAATATTTTTTGCTTAAGACGTTTGTGTTAGAACTTTTTTGGAGTCTGGATTAATTATAGAATTTCAAACTTTTGGTTCGAGTTTGATTTTCATAAAACTTGGCTATTGACTTTCACACTCAAACCGAACACCGAAATTCGGTTCGATTTTTCGAACTACCTACAAACAGTAAGATCCACCTGATTATACTGGAAATATACAAAATCAAACGAAGAAAAATATTCATCACAATAATTGTGGTCCATTTCTCTGAAAAAAATAAATAAACAAAATTCTTAAGTAAATACAAAAAAACATGATATTATAATAATATTTTATTTCAATGTTAAACCCGCAAATTTGCTTTTTTGAACGACCCAAATCGAACAGTATGAAACAAATATACCCACTACCCACATTGACGGGTACAACTCGGGTGCTTATATAATATATTATTGTATTATACGGGCTCACTGAAGCAGTTATTATTATTATTATTATTATTCAACAAATTTCCAAGGCTGGGCCGCAGTTAATGATATTTTTAACTCAGTTAAGTATTATTTTTTTCAGTTAAATTAAAAGTTAAGTTTAGTCATTTTTAATACATCAATTAAGTTTAAAATTTAAATTAAGTTAAAAAATACGCTTAACTTCAATTAATAAGTTAAGTTAATTTAAATTTGTTAAAAATTCATTTAAAAGGTATAACAATAATTTATAACCACTTGTATAGTATAAGTATACCTATAAAAGTGTCAACCTATGAATATAATATATTTTACCTGCCTAGTCAAGTGCAAACAAATAACAATGACAGTGTTTTAGTTATCGATGTTGAGAAATAAATCACAATTTAATACTTAAAGCTACATATAGGTAAACAAGCAATTCAACGCTAAAATCGTTTGAGAGGGACTGCAATTGAACCGAAAAGCATCGTGGCGTTTATTAAAGGGTTGGATAAATGGTAGTAACTGAAGTTGGCCACGCTTCATCTCCATGTGTTTCACCTGACTACAGCCAGGTCGATTGAACGACTGGATAGTCACACAGCCTCACAGGTACGGTTTCTCTCTCATATGCGTCTGGTGGTGTTGTTTCAGATTACTGTTTCGAGTGAACGACTTGCCGGATAACTCACACAGGTACGGTTTCTCTACCGTGTGCGTCCATAGTTCATCAGCGATGCCTCAGCTGATTGCCGCTTTGAGTGAACGCCAGAATGTCATAAATCGTAATAAACGGCTGATATTTTTTCCGCGTGGTCCGTGAAAAACAATGTCATCGTCTTCGTATATTATTTGTTATATCAACTTATTTAATATATTTTATTTTTCTCAAAATAATGTATTTACTATATATACATACTTTCGATTGGAAACTGGATTGACATATTTCAGGGTTTTCAAGCCAGTAATTTGTTGTAACCACGTTTAAAATTTTTAGAATTGGATGAATCAATAAGGCAGATTTTATAATAAAGCTAAATTAATAATGTTACTGCGTGACGCTGTTCAGCATAGCCCAATGACATCTTGACTTTTCATCTAAATCACGTGATTTCAAATTGTTTTCGCGTATATTATTTCTTTCCAATTTAAATAGGCCACATGAACATCTTTTTTCACACAACCGTGGTTTTACATAACCATTTCGGTTTCAGCAATGGTTTTCAAATTTTCCTCTTTTGGTTTTTGTTTGGATCATAATATGATTGGTTTTGAACATTTACAATTTTTGGGTTTTGTGAACATTTTTTTTAAATCTTTTATTTTCGATTGCAAGCTATGTTTGAAACATTTAATTTTTTTAATTTGTTGGACAAGAAAATTGGTTTTTAGAGTGATTGCGATGTCTTGTTATGTGTATGTTCAAACATTATCCACGATTAATAAACTACCAATACTTTTGAAGTTTATAATTTTAAACATTAAATATTTATATATTGTAATAAATTAAAAAAGCCGCGTTGGAATTGATAGGTAGATATTATAGGCTGTGGTAGAATGTTCGTGGTTGTGAAAATTCTTGTATATTATGGACAATTGTGTCATCGTAATTATCTACTGATGAGGATTTTTCTCTGTGAATTATTTAAAAAAATACATAATTTTAATGGTACGTCTACACGATTTTACATTAATTAGGTAAATTACGCTCGGATGTCGAGTAAAAAATGCGAACTTTAATGAAACTGTAACTAGGATTTAACATTTAACTAGCCGTCCGCAAAGTAGTAAACCATTCGATGGATAAATATTATATGTAGTACTATACAAATCGACATAGTACATTTTGTACGTACCTAACTACCTAGGTAGGTAAATTATAAATATCGCGTCTTGCTGCGAAGTTTCAACATTGTCATTAGGCAATGATTGTTGTATTTAATTTGTTATTTCGTAAATTTGGACAATGGAAATTACTAATTAGTGTGTACGAGTGAAATGGTAAATAATAAAAAAAACAATTGTATGAAGTTCTCTCGTGAGAGAAATCAAGCTTTCGTACGGTCATCAAGTTGAGTTACGATTTCAGTAGATATAATCACGTATTATTGGTATTATAATAGACAGATATTATGAATATTCGGTGACCATACAATTTCACTAACCAGCGCTGTAATCACGTGCATTTAAAACCACTTCGTCTCCACTCGCCCTCGTAATTGGTAATTGGAACGTACGCAGGACGTACTTTGGTCGCGTCACCGCCTGCGAGGGCAAATGTTTTGCTATAAAAACGACGATAATTTTATATTTATTATTTTCTTATGATGTAATAAACTCTGATTTTTTATTTTATTTCATAAAATAATTTGCAAACAAAAGCTTAAATTTGTCTAATTATTAAATACACATTATAATGTTTGTGATTAAAATATTTTAAAACGGAAATCAATGTGGCATGTAGGTAAAAAAAAAATGATAACATTTAGTTGATTCTATAGGCCGTGATCATTATTCTTGTAGGGTGTATTTTTATGGACACAATTATATTGGAACCGGGTACCAGCCAGCCAAAGATATATTTCACTTGGCCTAATAACTTGTCAATAGACCACTGTCACTAAGGTTCACGACTTTTAAATACTATGTCCATGTAAAAATAAATCTCATACGTGTTTATGTGATTAACGATCTACAATATAATATGACGACATGATGTACAATCTACGTCTTTGTCTCCCCCTTTATTCGTTTTAAACATTTTAATTTTCTTAAATTAAAAACCATGACAACCAACTTTTGAACTTTTGAACTGCTTATAGTTATCATGCAGACATTGACATCGGTCAGATAATGAAAATCATTGATTGAACACTATTTATTTAAAATTTGCCTACATATAATATTATAATATTATATTATTATTGTATGTTAAATGTCGATTCAACCTGGGTACCTTTGTTATTTTTTTTTAAAATTTTATTTGGTTATTTTTAAAATAAATTTTCCTTTTATATTTAGCAGTAAAGTAAGTATAATTACTCAAATATTCATAAAATAAAGTATTTAAAATACCACCTGAATACTATAAATAGTAAAGTATTTAAGTTATAGTGTAATACTTAAATACTTTTCAGAAGTATTTGAAAAAATCTTCAAATACAAAAAAAAAATTTTTTTACTTTTTAGTTCTGAAATATAATTGTTATAATCAAAAATTTGTTTATTGCATTTTTAAACATGATTCGTTTAATCAAAATTCTGATCAATCATGTTAGTTGCAACGCAACAATGAACTTTTCTCTACAGAGTTATATATTATATATATTATATATAAAGCTCATATACGACGACGTCAAACGACAATTATCATTATTGATAGCAAATTTCTTGGTAAATAGGTAGGTAATAATTAGTTATAATATTTTCGTATATTTAAATAATTATAAAGTATAATAGTCGTTAAGCAGAAGCTTTATACATATACATTTTGTTATTTATAATACCTATAGTAATACCGATTACAGATGTATCTTTTCGATCTTCGTCGACAATAAACGGTCTCCTGGAGAATTAAAAACATTTAATCGACGAAAACCGATACCAAATCGCCTGTAACGTATAAATAATACTGTTATAATGTTAAAGCAAAACCACGACGTCATGGTATTTTTATTTAACAAGAATATTATAATTATCATAAGTAGAAAAAAAATTAAGAATTAAAAGAATAAAAAAAAAGTATTCAATAGTAAAAAAAAATTTTTGAATAATTTTACTCAAATACTTTACAACACTGCTAATATGAAGGAGGAAATTGCAAAGTGGACGTACTCGTCATATTTTGTAAATTTTCTTCGACTCTTATAGTTAAATTGCTCTACCGTTTGAAATCCAAATAACGTATTTTGCTCGACGACAAAAATAAAATATGGAAGCCGGGTCTGAGCGGGAACGATGTTTAGTGCTCGTATGAGAGCGAAAGTGAATACCACGACCTTGCAGCAGGCCGCACGAATATTGTTATACGATTTTATGACATAATTTATTATTCGCATAATGTCGCGCTGACCTCGAGAATTTTTTTTTCACATTTCGTTCTGTCCAGCCGTCTGCAGCGCACTAATCAAGGTATATATTATTATATTATCACAATATATTTCGTCTAATCACATTTTCGGCATTTCAACTCATTAGTCTCGCGGACACAAACACATTATTGTTATGTATAATATAAACGTTTATTTGTATCGCACAAGGCACACGCTCCGCGTTGCACATAATATTATAGTAAAATATCTGTTCCACATCCACCGTGAAAGAGCACGAAAACGACATTTTTGGGTGGCAAGGAGGGGATGGGGAGAGAAACTGTGGCTGCGACTACAAAATATAATATAATATTTTTTTTCTTCTCCGTCTCGGCCGTGTGAAATCGCCATTGTCCATATATACTCGTACAACACACAAGTATACCTGAAAGAATACCCGCGATATTATTAATATCGTGCAGATCACACCACGGTGGTTCGGTCGTAGCAGTAGATTTTTTTTATTTCGTTTCACTCGGACGACCGATACCGGTCCGGTCGAGGTAGGTAAATATGTAATAGATACGCGTGTACACTGACCAAAAATGGCAATCGTCAGGTATGATGTATTATAGATCCGCACTATTCCAGGTAAATGTGACGAGAACGTCGTAGTCGCTGTTGATGGACTTCGCCTCGTCTGTAATTATAGCTGGTTGTCATCTATATGTAAGCCGTAATATTTATGCGACACGTGTCGCCGCTGCATCGTATGGCCATGGTCATGTCCCAGATTATCGGTGTCGGCGAATACGTGGTGGATACATGGTCCATGGACGTGACTATGATTTAATATAGTTATAGAAGCTAGAGTGCCAAAGAAAACAAAAAAAAAAAACCAAATAAGCCGCGAGAGGCAATATGACAACTCTCCTTCCCACAACAGCAGCACTATCGTGTAGTGGTCAAAGAGAGTTGTATGTAAAATCAAAGTTGAAAATAGATAATTAGTGTCTCCTATCCCCCTCGTCATTAAAAATAAAATAAGTATAATATATACGCCTAAATATTTAAATCCAAATGTTTATGGGTACAATATAATATATCATTATCGATTTTTTTTTGTAGATAGTTGTTAGATCACTGAATCTGTTCGGGTCATATAGTATTCCTGATGTATGTTTTGAAATTCATTATATTAAAATCGTATATGGTATCCAACATCCACTATTATTTTACACATTGAACCGCCATCTCAGTGTTTTTTTATGTAGGGATTTAGATTTTAACCCGGGAGGGCTGAAAAGTATATGAGAATGACTGAGCCTAGCCCCCGAGTTTCGTCAAACGGTGGACCACGTTTGTATCCATATAACCAAGCAAAGGCTTCCCATGGGGTTCGAGACTGAGGTCTTCACTGAGCATTTAGACAAGCAGATCATTATATGCACCACCTCCATCGGAGCGATGAAGATTAGGAATCTCTGGGATAGACTTGACCAAAAGTCAATAAATGGTGTCAAATTTTTTGAGCGCATCGTCGGTGTAATCAACCTAAAACAAATTAAAACTTAAATGTAGTTTAGCAAAACATATTATGCACCTAAGTTACGAAGTAATCCGTTCACGTTGACCATGATTTGCCGATACATCGTGACATGATAATATATGGTACCTTAACAATTTCAATATTTATTACCATTGCCAATATTTATAAAAACAATAATAAACACGTATTCTAATGTTAACTATATTATACTCTTAATTCTTAAATGTAGGCTTTCGATGATTCTGTAACTGCATATAACTGTGTTATTGTTTATTTACACCTCGGGACTGTTAATTTATAAAAAAAAAAAATAATAAACAAGAAGTATTATAATAAAATATCAATATAATCACTAATAAAAATGTATAAGTAACATAATATTATGTATACCTACATTAATAAACGGTATTTTATGTAAATTATTTTCATAAATACGATACTTAGTTACCCATTATTATTTTAAATACACTAATATGTACTAGGTATTAAAAGATACATTAATACCTGCCGAATCAAGAATAATTGTTCAATAAAATTGGTTTATATAAATGGTAGCACTATTATAATATTATGTATGAGTCCACCCCTTTTCGTGTACGAACTTACGGCAGACTTGTGTAAATAAATTTAATAAGTGTTTGTAATAAATACTGGAATGATTATGAAAAATTTAATTTAAAATACTAAAAAAGTATTCAAATACTTCTAAAAAAATGTTTCGTTTAAGATATTAAAAAAAATGATTCATCTCTTCGGGAATTTTTGAAATTATATCCAATATTGAAATATATTGTATTTCTATAACTAGAATGATTTATGATTTACAACATAGCAATAAAAATTAAATTATTATGCCATAGGTACCTACTATATTAAATTTAAAAATTTAATTTTGACACATTAAAATTGTTCTGAAACTGTCGTAGTTGTAGGATTTTTTCCTCGTGCAGATTGCAGATGAGCTCAGGCCGCATTGCAATTTGTATTGTATTTATATCATTATTGTTTGCTTGCTCGTCAAAAGAAATTGATGTGCTCGTGCGGGCGGCCGCTGATTTAACCGTTTATATGTATATTATATTATATTGTTGAACGTCCTGTTACTTATTTTTTACCATCTTGGATTAATTTGGGTTAGAATACAGTGTTGCATTTACCGCCGTCGATATTTGTTTACAACTACTAGAGATGTGCATCTCAGTGTGAATATTAATATAATAATATTATTGTATTTATATTGTGTACTTAAATACATTTTTTTTTATTATTGATCATTAAGCCCGGCAACTATGGCCATTAGCTATTTGTTTGTTTGTAGGGGAGAGTACTGTAGGTTGGTAAACACATTTTTTTGATTTTGACAGAATTTCAAATTGGGTACTCCTAAGTTTTCTGTCATGCTCGGTTGGGGGGTCGGTCTTGTCCAGAGAGAAAAGCCACCCGTGGACGAGGTTTGAACCGGCGACGTTACGCATCGGAACCGTTGGTTTAATGTTGGTTAAAAGCTGAAATTTTGACTTACTTCGAAATAATTGGATATTTTGTTCCATTTAATATTAATTTCAATGGTTACCAATTTTGAGTTATCAATTCTAATAGTAAATAAACCGTAAACATTGGTGTTGATAACAATAATAACTTATCGATCGGGTGCACAGACACAGCTGCGTGGATATTAGCATTGACTGTATTATATACTCAATGATATTAGGTATCCAAGTCTAGAAACAATCATGATTAGAGCTTAGTTCAAAATCTAAAAAAGTGATGATATTATATCATATTGATTGTGCCAGTAGTAAATGTATTATTTAATTGGTATTTCAGTCGTAAACAATAATAGTAAAATTAGTGTAAGTATGCTTGTATTCATAAAGCTACATCGGCTAACGCCCAATCTTATTTTAACGACTGTTTTTAAATGGCAATGCATTAAAAAATAATAACTATTAATATTGTACATAACTGGACGTAGATACTATTTAATTTTTAGATAGATCGATTGTACCTCTGCTCGAACCAATAATATCTCATCAATATCCTATATTCCAATTTATTAATGTTAGAGAAAACTTAGGTGTATTATGCGGTAGCGGAACTCGTAAACTATTCAAAAATGACTCGACGACGTTGATTTCTACCAAACATATTTCAACACGATATAATATTATATAACGTATTTAACTTTTTTTTACATAATAATATTATTTATAATTTTAATACAAATTCACAGTATATTTCATTAATATTGATCTCGAATATCTACGTAGTTTCACAGCCAGTTTGGTCCGCGATTCTTTTCCAACCCGTAATATTGCTTGATTGTTTTTCTAATGTTTGTTTTTTTATTATTATTTACTAGAAAAATTGAATGCGCCAGTTCGGGTAGTTTTCTCATACATACGGGAATTACGTCTTCGTGAGGCTAATACATAATTGAATCAAGTACCTACATAATATTATATACTGTAGTTTTACCATTATTATTTGTATTACTTTATTATACTGCACCGTATTTGTAAATGATATAATATATATACGCGTATTATATGTTCAGCCATATAAGCATCAAGCAGTATTTCCTTTTACGATAGGTACGTCGATATCAAATGGGATCACGAGTTAAAATCTTAAGATTACATAAATGCACGCATCAATTATAAAATATTTGACTTATTATATACTTAAAATTTACATATTATTAAACCTGTATAAGTTCAATAGTAGTTGTCTATTGTATAATGTTCGTGTTTATAACAATATAGGTTTAGGTAGAATGTAGATATACAACCTAGCTGTGATGACATCGTTTTCGGGTCTAAAAAACAACAAACCATTTCGAGTTTCGGGTAACCATTACATGTGCATAAGAGTATACCAAATTAAGCCACGCGGGTTTACTGAACGAAAAAACTTACCTATGTAGTCTGCACAAAACACAATGTTGTGTCAGTTACGACCTTGCACGAATCCAAGCAACCTCCTAATTTTAACGACGTGCCAAAAACAACGAGTTTTATTTATCCGATATAATATTTAACGAAGTATGAGTATATATTATAATAGAAGTATCTATATACATGAATAGGCGTGCGTATACAATGGTCACGTATTTTTTTTCGTATTATATGATTTTAAAATGTCTGATCACTACATAATAATATATTATAGAAATGTCGTTGAAATCGAACACTTTATATTTTTATATAACTAGGTAGGTATAATAATGCTAAAGAACTGTACGCTCATCAACGCGCATTATATTAATATTATCTGCCCTTGTTGAAAAATATATATATTATATTATTATTATGATATTTAATTAATATTTATCATTTTTATTTTTTCGGTGTCATAGCACGAAGGTACACGCTGTATATACAATTATTATAATGTAAAAAGATACTTCCAGTGGCTTACGCATAAAAGGGTGGGTTGAGGTTACAACCACTATCTCACCAATATGTCAGATTATAATATAATATACTCACACTTTTTTTTGGTCCTAAACGAGAACACAACGTTTACTTCTGTTTTTAGATAAAAAGACTAACCCAATACTCTGGTCTATCGCTGTCTAATCCAAACCTGTCCGAAAGTTTACCTACCTTAAAATTTGACGTTAATTAATGCCTGCTGATGGAAATAACACGTCATATTAGGTAGTTACCTACGTATATGTGATTACGCAATAAGTGTCGATTCCGGTTGAGTAAATGATGTTCGATGCATTTCGTTCTCCTGCAGTATAAGGCAATTATTCTATATATTATGTGCTGTAAAGCCGTAATGGTCGCAGCTATATTTTTCTTAAAAAATTAGATAAGTACCGTGTTTTCTCAACAAATAAAAAAAATCAAAAAAATCTAGACAATATCCGCCACTGTCAATCCACTGTGGAAATAATAAATTATCACTCTCTTGTTAATTCCAGTAGATATAACCTATAATTTTCTGACCAAGAATATATTGTTCTAAATATTTGTTGTAACTACAGATAAACATCAAATATGAAATAAATTAAAATTAAAAACCACTGTGATAAAAATATAAAATATGGTAATATTTCCTCATAATAATTAATAATTATAACTATAATAACATATTATTGATATTTCTTATAATTGTAATAATTGTATACAAAAATTAATATTTAAATATTTAAAAAATGAATATATCTATTTGATTATAATATTTAGAGGAAAATAGACTCGACTGTAATTTAAAAAAATGTATGGAGGAAAATGGAAATGTTTCTTTTATTTTTTTGCAATATTATGTTCGCTATAATATATTATGTATGCATGTGTATTAGTTTAACGTGTTCCCTAAACTTTATATTTTCATATTCACAGTTCACGATTTCACACCACGATGACAGTTTAGTGTAGTTATTTTCAACTAAGTATGTTAAGCGGTCGTTCACTCGACTCTTACAATATTATTATTATCGTTCGTTTTATTTTTAATCTCATATTGTAATATGTTACACACACCTTACCGCAAACGAAATATTGCAGGGTATAATACACTTATACTTCCAATGAGTTTAGCACCATATATTATACCTAGTATAGTATAATACATTTGAAAGTATTAATCACAGCGATAACAATGTGTCGTTAAATTCGATTTTTGGATACGATCCAAAATCACATAAATATATAGTGAAATTGAACGTTCATAAAACGTTTTATTTTTGTTTACCCGATCTGCACGCACGCAAGCGTAAAAATACGTGTAAAAATAGAGGTGTACGCACAGAGTGATTCACCAAACATGCTCACCCTCATTTTTAAAATTTTTTTTATTCTAGTGAATTTATTTGAATCTTCCGATATTTTTTAATTTTCAAGTACTTATACTTAAAGATCATATTTTCAAATACTCAGATTTTTCACATTATTTTAGGGGTGTTGTGTGATGATACAAACAGCTTTTTACTGTAAATTATATAGCAGATGATTTTCACGAAAGTGTTTATGTATTCAAATAGAAATTCAAAACAACAGTTTTCGAGTTATTTAAATTTGTGTACTAAGGATAATAATGAATAGGTCCATGATGATTGATTAGAAAGATTTGAGTGCTATGATGATTCGAGAATTATAGTAAGTATCTAATTAATATTAATCTATCAACATATTTTTATATTTTGAAAAAGTTGTCCTATTAGGTTTAATGAATAATGATTGTATTTTAAAAAATAAACTTGTATGAAGCCATAAGGTACTTCTTGGAGGACGTTAAAAACCAAGTAGACATTTGAAAATACTGGCCCTTAAGTAATAAGTATACTCATAAATTCCAAAAATCAGAATTTTAATAAATGTATCATTAAATATAAAAATGAGTATGAGTATGCTTGGTGAAACATTCTGTATAATATATACAGTAATTCTTATTTTCTATAGGTACAGTAACATTCCACCGATCTGTAGCCCGTCATTGCTAATTGTTTTTTAAAAAATATTTTAAACACTGTTTATTTTATATAATATTCAATGTACACAATATTCGATATTGTGATGTCCGAGTCCAAATAAAAATAACGAGTAACTATTAGAAATAAAAACGTACCTAATATTATAATCTGCATCGATTATTTATTATATTTTTAAAAATAATTTTTTATTTACTAATATAACGGGTGGAGAGCACTGCAATAGTACGATAACTTTAAAATATTATTACCCAGGTCCATCATGCGGTCAATCGGTTGGTGCAGGTATACCGTAGTTAGTAGTTGGTACTGTGCAAAGGAATAACAATTATAACGATTATATCATTATATAGGTAATACGTTAATAAATGATAATGAATTCGTTCAAATTTCTTCGTTGAAACTTAAAAAATGATTTAGTTATGCACCGACGTTACGTTTTACTAGTTATTACCCGCATAGTTATGAATATTGACGTGGTACGATGAAAATCCCACATTTCGTTGTTACTAGGTCGTTGGTGTGTCGAGTTGGGTTAGGTTAGGTATTTACCATGAAATCGTGTGCCCGAATACAAGGCTAACATATAAATAGGCAATAATACAAAGAAATCGTATGATGTTATCGCGTAGGTCATGGCGGTGGTGACATGGCATTTTTACTGTTTTCTTTTCTAGTTTTCCGTCTCAAACGCAAAAATTTTATCGACGACGACGATAATCGTCCAGGTAAACAACAATTTTGGTGTTTTGAAAGACGCGTAGAACAGCACCGGGACCACGAGACACACTACTCGTGTGGTTTATTATAATATTAATAATATAATATTTTTTTTTGCCGTTACTGTCACCGCCTCGTGGTTTCACTTTTCCACAGTGACCTTGATTTTTTTCCATTCCGATCTATTGTCTAAATTATACACGTATCTACAACATAATATTATTATACCTGTACCTATGGATACGTTCAAATTGGGATGTCGGATAATCGTTTTACAACAAGACGTTTTTATTTTTTTTTTACATTAATAATTCAACCAAACTGCACAGAGTTATCGGGTGATCCATTTAACGTACGATACAAAATTTTATTTTTTTACATAATTTTAAGTCGCTTAAACTTTAACTAACATTTTTCTCAAAACAATATATTTTTACGGTTTTCTTATCGATGTCATATTTTAATGTGTTTTTGGTTTTAGAGTTTATATAAAAATATATTTTTCCGAAAACGTTTTCATGTAACGTTATTCAATAGAAATATTTTCAAAAATTTTATGTTTTCCGAAATAATAATAGTGGCTTCTTTAAATGGATCATCCAATATATATTACCACCGTCGCGGTCATACCACTAATATGTGGTAGGTAATAATGCTGCGTTATAATAATAATAATAATAATAATAATATCGTATTCGAACACGAAGGATGTCCTCACGCGCTGTTGAGATGTTTATAACACTTATTATAGGTAGCCTCGGTTGAGTATTATTGGCTTGGGCACGCGTATATAATATTGGACAACCGATTGAGAGTTTCGATTTTTTTTCCACACCTGTACACACATGCGTGTGACGACTGTGTCCGCAGCCAGCGAACGGCAATCCTGCTAATAATATTTAAGATTAGATCATCGTTTATTTCTGGTGGCCAACTCGTGAGTAGCGATGACTAATGTAATATTTCAACAGATATTTCAATGATAAATCTCGCAAACGGCTACAACTGCAATCTGCAGCGAGCGCCGGTGCAGCAAATAACCGAATAAGTTTTCCGACGATAATAATATAATAGTATTATAATATGTACGTACCACGAGTGTGCAATATCGTTTAAACGGACTTTATGGCATAAATATACACACCTGTAAAAGTCAAGCGACCTAGTAACATATTAATCGTAATTTGCAGCATATATACGCATTGCAAGTCACATAATTTAGTTATATCAGCTTAAAATGCAGCTATTATTAGTTCATTTCCGGACTGTTGAGGATGTATGTAAAAAAAATTGTCTATAGGTAAATATTTATTAGGAGTATTCTATGCTGATATAAGCTTTTGTTTTTAAAATGGGAACCCCCTTTTTTTTACTGCAAACTAGTAGTGGTTCAGTAATTAATATTATTATATTATTCAGTATAATATTCTTTAAAAATGGTATACAAACATATTAAGACGTATAATAGTATATTGTATAATATTGGTTGTAGTATTTATAGGTATACAGGTATATACTTACAGGTATATACTTGATCATCCCTTATATAAATGAATAATGTTGATTAATATTAATCACTAAAATGTTCAAATCACCATGATAAGCCCTAAAGCCCCCATATCTGCTAAACCAATTATCCTTAGTACCTATAGTCATTAGTCAGTACACAAAGATAAATAGCTCAAAAACTAGGTACTCATTTGAATTTTGAGTCTGATACTTCAACGTTTTCGAAAAAATAATCCACAAAATAATATACAGTAGAAAAGGTGGTGACTCCATAAAAAGTACGGAAAAATCTCAAGAATTGGAAAATATGGTATTTAAGTATGTATATTTGATAATTATTTAATTGAATTCGAAATATGTATTAAGCTTTTGCGTTTTCTGGGTTCTATTCAGGGTTTTGCTCGTTAATAAAGATAAATAAACAATTATTGAGAGCATGCTTAGTGAACCACCTTATATAATATACCTTATATATTAACTGCTATTTTTTGTCTGAAATTTCGAACATATAGATATGGTTTATAATGGGTTGACGACGACGATATTTAACTCGACTTTGGCATTGGCTGCCTGTTATCATCGTAGTAATATTATGAACTATGCTTTGACGGTAATATTATTTATTGTGTAACACACGATCGGTCGTTATACTATTATGGTCGTCGGTCGATAAGTCAGACAAAAACAAATACAAAAGCGACATGGCGTGGCGCCGCAAGCCGTACTTCAACCGTCAAAACGTTTTTTGTTGTTTGTATAATACATCATATAATATAATATACATCACTATAATATATTATACATCACTATAATATAACAATATTATAGTCCAATTACAAATATTAGTCGTGCTTATTGAACCCGTTCGCCTGTTTGACTCAAACAGGTCGCGGTCCCTATTTACACGTATGCTATCACATGGGTAAAAATTCGTTTATCGGACTCACTAAAAGTGTGTATTTTTAAGGTCATAATAATATATATTTTAATATTTTTAGTTCATTATACCGATTTTATTGCATGTTATAATATTATGACGATTAATACAATTTCCTCGAATCACCATCATCAACAAGTATTAGTATTTAAGTGATTACAAAATGAAATTTTTGAAAAATTCACTTAAATTCCCATGTTAGAATTTCGCATATTTTTTCCACCAGATTATGAACAATAATATTTTGTAATAACTATTATTTTATTGTGTTTTTACTGAAAATGGACGCTCATCACGTTACGTTGTTCTTACGAGGTTTTCCTTGGATTTTTCAAACCTACCCTTACATATTATATTATAATTATATGTCAAAACAATAAAGTCTAATTTATGAATATAACGAACGTTGGGTGTAAAAACTGTTTCTATAGATAATCTCCGTGAATAATATAGTAAGTTGAATTTGTGCATCCTACCTTGACACCGTCTGTCGCGTTATAATTCTCAGGATACGGCCAGGACACGTTTCACCGTTGCACAGCACTATTATAATATTACATTACACTCTCGCAAACGATGACGCGAAAACGGTTTGTTATTAGTTGTTCACTGCTGAAATGTTTTCGCACTCGAAAAACAATGAAAAATAATTATTGTTTACTTAGTTGAAGCTTTTTGGGCACCGATAAAACCGATCGCTCTCCTTATTTTTATCTCGAAAAATCCCACTTTTCAATAAGACTATCTGTTTTTTTCAACCCTTCAGATTATAATGTGAACCAAGCAGAGATTCCTTGGCTAAATGTTAACTCCTACTCGGGCCTTTTTACTTGGTTACACAAGTTTAAAATGGCTCAAAAAGCTCGGCCTTTATTCTTTAATGGAAGTAAATATAATACTAAATACATAGTGAAGTGATTTTGAGAACATTATATATTTGAAAAATTTAGTAAACAAAGTAATAATTTGAATTGTATATAATTAAAAAAAGTATAACCATTGAGCCATGCCAAGTTTATCTAAAATTTAATTAAATTTTTTCTGAACACCTTATAATTTTAAAAATATTTTTGATTTTTTGTGCTATTATTATACACATTTAAAGCTTGCAATTTTTTCAGTTTATGTTGATAAAATGTTTTTTTTCTCAGTAAATAGCTTTAAAATATAATACAACAGGTTCCTCGTAAGTTATTCTTAGGGAAATACAAATATTTCGATATAGTAATATTATTAATATTATGTAGTCACAATTTTTTTTTATTGATTTTTTTTCGATATTATTATTGTTTTTTATTTTTATTTTAATAACTGCATTTAAAAAAAAAAAATTGGAATAATCTATCATAATTATAAGACTGATATATATTTTTTTAAATAATATATGACTGTCTCTTTTCAAACTTTCGTAAATTTAACAAAATCTTGAATAGTTGCTAACCATTAGAAATTTACTACTTTAAGTTGGAACTTACCGATTCCCGATTCATTCGTTATTCAACAAATATATACGGAATCGTATTCCCACAAAGCTAAAATGTATATAATCGGATTCTACACTAAAAATACTAAAAAAAATTAACTACACGAAAACAAGTAATTCAAAATATTTTTAAGAACAAAACGTTTAGAACAAACCTTGAATACCTAAAAAGTATTTTATTACATCATGTGAGTAGGTACCTACTATTTAAATTCCATATCTAAATATGCTGTAATGTTTCTTATGCTTTTTTATACGTATAAAGTTATTCATATTTTAACGCATACTGCGAAATATTGTATGAGTTGGTACCTATTATTATACCTATTATGATATAAAAAATTATTATTTTTTAAGTTTTTAACTTTATTTTTAAGATATCTTGCGGGTTAAGCGTATTAAAATTTAGATTTTAGTACATATTGTGAAAAAAAACATTTTTTCTATTTATTATTTTTCTTACCATAATATTTTATAATAAGGTAGTACTCATACTCTCTGAATTATATAAGTCTATCAATAAAGGCACGTGGAGGGAACATACATATTATTTAAATTGCGAAATTCAATAGAAATAATATTATATTGTGGTAAATAATAAACAAATGTCATAATACTGATATGCTAAAATGCGCAAAACATGCAGTTATATCTACAGTTTTTCATAAATATTATAAATAATACGATGGTTCATTTTTTGTTTGAATAATCCATATAAAATAATAATATTATACGTTTATTATAGCGTCCCCGAATCTGGAGCAGACCAACCTCTAATAACGATATCGACTGATACTCTAAGACGGTTTATGTTTTAAACCACAACTCATAACAAACTCTGGAAAAATATAAACCCATAATAGAATCCGAATATAAATTTATATCAGAATCGTTAATTTCACGACAGCATACTGCAAAAAGGATTCAACTATCGTTCAGTAAAAGTTCGGTAGTCCTAGCCTCGTTCTAGGACTAGATTTTCGGTTGGGAAACTGTACATTTATAACATTAGGTCTTAACTGTGAATAAAATCCCCCCTCCCCCATATTTTCTTTGTGAAATATTTATACAACAAGCCCACAAATACTTAATAATATTAGCAGTGGGTACATTATTTAATCTTTCAATATGGGGCACCAAAAATGTCTAAACCACATTGCAGCTATATGACATAGCGCAAAAGGTGTACAAGGTGTACATATCATTTGCACCAACATAAAATTATACTCAATATATGTAAAAATCTCCGGAGATCTAATAACATTTGTAGCTATATAATAATAATTTTGGCGCTTTTGTACGATACGATTAATTGTTGGCTTATGTCTTCAACGCTGCTCGCACGCTAGAACCACGTCAGTTGTAGGCATCACGTTCACGTAATAAAAAGCAATAATAATTATTGTGTCCAGTGTTCGCGCCCGTGATTATTAACTTTTATATTATATGGACTAATTGTGATTACTCTATGGTTATTCAATGACACCGAATCAGCAAAATGTTCTTATCCAAGCACATTTCTTCTGTTTGTTGCTATTGGCACGTGACGTCAGTCGTTGTGGAATGCATACCTTCGAGTCTGCTGAAAAATATAACAAGATCTGAAATAAATAGAATTTTACTCTACCAGTACGAATTATAACGACAGTAGTACCTACTAAATATCACATTTTTCATGAAACACTAGTGGATTTAAAATAAAATGTATTACTAATATTCATAATATTGCTTATAATTATTAAAGTCCCAGAACTTGATGACCTTACAATGTATATATTTTTACCGTAAATATTCTATAAATTAATATCATACAAAAAAATAAATATTTAAAAAAAATTGATTTTAATGAGCAAATTCAGAGATATCAAATAATATCAAAAGATTACCGTAACGCATAAAATCCCATAAAAACGTAAAATAAAAATTGCGTCATTAGATCCTATATATTCCATGAATCTAAACTATGTAAAAACTAGCTACTTAGGTGTTAGAGAAATAAAAATTTACTTACCCATTTATAAAATACACCTACATGTTCGGGATCTTATTTATAACTTAAAATATATATTTTCGACTTGCGAAAATGAATATCTACGTTTGTTAATAGTATAATATATTTTACAATTCAAAGAAATTATCTTACCCGACCTGAGTATAACTCTCGGCTACCTATAACGTGATAAATCGTAAAAATTCATATTTGTGACAATTATATATTTATATTTTAGATGTTTGTATAATTTTGTCACAGAAAAGCCGATTATTCTGTTCGTTTAAAATTAAGACACAGATATCAATTTTTTTTTGTATATTTTCACTGCTATACGGAGTAATATTACGTTCCTTCGTCCATAAAAAAAAATACACGCGGATTATCTGCAGATTGGTGGTTATACCGAAAAATACAGAAAAAAATAACGAATTATTACATATTTGTGACAATTATTTTAATATACCTAAATGTTTGTATAATTTTGCTACAGATAATCTAATGACTAATTATTCTATTCGATCAAAATTAATACATAGAAATCATTCTTATATGTTTTTATGGTTTTTTTTTTTGTATATATAATTTCACTGCTTCGGACGTACTATTATGTTTCTTTGTCAATAAAAAAAAATACGTAGGTTATCAGATTGGTGATTATACCAAAAAATACAGAAAGAAATACAGCATTTTATGTTGAAAAAAAACGTTTCTATGTTGATTTTGGTGGGAATGTTGCAGATTATAAATCATTGTTATTTTTAGTATTGCCACATAAATTGACAGTACTTCTAATGATTAAAGTAAATTTGCTAGGAGCTGTATTTGGTTATCCTGGTCGTATCAATTTAAAACTTAAAATTCGGGTCAATGTAATTTTTTTATCAAACCTATACATAATAATATTACTCAATATAGGCAACTAAATTTATCATTCTAGAATATTAAAAACTGAAATAAAATCACCAGAGATGGGTGATTTTTGGGAGAAAACTTAGCAGTGAAAAGGTTGAGAGTTTAAACTGGTACCTATAGTTTATAGGTATATTCGATTAATTATGCAAACACTGCCTTTACTCATGCGATCGGTTTTGTAACATGTTTCACTACATAGTGTAAACGAGTAATAGAAAAGTCACCCTTTGGGCGTACCACTATAATTTTACTAGACACGTTTTCCGGTTGCCCGACGGTTACTGATTTGACTCGGTTTCCGCCCATAGGTTAGGTTATGGTTAAGTTATACACGCCACGAAAAAAACATTTGATGGCTGTTTGTGTGACATACAAAAACATAATGCGTTAGACGAACGTAAAATCTGACGTGGATCTTTCGAATGATTTCAGTCGTAAGATAAACGTGGCTGGGATGAAATAAATAAGTAAAAACGGAGTCGTCTAATATAATATTATTACTACCACAGTATTGTGGGATACAGTTTCTGGTTTGGTAGTAATAAGAATAATAGAGAACGAGACGAAGACGAAGTCGTCAAAGATGAAGAAGTAGAAGACGAAAAAGAAGAAGAAGAAGAAGGAGATGGATAAAAAGAGGGAAAAAAATGAAAACCTGTTATCCGTAGCGCATTCGTACCCCTTAGGCAATTTTTATATCCTCGCCGTTGAGAGTGGTCAGACGAGAATTATCTTATTTAAAACATCTAGACGTTCCCACCAACTATATAGTATTATAAGCGTACCTCTAAACATGACTTATTTTAATTCGTAAACGGAACTACTATTTTATTCTCATTATTTGGCGTAACCGCGTGTTTGACGAAAATATTTATATCGATAAGACTATGTTAATAATACTATATTGTATTAATATATACAATCATATTATCATAATAGTTTATAACCCACGAAATGTCGATGTGCATTTTTTTTTTTTTTTAATGTCATACAATATCGGCAATAATCTTACACCCGATGAGCGAACGACAGAATATAATCTTTTGTTTTAACGATATAATAATATAGTGTCTGCTTAATATATTTTTGTCTGATGTTGAATTAATATGATATATATCTACTTTTTATTATTATTAATGATTTCACTTTTTGGTAAAAAATATTCTAATTTTTATCTACCAAATGAATGTTGGAACGACTCAGTTATCGAGTAAAATAGTAATTTGTAGTGATTATAGTGTTTGAACATTTCAAACGTTAATATTTATTATGATTTTAATTATAATTTTTAATATGAAACAATCAAAGTTCCTGCTACGTGATTCAATGTTAGAACCTTTTATTATTAATAATATGTATAATTATAGAGGTGCCGCGTCCGACGGCGCTCTGACCTAAATAATGTAGTGCAATATTAAATCTTAATAATTATAATAAACCTTTCTTTTTAATAGAATTTGGAACCGTTTCATGACCCTTTGATGTATATACTAGACAATAGTTGTAAATAAATCGCCAATTCGTAAACTGTACCTATGGGGGAGATCAGATATACATTGGCATTTGACAAATGTAATTGAAGCAACGGATTACTACGAATTGAATAAAATGACTTCTACGTTAACAAAATGATGCCAATTTGAAGTAGTTTATTCATTAAATTATGTGAAGTCTAAGTTTGCAATCTTCAATTTTCAGGCTTTATCGTTTTGTTATACAACATATTGATATAATTATAAATGTAACAGAGCTTCTAGAAAAAAATTACATTAATAATGATATTTTATCAACGATCATTTTTAATTCCAAAGGTTTTTAAATTGTATTCATATTTCGTTCTAGAAAGAAAGAGTTCAATTATTTTTATGGAACCCGTTAATGTTTTCCCTTTTGGAAATGAAACTTGGCATAAAACAGTTAATTAAATTTAAATATAATTTATGAACTTTGTGTTTAAGTAATATATTATCAAGTATTTATTTACATCATTTTGATCGGCAAAATGCCATTGAAATGTTAAGGTAATCATATTGGGTTACGTTTTACGTAACAAAACTTATTAATTATGTTGGCTTAATTATTTTGGTATTTCATGCAATATGACTATAAGGTCTCTTGGGACTAATTCAAGGTTCAAGTTAAAATTATTAGGTGTATTTTTTTCACATGTATAATAAATTATTAAAAGTCGGTTTGTCAAATAAGAAGTACATTTTAAAATAATTGTCATTGATTAACAAATAATAAAATTGTTGAATTTAATTTATTATAAATAAAAAAAAAAACAATTGGTACCTATATATTATAGTCAATATTCAAACAAAAAGTTGCAGTTAATTAAAAAAAAAAACAAATGTAAATATTTGTCAATATCAAATTTGTATACAAGTTAAAATATTTAAAATAATTAGACTAAAAAAAAAAAAAACAATTAATCAATTGACATTGTAAACAATTTAAAAATTGAACTCAGGTCAATACATGCGTAATGAGTTCTAACCTATTACAATTAATAGATATAACGGATATTTGGTCGGATGTATAAGGGTGTTTGACATTTTTACCCATTATTAAAATTAAGCTGTAGGCTTCAGCTTGAAAGTTGAGTGGCTGCTTACATTTTGTCCTCAAATATGTACCTATAAGTATATATAAATGGAAATAAAGTAAATAAATAAACACATAATAAGTGAATGAGAGATAATATTATGTTCATTGTAATATTATGTAATGTTATAAATCTTTAAGTATACGTGTTGAGGAAAAGTCTGAAGAGGGATTCATCACCTTGAGCTAAGTCCCCCCTATCCCAAATAATTATCAACAGTGGTTCCAGCGGTTATTATAGAAATAATAGATTTATCGTATTTCCCGAAAGACATAAAAATGACAATAACACGGTCAAGCAGGAGGGCACGTATTTAGAAATGTAGTGCCCCTGGGCATATAATTTATACCACCCCCTTCCCCACCCCACCCTAAAAAAATTAACTTTATTAGTATAATATTAATATTACACTAATTACGTCATCCATGATCAAGATTATTTAATATTAAAATCTAAATTATCAATTGATACATGAAAACCGTTTAATAGTCAAAAAAAATTAAAATCTTTTTTTACTTAACAAATTATAACATAATAAAATATAAAATTGTCTGCATCTGCATATTATATGATGAACAATCTTCATTGGCCGATAAACTATCTGTGTAACTATCTATAAAAATTAAAATATTTCTTATTCAAGATAATATTTATATTTATTAAATTAATTAGTTTTAAAGCTAGTAATTTTATATTTAGGTACTGGTTATCATTGTGTTATTCAAATTATGAAACATTTGGTAAACTCTGTTGGAGTTTTTCATTGTTTTATATAGCTTCTCTTTTTTCTCTTTAGCTAACTTACAGTAGTGAGCATCACTAAGTTTTATTCTTTTGGGTATAGGTGCCATTATTAGAGGCCAATAACCATTGAATGTCGATATCACTTTAAAATTATCATTATTTTGATTTATTGGGTAAAATAGTCAACCAAATTCTAAAAATAGATTTTTTCGAACATTGTTTTCATTATCACTATTATTTTGTCGATTGTAGTTTGTTCCATAGACTTAATATTATAAGTCTATGGTTTGTTCTGTGATAGTGTGATTGTAAGCAATTTATAATACAGCTAAATAGACATTGACAGTGGTTCATGACATTTTTCTAAAATACAAATTACAAAAATATCAAATGAAATACGATTATTTTTTTTTTCCATTACATTTTTCAAATTAATTTCGCTAAAATATTTTGCCGCCCCTGAGACGTGCCGCCCCCGGGCATGTCCCCTGGTCAAGGGATATACTATTATAAGCAATCACATGGTATTAACCAAATCTTGACTTACCTATACATTGTATATACATTGGGTTGTAAGTAATTTAATATTATAATTAAACAATTTTAATGAGACTATATTGTTTTTATTTAACCGCAGTCAGTTGTGCACAACTCATTAACTGGAAGTTGTGTATTTTCGTAGTGAAAAATAACTGTATGGCGTGTGCACTTAAATCAGTTAATCAATGCCGTTTGACGAAAATGCGTTTAATATTTCCTGAAATCTGAAATACTCAACATATTAATTTAATATCTAGTATAAGTCTTATTATAGTTTAATTACTATATAAATAATCTATTAACATTTAAAACTATCTATGTTATTCCTGATAGTATGTTTAAAAAAATTGAAATATGAAATTGAAATGAAAAATAATACTAATATAATTAAAGTTAAATATTATAACGGGTAGTTGCTAGTGTAATATAAGATCGATGACCGTTAATGAATGAGAAATCTACCTAGTAGTTATCCAGTCTTGAAGTTATTCGTATCGAAATGGAAGTAGAGATTTTTATATTAAAAAAAAAAAAAAAAAACTAATTAACAATTTGTATCTTTTGACAATAGCGCGCATCCACTGGATATTCTCTCAAAAAATGTCTAAAAAAAATTCCTAGTGGTTTTAACTTTTACAACACTATAGGTAAATAATATAGATACATTAGGTATGTCGTGCATTAATTTATATATGTATAGCTATAGTTATAAATTATATTTCAATATTATTAATTGTAATTATATTTTAAATTATATCGTTATCATTGCTTATATCATTATCAAGACTTTGTTTGACGAAAAAAATTAAATTGGACTATTTTCTGTGTGCTTTTTTTCCTGTGCACGGTGGCTCAGTCTACACAGTACCTACACACATTACGTGACGTCGTGGTACACCATCGCGGGAGTATATTATTATTATATTATTTTTTACCTGCAAGGATGAATGCGTCTTAAACACCGGTGTGTGATATTATTAGTAGAGGTAGTAACACAATATTAGTAGGCACTAACACGATTATATTAGTATGACGTCGTATTATATTATGAGGTATCACTGTATCAGGTATACCTATTTATAATATTGTAATACATTATACTGCTGTGTCCCGGTAAAACATATTATTATTGTTATAGCGTGGGTAGGCGAATAATTTGCCTACGACTGCGTGGCGGCTACATACTAGGTACCTATAGGTACACGAAACACACCGAGTTTTACATTATTTTCGTTTGTTGCTGCACCGCTGCTGCTGCAATGCCATTAGTCACCGGATTCTTTTCGGTGACTATACCGGAACAATAATAATAATAATATATTATGTACACACATAGCACGTTTTGTACGCATATTATTATCATGTACCTACCGATAGTACGCGTACGCGGGTCTAATACTATAATATTATATATATAATATAATATACCTATGTGGCTATGGAAAGTAACTAGGTATGCGTCGTCCGATAATAAATGACCATATTAATATTATATTATTACTGTTTGAGGTCCGAAAGCCTAACTCATAGTACCTGTATGATTAAAAAAATAATATTATTATTATTCTGTACGTACTTATATCTACATAATATCGTAAAATATTATTATTATTAGGGCTATTTAAATACCCTAAAAATATCGAAACATGATTTTTCAAAAAATGCGTTTATGGCCTGAAAACTAAAAAATCTCCTAAAAAAATTCTCCGGAATTTACTAGGAATTCTTTGAAAATCAAGATCAATTTGTGAATATCGTTTTATTTAAAAAACAGATATTGTGTTTATTATTTTATTTCAAAATATTACTAAAAATAGGTTAAAAAAATTACCTAAATTAAAGATAAAAAACCTCGAAAAATTCTAAATATGCCCCGAAAAAAGTTTGTTGTTAGCAAAGTGTATACATGAAACACATTTGTATCTTGGAAACAATCATGTCAAGCATTCAAAAAAAAAAAAAAAAACATGTAAATGCGTGGAAATCCGAGCCCTAAAAGTATTATTATTATTAATATTATTTTATCACGCAAGTCGTACCTGAAGGATTTACCGAACTCACATTGGTTTTAACACATAAAACGTGAATAAATAAACTTGGTTACTATTAATAAAATTAACAATTGTCAATTGACAATGAATTATAATATTCCTGATATTGTATATTTTATTATTAACTGAAATATTACTAATTTATAAAAAAAGTACGAAGGTACTTACCTACAATTACAAATAGCTTACATTTTTATTTTACTTTATGTATATATTAATATTTTTCTTGAAAATATGTATCCAATCTCGATTAGAATAAACTTGATTGATGAATAAAATATAATATAAGAATAAGTTTAAAAAAAAATTATTATTGATTATTTTAGTGTTTAATTACAGTATTAAATATTGATAATGTGAAAACTGGCGCAAGTTACCAAAATGTATTTTTAGATGTGGGACAAATTCAATTTTTTTGTTTTTGGCGCGAATCACATACGCTCATACATGAAGTCCCCAATACTTATATATACCTGTTAACTGGAATTATCTGATATTTACTCGTTAAAAAACAAAATTTAATTTGACTTATAATATAGTTATTGAGTTATATTGTTTGAATCGACTCAAATCTGGCTAGTGTATAGGTACTCGGAATTCGGTTGGTTGCGATTTTTTTGTTACGGTTAAATAGGATTTTTTTTGGATTTTTTTTTTTTTATATCGCTGGCATTACCAAACCGCCAACCGGCCACATTTCGCAATATAACAGTGGAATGCAGTTAGATCGAAAATAAAGATACCTCTTATTATATATAGGTATTACATGTCTGTGATATCGCGTAGGGACCTAAACCTATATATTTACAGCGAAAGATATATTTTTCATTGGCTGAAATCAGACGCTGATGATTTCAATTTTCGTCGCATTATAAATCTATTATTAAGAAGCTTAATACAAGGAATGCGTTTTTTAAAAAAAAATTCCCAACGATGTGGGTACCTAGATATAACATTGTCGGACCTGCTGTCGTTTGAGGTCTACAGCTGCTGATGTACCTGCAGTACAGTTTCATATTATTATGATAATAATTGGACATAAAATCGAAAAGGCACATATTATTATTTCTAGAAGTAAAAATGATAATATAATAATTTGCATATCATCAATATATATTTTATTCCTGAACCTAAGACAGCGGACTTCGATGTCGGCGTATTGATCATCTGGCAACTTGTTGCGTCTATAAACTCATATTATTATACCTGTTGCTAGCAATAACGTTTCGCGGAATACCTACATAAAATACGATACACGGACGTCGCGACGACGGTGACTCGTTCGGCCGATAAAAAAAATATTATATACCTATGTCGTGAGCGCGTAATTGCATTTTTTTTATGAATTCTGGTATAATATTATGTTTGTTAATATATAAAACTCTTTTAGTCTCTCGCGTGGTATTTCATCTTGTCTATCTCACATATGATTTATACCACTCATATATCAAGACGGCTTCAACCCACAGCTTCTGTCTTCATTTTAGCTGGGTTTTATAGATATTATACTGAATTCAATTTATTATTCTCTTGTTTCTTGTCCGGTAATATAATATAAATATTAAATATATAGTACAAAACCCGAATCGTTGAACACACAATCGTATTCGTCTGATGGTGATATAATATAGACATATAGTTCACCGGTGTCCGGTTTCATAAAAATTGTCCATATGTTGTCATCTAAACTTTAAGACCCACGCATATCTATTTGAACACTGGCCATCTTATACACATTTAAGAAAAACGTTTTTATTTAAATTTAGACATATCAAAATTTTTTACATAATATGAATTGAAATAATCGCTGTGGCTCGAAAGTAATAATTAAGTAATAGTTTTAAAAGCAGAAAACCTTTACCGAAGACGACAAACTGCACCGCAATCTAAATTGACCTTAAGCTTAAGCTTTCAAACCTTTATACAGATAGTTTATGGTGTGCTCGTTATTGTTAGGTACGGAGCGCAATCTTTATGCAAAACCGAGTAAAATTGGCTTAGTAGATTGCATTTAAATTTTTTTTGTTTTAAAGAAATATGCTTTGAATTAATAACGTTCATTATTCATTATATTATGACGCATTATAAAGTCATGACGAACATTCGAGTACCTATAACTATCTGGCTAAATCTAAATTTGAATTGAGCATATTAATACAATTTTATAAACCATGATCGGTCGTCACATTAAGATAAGCTACAGTTTCTAGTGTATAATAATTATAAACCAAACATTATAATATTTAGGTACATGTATAAAACGAAATTAATGCACATATATATAACTAATTTATAAGTACCTATATGCGCTGTTTTTAATGAGCCACTGCGGCACTGTCTAATGGGACAACAAGTGGCGGTGTAGTGTTGTAGGTCTGACGTTACTATTAATTTGAAAGCGATCGCAATTCGCAATATTATAATTATTTGGCGTTCTAAACGATAACAAGATGTCAAGATGATTTGAATTCCAATAGTATTTCTTAAATAATTTCTGTAATAAAACCGAATCTTTTATTTCAGTAAACGCCGTGTTATTAAATCTGCTGCTATCCACGCAATTTACTTACAATGTAAGTCTTACATATTATAATATATAGGTATATGCCAGTTTTTCGGAATCGTTTCGGTACTGTAGTCCTATAGATCGTGTTTTTTTTTACACAAATGTTTCACATAGGTACAAACTTTGACTTAACGATCAATTGTAATACATATATATGATACATCTATCGTTATAATATCTACTAAGAATCCACAGGATAAGGACTACCTATGCCTTGTTTCGTGCGCTAGAGTGAGAGAGACCAGAAAATTATGTAAAAATAACCTTTTTATTGCGGTATCTTAATATTATAGAACATTGTACAAATATTTTAAACTTCATAATATTGTTCAACGTAAAACCTTGAGAAAACGATGCGGATTATTGCAGCGTTATTAAAACAAATAGTCAGCACGTGTTTTTTTTATAGGTATAGAATTTAGTTCTTGTTATTTAGGTACAGTTATCTAGACGCAACGTTATATAAAATAAACTTATCGCCTTATCGCTAAAATTTCATAAGGTCTGCACCTATACTGCAGATATTATTATGGTCGTATAGATAAAATGTATACATTATTATTTATTAGTATTATTGTTGCCGTATGGGGTGCTTCGTCTCAAACGATTCCAAATGCTTCGATACGAGTGTTGCGTAACAATTTTTTCTTCGCGGTTTTCATTACACATACGACATACCTATATGGTTGTATAATAATAATAATAATATAATAATCGTATGTAATAATATACATAAGTACCTGCAGCATATTTTCTGTCGCAGACTAGCTGATGTGTACCCCGTAGGTATAAAGATAAAATATATATTGTGTGCCTTGAACACAATACGATTTCTTCCCTAACGTCTACAATTATTATATTATAATACTATGCGCAAGACAATATAATTTTCCAATAATTTATCTGCATGGTTGTTCTACCAGAACCTGCATGGGCAAGTTATAATGATAATTTTTAATTGGGTTATGTTAAGTTGATAGAAATCATTTTTAAAAGTGTAGGAAGTGTAGGAAGTTAATAGTTATCTTAATTTTTTAACTCAGTTAAGTTAAAAGTTATGTATGGAAACTTAAAAATATCTTATTAACTTAAGTTGAGTTATTTATAATTATTTTTTTAAATAATAAAAAGTGATTGTCTATGCAATATGTATCATCTATAATAATACCAAACAGTTTTTATGACTTCTGAAAAAACTGTAAGTCTTACAATTTTTTAGGTTTTTTAATGACTACCTACATATTATATTTTAATTTAAAGCATTTAAACTTTAAAATTTAGATTAGATTGGCACTTCACCCATCCTCCTGCAGTCTGCAGTTTAAATGCATTATTAAAAAAAATGTCAAAAATTAGTTATTAGTTATATTATATTATATTTGTCATTTAAACGACAAAGCTTGTATAGATTATTATCTGGTTCGGCACAAAAAATTTAAAAACAAAAAATTGGTTGTCATCAAAATAAAAAATCATTGATTATAAAAATCGAGTACAACGTATGAATTAATGAACTAATATTATCGTAGTGTTATATTATTATGTCAAACAATAATATAATACATACGTACGAAAATCGTATAATCTTCGAACATTATTGCGGCCTCCAATAATTATTGTGTTATTATTTATTTTACCGAAATCGATGCGTTCACAATCTACGCAGAAGACTTGAGCAACGAGTATGCATAGGTCCGCCTCTGCAGGTGTTGGATAAGCGGATCGCCCAGTAGGCCCTGTAGGTCTGGTATAGGTCCGGTAGGTACCTAAATATAATATTATAATACAAGGTACGCGTATGGTTTCGTTGTTTTACATAATATATTTATAATATACCTTAACGTGCGTAATATGTATGTATGTATGTGTGTACATGGTAAAAAATTACCAGGTAGGTACCTGTACAAGTATACACGCACACACAATCGCTCGTTACGCTTTATGCTCCAGATACCAGAGCATCGAATTCTATACCGTATACGCGGTATGTATAGGTATAGGTACAATAGGTACATAGGCTTTTTATTTTTTTAACCCACACTGAACCGTCATCGAACCGATTATGATGTCATGCCGCTGTTGAAGTTGTCTCATTAGTGTTATACCTATATAACCATATAGGTTAGGGATGACATGTCATAACTCTGTATGTTTTTGAACATTATTATTATATTACATTATTATTATCAATATACTATTAGGTATTATTATTCGCATTTTGTCCATATTTATTTAAATTCTGTTAGTTTTCTATTATAGTATTTTTTTTGTGTAAACACTTTTTCGATGCCTCTTATGGTGATGTTTAATGTCTATAGTATTACGATACACCATAGTTGGGTTTTGTGTCTAATAGTAGTGTCTATACAGGACTGGACGATTAGTATGCAATTTAAATGAAAACCAACTTTGGATAATTACGCATATAATGGATTTTTTTGATGTAGACGATAAATTATGTTTTATGAGTTACGAGGCATTGATTTGGAGAACCGTGTAATACCTATGTGTTAAATGTCATCGGCTTACGGTTTTTTTGTAATTTCGGTCATTTTTTATACCCACATGGTTGCTATCACGTAAAATACAAAATAAAAATATATAAATTATATATTTTACTGTTTTTTTTTTTTGTTGTTCAAGTCAATATTGTACTTTGTAGGTACGTATGGTTTACAGTTTATTTTTTGTTTCTATAATATAAATAATATATGTTAACATTATTAGTATAGTCGTCAATCATATTATTTTGACAATTTCTTTAAATTTTTAATAACATTATTTTATCTCTTTTGATATTTTATTCGTTCTACCAATAATAATAATAATAATAATGCGTACACCGATGATAATTACGTGCATAGGTAGATACAGAGTAGACCGCCTACATCATTATAAAGTCCATCAACGAAAATGACTTTCGATATTGCATTATTGTCATATATTTTATGTTTGAAACACGAACATTATTTATCATTGTCCGCACAATTAACTATAATTGCACGATGCGGATTGTGATTGGCATAATATTAAGGAATTACCAAGATTTCGTGTGTATATGCCATATTATACACAAAATATAATTATATAAAAAATATTATATTATCATATTGTTATTATTAACATTGCCTTTAAATATGTTTTACTGTATTAAACCGTGATTACGTATTTGACATTTCTCGTTTTTATACTATGCGTTTATCGCTACATTAAAAACGAAATGACGTTTAACACGGACTCGTCCGCATTTTTTACACCGAATATTATTACCTATTTTGTATTTCCTTAACTGCAAATTAATTAAATGTCGATTTTAATAACGTTACTTATATTATTATGCACGGCAAGTCTTAAACGGGAAATTCAAGTTCACCAACGTTGTAATTAAATTCATATGCAATTGATGCATGTAGGTACATAAATTATACATTATAATACACATTATACAGTGATTTATAGGCAATTATTGTTAATCTCATTAAGCTATTATGTATGTAGAGTGTACACTTATATATTTCCTAAAAAAAATTTTGATGGTAAAAAGTGTTTCCGTAAGATTTTAATGTATTATATATTGTCGTTAAAGTGTTTCTTCGCTTGTCACATTATTATTTTAATATTATAACGCTCAGACCGCTGTTGAGTCATAAACTTTTCTGAATTGATGACATCGAATTCGCGAAAAAAAGTCGTACTTATTTGAAAACTTTCTAACACTTGGTACATTTTTAGTGAATCACAGAAAATTTACAACAATATATTTAAAGATAATGTTTTCATTGAAATGTTGTTTATTTAATTGTGACAAATTTTCTAAAAATTTTCGCCTGAAAATTATCACATATTTGTTACACAAAGCAATAGAGTATTAGAGTAATGTAGACGAATTGCTACAAATCCTCAATTATAAAAATTGTTAAGAAATTTAAATGTAGCATGAAGTTTAATTTAAAAATTAAGTACCTATAACCTACCCATGTTTGGCTGCATTAAATCGACATTTTAGGAAACAATTGAGTACTTGGATGTTTTCGATAAATGGTATTTTCTATACAAATAATATTAATATTATAAACTATAAATTATTAATCATTTTTTTGAAAAGATATTTTATATATAAAAAAAAAAATCATTATTTTAAATATTGAAACAATTTTCTTAGTCTAGGTAATATTATTATTTTGTAATTATTTTATAGATTCTTCCGATATTGTTGATTGTAAATTGAAATTGATTTTGGGATTAATATGGACATTGATTTTACATTACTCTATATCGATGCCAATGTGGGATGGCGAATTTGGTGGCGAGCAAGTACCAAACGAAAAAGGAGCAACACCGAAACAAAGGTAATACACAGTTTATATAATAAATAAATAACATATTATTATCGACTTGAAAAAATAGGTCTGTCTTTTCTTCAACACATACCTTTCTTATTATTGTTGATCAAAGTTTGAACCGCGTGTGTCAATTCTATTTTGAAACATTAATTGTTAATTTATCGCTCTTGCTAAATGTTTTGACTTCGGAACGTATAGATATTAATTGTTCTTTTTCGTCGCATTTCGTTCTATTTTTATCGACTCGCGTCCACAGTAATATTATACGATAAAGAAAACCTAAACAATAATAAAAAATGAGGTTTTATTCAGAAGAAAGAAACGGAAATGTACAATAATTTTCGAAATACATAATATTATATTATGCCACAACTGCAGTAGTTGTAGAGTTAAGGGCGCAGACGGTGTGGAATGTTAAGTAAGTAGGTAGTGTACCCGACGAATAAGAATGCATACAGTCGAAGGGTGTTGTGTTGGGCATAAGATAAAAAATAGGATTAAATCATTGTTGTCTGCTTCGGCTAAATAATAATATGAACTCAAACCCTGTTGTCGTTTTTTTTTTTTGTATACTTTAAACGTCAAAAAAACACATAATGGACGAAACAAAATGGATAAAAAAAAATCAACCGATTTAATGCGTTTTCCGTGTAAGACGCGGGAGGTACATGGGACATTATAATACGTGCAGGGGCACTGCAGCTAAGATTAAATCTAACAAAGGATTACAAATAATATATAATAGGATGGTAGCGACGGATCGACGAATTTTCGTTTTCTGGCTACCTACCTATAATATTATTGTATGCATAAAAAAAATATTAAAATACTGAAATCTACGTGCTGTTTAGATTGCTGAACTGGATCCAGAGTAAGGTTCCCGATATACCGATTTCGAATTTCACTACAGACTGGAACGACGGAAAGGCCGTTGGCGCTTTGGTCGATGCCGTAGCTCCGGGTAATTTTCAGACCTACAACGTCGTGGTTTTGCCAACGAAATATTAAATGGCCGTTTAATTTGAAAATTATAATTTATATTTGTAGGCTTATGTCCGGATTGGCAGGACTGGAAATCCAACAACGCACTTAAAAATGCATCGGAGGCCATGGGCTTGGCTGACGATTGGCTTAACATCAAACAAGTAATAATAATATTGTCTTAGCGGTGCTGGGACGAACGTAGCAACAATCATTAATCGTTATAATCTATGTTTTCAGCTCATCAAACCTGAAGAATTGGTCAGCCCCAACATGGACGAACAATCCATGATGACCTATTTGTCTCAGTACCCGAACGCAAAGTTGAAACAAGGAGCACCGATTAGATCGAAAACCAACCCGAGCCGGTATATTATACAATACTATTATTATATTTCGATCGTGTAAAACTGAGTATCTAGCTCAACAGTTCAACATGTTCTGACTGCATATTAATATAATAATCGTGTTTATGTTTCGTTTAGCGTTCGCGTTTATGGTCCCGGAATCGAACCTTCTGGACCGGCCGTGGGAGCCAAAACGAATTTCACCGTTGAAACGTTTTCCGCCGGAAAAGGCACAGTCAACGTGTCTGTGGAAAACCCCAAAGGAAAAGCTGAACCGGTAAGTACCTCACCGACGAAGAGTGATTCTTCATAATAAAATTTTTTTTTTCAATTTTTAGGTTGATCTGGTTTTCAACAACGACCGAAGTCAAACTTACACGGCCACGTACAAACCGGTCGTCGAAGGACCGCATAAAGTGCACGTGAACTTCTCCGGGGTACCGACTCCGAAATCTCCATATCACGTTAATGTGGATGCGTCGGCTGGTGATCCAAACAAAGTAAATGTCTTCGGGCCTGGTATACAGCCCGAAGGCGTGTTCACGAACCGACCCACTTATTTCGAAATCCATACGAAAGGTATTTAGGTATATTATTTACTTGGGAGATCATTCACTAAATCTGAATACCATTTTTCTATTTTTTTAAGATGCCGGAAAAGGTGTTCCCGAGGTGATAATTCTCGATCCTGCTGGCCGAGAGAACACGATACCGGTGAAACTCAAGAAAGAACCTAACGGAGTGTATATATGCGATTACACGCCGGTCGTCCAGGGAGTGCACTCTGTCAATGTTTTCTTCGCAAATCAACCTGTGCCACTAAGCCCATTTGCTGTCGGCATATCGAATGGTATGGCATAACACATCCACAATGGAATATTTTTGTTTTTTCAATTTAATTCAAACACGTGTGTGGCATTATTTCTGTACAGCATCTGACGCTAAACGCGTAAGAGCCTTTGGACGAGGTATACAACCGCATGGCCTTAGAGTCCAAGATGAAGCCAAGTTCAAAATTGTCACCGAGGGAGCAGGCGAAGGCGTTCCAGATGTGAACGTAATCGGACCGGGTAAAAGTCCTTATCAGTGTTTATGTTACGACGATCCCCGTTTATCGGATATAGTCCACATAACCTGTGGGTTAGATTAACCAGGAAAATAAATGTTAATATATAATTATTAATTACTAGGGCTCGGAATTTCGTAAAAAAATAAATGGTTAAACAATTTTTATAATTGCCAAAAAAGTTTATAAAATATAAAAAATATACCCTGAAACCACATAATATGTATAATATTAAGAACAAAAAGGCATTTCCTACCAATTACTAATGATTTCTTTATCAACCAATTATTATTTTTTGTTGATAAATTTATTATATGTAGTTTTTTGCAATAATATAATATTATACTAGCAAAACACATCGTTATGGAAAATAATACAAAATTAGGTTCATTTCGTTATAATCAGAATGATACGAAACGTAATTTTACATGAGAATTATCTTTCTAGTTTCTATCACAGTCCTTCCCACCACTTACTACCACAAAATTCGAACATAGTAATAATCTTTCCCGAGTACCTACCTTGTCATAATTGTAACTAGGAGCTATTGTGTAGAGTCGATAGAAAAAATAGATAATTTATTGTAATAAAATATAAAAATAATCATAGTGAATATAAATATAATCAAGCATTTATTTAAAATGTATACAACTAGTAAATTAATAGTTATACAGACAAGTTAATAACAAAAAAATATAAGTATATAATGACATTGAAAGTAATATATAGGTACACAATGTAAATTATAATATGTTAAAGCAATATACATTTGTTTATTATATATTTATTTATAATAATGATTGAAAGCATTAAAAACCTCGTCGAGTTTTATAATTTTTCAAAGTTTCCTTTAGCGCACATACCATTTTTTATTTCATTATTTATAGTACTTACTACTATGTTCATCCTTAAAAGAAATAACAAATAAAATAGGTTTGGTGTTATCAATATCAGATACCGAAACTCATAGTAAAACGCATTATTGAATGTTATTTTATTGATATTAAAAAATGTACTATAAAAATTGTAAATATTTTAAAAACACACATTTCATCATTTCCCAAGCACCAATTATGATTCTTGAATTACCCCGGGATTATGTGAAAAAAAATAAACAAAATGATTTTGTCTTTGAACTAAATCGGCCAATGTTGACTTTACCCGCAGTGCGGAAATTACTCGTAACATAAACACTATTTTATTTCTCGCTTCTCATTATTATAACAATAAACATAGACGAACAGGTTGTGGTTAATAATATGCAAAATGTTTTATTTTCGCGTAGGTGGAGTCAAAGAACCCGTAAACATGAAAAAACTCGACGCACACACGTATGAAGCAACGTACTATCCGAGGAAAGTCGGCCGGCACGTTGTGATGGTGACGTTTGGAGGGGTGGAAATCCCTAAAGCACCGTTCGAAGTGCACGTCAACCCATTCAAGGAGACTTTGATTCGTGCTTACGGACCTGGACTTACCGGAGGCGTAGTTTCGCATCCGGCGATGTTCACTGTCGAAACCAACGGAGAAACCGGTTCGCTAGGCAAGTAAAAACCATAATGCAGTGAGCCAGGTGTGGTGGACGACACTCTCGCAAATACTTAATTTATTTTTGAGAGAAGTTTGGCAAGTGGCCTTGTGGTTTTGATGTTTATCAGAATCAGCTAACGTCCCATATCATGTTTAACAATATTATCCATAGGTACCGGCCAATATAATAATTTTCAAATATTTTATTTTGATGTTTGCGTTTTATTTATGACTTTAATTATTTTTTATAATAATATAAATTTAAAAATAAAAATTATCGATTGTATAAGACAAATACGAAAACGTAAATTGTACTTAAGGGGATTAAGGCGATACCGTGATTTTCTGTTTTCGTCTAACACACGCGTGACATAGTATTTTAAACGTGTTTTTTGCCAAACATACCAATTTATCTAATGAAGCGATAAGAATTCTGAAAATATATTTGAATTTTTCGTCAAGTCTACTAGAAATTGACTTTCCCACATTTTTGATTTTATCCCCCAAATTCTTAAAAATGTCATATTCAAAAAGAGTGCTTAAAAATTCTGCTAGTTCAATTTTTTGAGAAGTTAAAATCAAAAAATAAAAAATTTGGGAAAGTCGATTTCAAGTAGACTTGACGAAAAATTTAAATCTGTTTTCAGAAATCTTATCGCTTCAATAGATCAATTGAAATATTTGGCAAAAAACAAGTCTAAAATACTATGTCGCGCGTGTGTTAGACAAAAACAGAAAATCACGTTATCGAATCTCCTTAAGTAAACAACGAACTATAGGGTCCAGGATTACCATTTTTGTAACTGTAAAAGATACATCCAAGGATACTATTATAACATCAAAGCCAAACTTCCAGAGGCTGACTATCGGAGGAGCTGAGCGCAACTGAGGTTTTGTAGATGGTAAACTAAATTAGCACCACATTTTTTTATGATAGGCAAATAACCATATTTCTAGAAAAAACTTACTAAAAGTCTATTTTACAGTCCCAAGTCTATGAAATATTACCGAATAACACGTGATAAAAAGAACAGGACACAAATCTTTTAGGTTATAATGGACTAAGTTTAATAGTCATTAGTGCCATCATTTCAGGTCATATTATTATAATAATATAATAACATAATAAGAGAATATAAACTATCATTAAACACTCGAAATCGAAATATCGTGGTTCCGAATAAATAATAATCAGTGAACAAAGCTTTGTACTGTTATTAAATATTAATAAATATGTATACATATACACTAAGTAGTAATTGATTTGGCAATTTATTTCGGACATAATTTTATCAATATTTTGTTGTATAATGAAAACCGTTACGTTTACAGGATTCAGTATCGAAGGGCCATCAAAGGCGAAAATCGATTGCCACGACAACGGCGACGGATCAGCGGACGTCAGGTACTATCCTATGGCGCCAGGAGAGTATGCCGTGCATATATTATGTGATAACGAGGACATACCTAAGTCACCCTACATGGCCAACGTTGTGCCCAGTTCGGATATCTATCCCGACAAGGTAAGAATATATCTCACGCAACGGTTATCGTTAATAATTATCATAAATAATTATGTGCTTACGAATGATGCTTTTAGGTGAACTGTTACGGCAGTGGACTGCAACCGAATGGTGTCATACAAGGGAAACCGGCTGAATTCGTGGTGGACACGAAAAAGGCTGGAGTAGCTCCACTTGACGTAAAGGTAACATCAGAATAGGAGAAAAATGGCCTGTCTTGCCTTTTTATATTTTGATAATTATCTAGACGTATAATGATGTTTTCATTTAGCATCCCTTCTATCAATTGGCCTATCGCTAAAATATACTTACTAGCCTATACTTCTGACAAATTTGTCATACAAAATTCATACTGCTACCTTTAGGAATGATTACCTATGTACAAAATAAGTAAAATTGAATCAAATCTAATTAATTGATTTAAACTTAACTTATAAGTGATATTTAAAAAAAATGTAAGTCGGTTAAAACTATTAACTCATTATCAGGCTGCTGGTCTTATTCCAAGAATCTTAACTTATTGTACAAAATAGATAAATAAGATCTGCGATTGCATAATTTTTTTCTCGTATATACAGAACCATATTTTTATGTTCTCGGCTATATTATGTGGGTAGGTAGATACTTATTTACATTTTATTAATGATATAAAAATATAAGGCTCGAACTGACAATAATATTTAAAACTTATGTCCGCCAATAGCACATTTCAATAAGATATTTAGTAATCGCCGCGTTACTCTTTAAATATAATCTTTGTAAGTTTGATAAGAATATTTTAATATTGTAATATTTTACATAAATATTTGACATTTAAGCGTACGATGGTGTTATATTCAAAGTGGTCGTCCTCGTTGTTTAAAAATCAGCAATAAAATACTAGATAACTGTTAACATGTCGATTAAAAAATAATTAAATTTCGCCTTTACAGGTCATTGATTCGAGTGGCAACTTTGTAGAACCCGTGTTGAAAGACAATAAAGACGGTACATTTTCTTGCAAATACGTCCCGAAGTCGATCGGCAAACACACGTTACAGGTAAATCATGAAAAAACACAACAACAGCACACCTGTTGAACCCTGAAAATATTATATTCGTGAAAAAAAGAACTCTATCGCTATTGTCTTGTTTCCATATTATATAGGTCAGTTATGGAGGCGTCGCTGTACCAAAAAGTCCGTTCCGCGTGTTCGTGTCACAGCCGTTGAACGCGAATAAAGTACAAATATTTGGACCCGGTATCGAATCCGGCGTCAAGACCAACAAACCCAATCATTTCACCATCGATTGTTCCGATGCCGGAATCGGTAAATTTGTGCACAGATCATTGTGATATAATAAGGCGCATTATTTTTTTTACAATGAATTAATGTGTCTAGGACTCCGTTTCTTGATGCGTTGTTATAATGACTAATAATATTATTTAATGTTTTCTTTAATATTTTGTTCAACATTTTTATTATTTTGGACGGACTAAAAACAAATTGTCAAAAAATTACATTGATTGAGATTTTTGAGTGTCATTGATGTTTATTAAATGATATAAAATACAACGCATATTAAAAAAATAAAAGAAAAAGCTCAGATGAAATTAAATATATAGATCAATTAATAAGTTATTTATTTTTAACATACAAAATATTTTTTTAAATACTATTAATTCCGAATAAATAACAAACTTTCAACTGAGGAAGTGTTGAAGTACCTACCTATAATATTATACAAATATGTGTATATTTTTTACTAAATTTTTTCATACTGGAAAATTTAATAAAAAAGTTACAGACATAGTACTATTAACGATTTTCATAAAAAATGTTTTACAACATCTTTTAATCTCTCTCAAAAATTAATAAAATTGCCTTATATGTATCCCTTAAAAATATATACTGTGCTTTCGTTTTACTAGAAAATTTTCAGGTGAAACGTATGATATCATTTATTAGGTTGTAAAAACCATATATAAACGTTCAGATTTTTTTCTAATAATAATTTTATCTAAAATTAATACAAATATTATAGGTACTATATATTTTATAGATTAGGTATTAAAAGAGACTAACAAAAATAAATTTCTGAAATAATGTATCCGATTAAGGAATTGATAAAAAAAAATCCACCTTTACTGACAAATACATGCAACATGTTTGTATAATAATATAATATGGTATATGCTTTACTTTAAAATTAAAAACAAAGATTATACAACGTTGTGGGAATCAGTAGTTATTGTTATTTGTTCTACCACTTCGAGCCAGGAAACACACATTTGAGACTTTAGTGCCAAGCAGGTTAGCATAAGTAATCCTCAGATTGTTATTGAGCAGTTGCGATGCAATGTTAGATAACTAAAAATAATACGAAAACACATTTTAAAATAAAACATTAATAATTATGTTCACGCATAATTTATTATACATTTGCATCAAGGTCGACGGCCCTGGCCCGCAAAACTTTTTTCGCATTGGTCTCATAAAAATCTATTTTTATAAATATTTGAAAATATGACTCAATAAATTATGTCGTCTCTAAGTCATTATAATTTATATAATAATCGCGTTATTGTCAAACTCTACCTGGTGATTATATCGCTAATCGACTTGATAATCTTGTTCGAAACAATTATTTTGAATCTTTAATTTAACCTAATATAGGTATTATGTATGTCGGTTTGTTAATGATTTAAAAGATAGTGGCCTCAGAAACAATAAGTTTATAATTGACTATAATATGATAATCAAAACCACGGGTTTTGATATAATTATTAATATGCAACCTATTTAAAAATTAAGTAGTTTTTGTTTAGTTCTTAAAATTATAATTAAAATTATTTAATAGTATTTTTCAAAATTGAAATTTTTAATTACTATTATACTTACTAAATATTTTTTAACTACTGCCTATGTCCAAGCCAATTTCTTTTTTCGATACATTTACATATTTTATATTTTTTTAAATATTAATTTCATTCAAAATAATGTAAAAATAGATTAATAATCATATCTTTAATGAAATGTATTTAAATCTGATCTTCATGTATAAGTATCACTAACTTAAACAATATTTTTAGTATTAAGTCGAGAATATAATATATTATGTTTCGGAAACGTGTACAGTATGTATCATATTATACCAAATTTGCATTATAAATTATAATGAAAACAATTATAAATAATATCAATTTTTGGAGGAAAAAGTCTTTAGTTGATTTCAAGTGGGGGTAGTCTTAAAAACTTAAAAAAATCGTGAAAAACCAACATACACACACAGTTGATATAGTTCTTACCTTGAGATTTGAGTAGTAAGTCAATAAATGTATGTCAATGCACATTAGATAATGGTAGTTAATTGGTATCTCACAGGTGAGCTGAACGTGAATCTGGTAAACGATAAAGGAGTCAACGTGCCATTGCAGGTCAACGATAACGAAGACGGTTCGTTCCTCATTGACTACGTCCCGACCAACTCGGGCGTTCACAAATTGAATTGCACTTACGGTGGAGTCAAGGTGCCTGATTGCCCGATCAAGATCAACGTACAGTCTCCGGTAGACTTGTCCAAAGTCAAAGTGGATGGTCTCGAAACGCGTAAGTTTTTCAAAAAATATTAAACGCTCGTCGTAGTGATTACAATAAGTGTAATATTATTTTGAGATCTGTATCGATGAATTTGTTTAAAAACTGTCCAAGAATTTTAGCGTTTATTACTCTATAATTGCTGTACAGTAGGTACCTGGCTATAGTATCTATACCACCATTGTTATACCAAGTCAATAATATCATTTTAATTTTGGTACGATTATCGACGTTTGTGTTTGACGGAAAATGAACAAATTCGACAGAAATGAACTGCAGTATACGTAAATTATAATTAGGGCTTGAAATATTATATTATAACAGCAAAAATATATTTTAAAAAAGTTTTAACATAATATCTATAATTTTTATGTCGGGATGGGGTTTGTACAGACAAAAAAGTGATAAAAGATATTTGATAGTTTTAAAAATAATTGGTATAGGTGTGTATGCATCATACCTACATTTTAATTAAAAAAAAAATTATTTCTATTATAATACACAAAAAAGTGAAATCAATCATTTTTATCGATGTTTAAAAAAATAATACTTAATTGTAATAGTAATTATTATAGTTTTGTGATTTAAATCAACTAAATAGAGTTCCTAAGAATCCACCTTTTTCTGTCTTAAATAAAAACTATTATAATCGGCTAATATTCATAATATTACCATCCGACGATACTAGAAATGTATTGCCTTAATAAATTTAGCTCTTTAATAAATAGCGCTTCGACACAGAAAATACAAGAAAAAGGGTTTTTTAGCGTATTTGAAAATATTTCAGGGGTTAAAGAATATTTAATTTCTTTCTTCCAAAATAATAATTGTGAATAGATATTATTTATGGGGTTTTATGTAAGTATTGTAAATACTAAATTGTAGATTGTTGAAGAGTTGATTTCAATATTTCTGGATTTTAATAGGAATTAAAATATATATAATTATATAATGCCTACCTAAATAATTCTTCATAAGACATTTTAACCAAACATGAGTATTAAAATACTAAATAAAAATACAAAATAAAAGTAACGATTTAATATTTAAACTTAACTTACGTTTTTCTATATTAACTTGACGAGTTAGAAAATTAGTTATCTTGCCAGGCCCGCCTAAAGATAATAGGTGCATAATAGGTATTATGACTATTTTAATAATTTTATACTAAGAGACAATAACAGGCTTGCCCAACTTCCAAGTCCTAAATTGATCCGTGATATCGAATTATTACCATTATTACTATCATATTATTATTATTATTCGCTCTCGGCGGACCACGCAGTGGCTCCGGTCAACAGTCTGCAGCAGTTCCGAGTGATGACGCGGGAAGCCGGTAGGGCGGAATTCGCGGTGGTGATCACAGGCCCGTCCGGTGGTTCGGTGACGGCGCACGTGGTGCCCGTCGCCGACGGTTATGTGGTGAACTTCACGCCGACCGAGGTGGGCGAGTACCGACTGAGCGTGACTCTGGGTGGCGAACAGGCGGGCCGGCCGTACCGTATGACGTGCACGCGGGCCAGCGACCCGGGCAAGGTGACGGCCCATGGGCCGGGCCTGGCCGGTGGCCCGGTCAACCGGCCTGCCGAGTTCACCATCGACACGAAACGCGCTGGCCAGGGAGGCCTGGGCGTGACGGTCGAGGGCCCGTGCGAGGCGGCCATCAATTGCCGGGATAACGGGGACGGCACGTGCTCGGTGGCGTACATGCCCGTCGAGGCCGGCCACTACGTCGTCAATATCACATTCGATGACCACCCGATTCCTGGGTCGCCGTTCAACGCGCTGGTCGGTGGCCGGGCGGCCGGCGATGCGCCGCGGCCGCCCAACAACGTCAAGGCGTCCGGCAACGGTCTGCTGGCCAATGGTAAACCGCTACCACCCGCCGCCGCAGCTACCAAGTGTTCCGAGCGTGTTGCCGTGTGACAGTGATGTATTCCGAGCGTGTTCACGTGTTCCGCGTGATTTGTTGTGCGGTTTTACTTTTGATTTCGACCGGCTTTCTGAATTAACTGCCTATAGCAATTATACGCCAGGCTGACCAACAAACAATTATTATTATTAACACTTATTTTAGTACTTTATTAATCGTTTATTACCATTTGTTCTAATTATTTGTTTATAATATTTGTTGTACACCTACTTACTTTCTGTAGGCGTACGCAGGCTATAGTTGCAAGGTATGAGGCTGATGACATGTGCTCTCAAAAAATATAATATATTATGCCTCTAAATGCTAATACTCTTGCCTTAAAAATAATAGGTTTTTTGTAATTTTTTTTTTTTGTGGGTTTAAAACATTTCTTTATAAGACGCGTTGTTATGAAAAATTATATATACTTATCTAATTTCATAATTCGACTAGACTTGAATTCGAATTATGTATTATTATATGATACAAATTCAATGCGTTTTTGAAACTATCCAAAAACATTATTTTATAATAATTTGGATCATTTACAACTATAAGGTAAATTAAAGTTAATTAAACATTTAAACGTATCAACAATATTTAATCGTTTATGATATTTCCGATAAACTCCTGGTCTTGAGATTATTTCTTTCTCAAAAGTGTCATGTTGTTCATAAAAATTATTGCATACCCTAAAAAGTGTCTGCCCTCACACCCTGTGTGCACACCTATATGGACTTATATCTAAGCTGGTGCCCATCGACGGCATAGGTAGACTAGAAAACTGTTTAGCAAACTAAACTATTACTGCTGCTTATTTTACTGCCACTATAAACATTATATTGCATTGCAAATGTACCTATAAGCTGCATAATATGATCAAATATACGTGATAGTATGATCACTAATTTTTCAGCTATATTAGACCTTTCGGCAGTTAATTTTGTCTGATTAAGTGTGTTATTTTCCATGCTGTTTAATATAACTACTACTACGAGTGCATATTATTATTATTATCATAGATTAATAATCACACTACATATAGGTAACCCAGATGCAATCATTCATCACTTATTATTTAAATTTGGATTTGAGTCAACTATAATAAGTGTCGTCAATTTATTGTGGTAGAATGGGTTGGGAAATAAGTATCTTATCGCCTACTGCCACATGCGACACTACTATATAATGAATCAAATACAAATAATTAGCGACAAATTATTGCGTTGGCCCATTTAATATAGTGTTATTGTATAACATAAATATAAATTATATGATTTTCTTAAATTAAATGTTAATCTATGGTATTATTTTAGTTGATTTTGACGTTTTGTTTGATTTTGTAGTACTGTCGTTTTTGATGGATTTTAGTTAGATTTTGAAAGCCAGTAATTTATTATTATTTACATTTAATTTAGGCGTTTTATTGGGATCACCAACTGACTTCTCCGTGGATTCACGAGCTGTTGCCAAGTACGGCCAAGGGGTGGTTACGTGTACGGTAACTAATCCATCTGGTACCAGGACAGAAACGTTCATAACGCCTCAAAGCGACGGAACATATAAAATCAGTTACACCCCGTTCGAAGCAGGTAATATTTTCGTCTTGATAGCCTCTGTCCATAACATTTATAAAATTATTCGTGTCCTTGGCGCGTTATTTTATAGTAGTCTGTTATTTAGGGTGGTCCCCATTTTACCGAAAATTAATAATATTAATTGTATTGTATGCATACAAACCGATGGCAAACAATTATGTTTTTACCATTTTTTATTGTCAACATTTAAATTTAATTTAATTTTTTACTCTTTTGAATTACAACACATTTTCAATTTCATATCCTGAAGCAATGTTTTATTTGGAGTATTTTGATCTATAAACATCTAATTTTGATAAACTAGTTTATTACTTAGGTATCAGTGTATATTACTTCCTAATCATAATTATTTAAAGTTTAGATGAGCGGATTAGTGGACCACATTTTTCAGGGTACACTTCTACCACTCCACTCTTCTAAACTTTAAATAATTATAACTCATAAACTATTCGTACAAAAGTTTAATTTATCGTATTCCGAAAAATATTCTATTTTGAAATAAGGAATTAAAACACGTTGTCATTAAAAAAAATAAAAATTGATAACGATATAATTATTAAGGAATTTTCTCTTCGAAAAATATTTTGAACGACTTTAAATTAGGCATGTAAAAAAAAATATTTTTATAAATGTTAATAGTTCTTGAAATACTTGAGTATCATACCGGTATCATATGTTTATTACATTATTTATCGATTTTATAGGACCACATACCATCGACATTTATTACGACGGCGTCCCCATAGTCGGTTCACCGTTTTCTGTGAACGTGAGACGAGGAACTGACGCGAGCAAGTGCAGAGCTTTTGGACCGGGTGTGAGCCATGGAATTATCCACAAAGTCAACACTTTCACCGTCGAAACAAAAGGTATAGGACGTCTCTAAGGGCTTTTATCGGAAATCTTAATATAGTTTTTACAATTTTAATTTTAATTTAGATTATCAAAATATATTTAAATACAAATTAAAAATGTATGACTCGATGGTCACATTATGTCATTACCGCTGTTGGTTGTTGTGTAATACCGAAATTATATAGAAAATGCCTAATATGTATATTTTAGAGCTCAAACACGTCATATACGATTAAGAATATATTAAGAATATGCTATCTTGGAGAAAATATTGACTGATCTATTTCTTAATATTTTACCAATAATTATTTTTTAGTTTTTCAAGCATAATATTTAAACTATTTGTTATGCTTTAACTTGAAGAAAAGATATCATGTTAATAATATGTCATTATTTCCAAAATATTGTTTACTTTAAAATTTTAAATTGTCTCAATATAATGTTACATTAAAATATAAATTAGACGATATTGTCATCTTAGTATGATAGTATTATTATACTATAATTCAATACGACATTACCGTAACCTAAATAATAGCAAATACCTTCCTACTGGTAAATCTTACCAATAATTACATTCTATATAGTGACAAACATTTCATAAAATCATCGTTATTAAGAAATTTCCTTTTTTTGAAATGTAAACATATTACCTAATTATTTCAATTTATATTTTTTGGTGGTGTTTTATTTAAGTACAAATTATAATATAAATTATAAGTATAACTATAAGTTATACTCTCCACGCATTAGGTATAATATAAACGCATTTGTCCTTTCATTTGAATTTTATTTTACTTCCTATTTGTATGTATTAATTATTATCACCGATTTCCCGTGCTGTCGTCCTATTGCGTCATCTGGTTTCCAACTATAGGTCCCACCCCACTGGCCACTGGGAGTGAAGACCGCACATGTCTCCTCTTGGAGAAGGGGGTAGTATCATGCATATAGTGATATATACATAGCTAAATAGATCACATGATCTCTCTACTACCCACTTGTGATAAGCATTGATAAAGACCTATTGAGGTCGTTTCAATGAACAAATACAGAAAAAAATAAAATGTATTATTTATAATTCTTTTAGAATGTGTAATTAACATTGTCACTATATAGTTGTGTACTTGTGTATATTTTATCTTAATACACTTTTTATTCAATTACATAACTTTTAAAAAATATAAATTATTAATAAAATACACATAAAAATAAAGACATTTAAACATTGAGGACTTGATTTCCATATCAACTTTACCGAACATGCCGAACAAACCGTTGAAAAATCGATCGTTAAAAAACAATATTTTCAAACTTTTACACAACATTTTTGTAATTTTACAGGAGCTGGCACTGGTAGCTTAGGTTTGGCCATCGAAGGACCTTCTGAGGCGAAAATGACGTGCGTTGACAATCGCGATGGTTCGTGTACGATCGAATACACGCCTACAGAATCTGGTGTTTACGATGTGAGCATTCAGTTTGCTGAAACACACATTCCCGGATCACCGTTTAAGGTATTATTCAAATTATCGTAACTAGTTATATCATAGAATACAAACTGACGTTATAGTCATTATTTGAACCATTTTGATCTCCATTTAAACGGCGTGAGTCTTACGTTGACCAAACCACTAGACATTTCCTGACGATAAAAAACTTTTTAGCTACCTACCTATACGTAGGTATGTACCTACATATTGTTGCGTAATGACGTGTCAGCTATAGACTTTTTCGAGCTGACCTCAGGTGACTGGAATGTTAAGATGAATTCCTCGAATTTGTACTCAATGCTGTTCTCGCTCTGGTGTAATCAAAAACTCTGAATATAAAATAATGTATGATAATACAACGTGATATCAAATAGATAACATACCTGACGCTGATATATCAATATTTTATTCTCTCACCGAGTTTACCGTTGAGTATCTCCTTAATCCGCATATTTGTCCACGTAAAGTTGCTATACTGCGATGTCCATTCTGTATATTATTATTTTATTATACTTACTTATTGGCTGTTGCACTCGATTTCGTATAAATTATTTATGCTTTTGAAAACTTTATCACGATGCTATAATGAGATTATACCACAGATATAAAATACTAGATAGCTAACAAGACATCGAACATTGAAGTTGTCCACCATATGCGTGTAGGTCAATGTTTACATAATATTGTCTTATTAATACGACATGATAACAATCTGATGGTCGAAATACTTTTATATCTGACGATGGAATATTGAATAAGGATAATATTATGTGTTGTCATTAAAAACAATTGCAATAGAAATATATATTTTTTATATTTTTTTAATATTTTATAAAAAAACTTTATTCTGTGCGAATAATATCATGTTATCATACAGTATTGATAAGATATTTATGTAAACATTGAACCACACGCATAATATGGTGGCTAACTTCAACATCGATTACCCAAATGTAGACAAGTTAGCTATCTAGTATTTTATATCTGTGGGTTATACATACTTTTAATATTTTATTGTACTACCTTCGGTACTTATTCTTTTCATTAAATCACTCTTTCTCAGTGGCTTATTTAGTAATATTTTATGGAGGGGGTCCAGCTATTTTTTCAAACACATTTAAGTGGTTGGTTCCGCTAAAGCATATATATTTATAAATATATTAGATATTTGGATAGGTATTTTTGGGGGCCAATTGGGGGGGGGGGGGGTAGATCTGGACCCATGGACCCTTCCAGTAAATACACAACTCATCTTTCTTAACAAATATCTATGTTAATTGAAGTATATTATGTGAGCTATAAATACCGCAGTACCCACCTATACCTATTATTATATTAACTGTAAATTTGACTCCAGCCTGCGTTTACGATTAAAATAAATAATAATATTATAATACCTAATAAAACAAAAATCTGTTGAATTACAGGTCCAAGTCGATCGTCCTGATCGCCCTGCAACCGTAAATGACATCAAGGTGAGCGGGCCAGGCATCAATCCAAAATATATCAGGGCCAACACGCCCATCACGTTCAAAGTGGACGCTTCGAAGTCTGCTAAAGGACACGTAGACGTGAAAATGGGAAACGACAAAGGTAAAAAGGCTTGGATTGTTTATTTTTTTAAACGTATTATGTTAAAGATTGTTTTAAACGGTCGTTGAGAATACAATGTGTGAATACAATGAATGTTGACACCACAGAAATTTGGTTATTATTGATGACTATAATTTAGCTGCAAGTGTTGACTAAAGACAATGCTTCTAGCCTTGGTTTTTGTTAGTTGTTGCCGTTTATAGTTGGATATTTAAATAATGTTTTTAGTTAAACAGTTGTACCTATCTATATGCATTAAGGCCCCTGCAAATGTGTCATTTTTAAGGAGTTGTGTTTAGGCAATTATTTCGTTTCTGCGATTACTGATCGTCTTAGTGTGTGTAGTAAATGATCATTAGTGCGTGTATACTCCCCTACCATCACCCACAGACCGCATCAATTTACAATACATTGTTATTTCTTATCTGGTTTGTGGTCGCACGCACGAACATGCACAAGTCATATAATGTCTATAACGAAATATTCAAAACCAATATATGGACGTGGAATAGCCGTCGCACTGACAAAAATTAAGGTACTTCTAGTGGTTCGATTTAAAAAATGTAAAGATGTTTGTATTGGTAAACAAGTTTACTTTGCATCGGTTGGAGTACTTTTTCAATTTTAGCAAATTCTTGACGAGAATAAATATTTTATATTTTATAAATTTATAAATTTTTAGTATTGATTATATTCAAAAAAATAAAAAAAATAAAAAATATGCTC
>NC_042493.1:1706542-1732059 GCF_005508785.2 Acyrthosiphon pisum | reverse complement strand
AAATACTTTAATTTTTGTCAGTCGCTAAGGTCGTTTTGATGAAAAAATAATAGGGTTTGTAGGGGCCTTAACCAATTTATAAATCTGATTTCATTATTATTATTAGTGATAAGACAAACTTAATTTTGGTCTTGCAGTGTCTGAACTCGAACTTGAATCTTATTAGAGTTTTTTCTTACGCCTCCGTTGCTGATTCCATTAATATCTTATTACATAATACTTCCATAATCAAGAAATTGTAAATTGTAAATTGTACTATCCAAATTTTCGGGATTAATTGTACTCTCCATTCCCTCCCAACCGCGTGGTAGTGGTACTATCCACTAACTATACCTACATATTATCACATTCTTATGAAATTTTACCAGTGTACCTATGTACCTATTTAGTTTATGTATATTTTGAACTATCTGTTAAACCTGTATCAGCTTAACTTACATTTTAGTGTCATATTAGTATTTTTTTCACGTCATCATGTAATAATATATGTATAATATCCTATTTATTCATCAGGTGTGTTACAATCCAAACAACCAATTATTCGAGACAATGAAGACGGTACCTATGATGTTACCTACACTCCTAATCCAGAAGGCGCTGAACTTGTGGCCAACGTATTGTACAACGGACATCATGTACCGAATAGGTAAATATGAAGCTATAAATATTAAAAAACCTAAATTTTAGATATAAATAATATTTAATTTAATGCTATAAAGCCATATATTTATCTCTACTTATATTCCGAGCGTTACAACACAACTTTAATAATTTATAGACAAATAAAATAAAATTCAGTATTCTAGAAATTGTTAATAATGAATTCACAGCTGCCTCGTAGTAAAAATTATGATTTCAAGTGAACACTGGACGTATTGGAAATGTGATGTGTCACCGGATTATAATAACAATTAACTGATAATGTAAAAATGTGATTTTTTTGTAAATTATAAATTATGTATATTAATATTATATAAACAACCAAATATGCACAAGACCATTTTATGACAGATGATCGTTTTTTTTTCTTTTCTTTTTTTTTATTCAGTCCTTTCAAGTTCAGAGTTCGACCTAAGTTCGAATTGGATAAAATCAAGATCGAAGGCCCCGGCGTTTCCGACTCTCGAGGTATCAAGGCTTCTGTTCCCACGTATTTCGTCGTGGACGCTACTGATGCTGGTTCCGGAAAATTGGACTTGAGAATTATGGTAACCTATATTGGGAAATACTATGTTCTCAGACATTCTTATGAGATGTTGTAAAAATATGATGATGACACCGTACTCTCTACTGCAGGGACCGGATGGTTTTCCCAGGCAGGTGGACATCGAAAAGAAGGACAATATATATAAAATCAAGTATACTCCGGATGACTGCGGTCGGTACACGATCGAAGCACTATATGACGGCAAACCATTACCGCAATCTCCGATTCAAGTACAGGCGTACTCCACTGGAAATGTAAGTTCACTATGATGCACGATTGTTATTGTAAAATTCTAACGCTTGAACGGCTTACGCTTATATGCGGAAATCAGGGGGCTAATCGCCCCAAATATCCCATCAGCCTCCCCTAAAAAAAAACAGACAATTTATGAGTTGTGAAGAGTCAAAGCTCCTACAGCTCATATTTATGTTAAAAATGTTACTTGTTAAATCTCCCCCCCCCCTGAAATTGTAATGGATTTCCGCCTATTTTATACGCTTTATATAATAATAATACATCGTATTTAACTATGAGCACACGCGTGCATTATTGTTGTATATTATAATATATGCAGTGGCGTTCCCATTGGCTATAGGTACTCCAGATTATAATCTCAAGACTTTTTTTTTTTAAATCATAAATGGAATTTAAGTCTCATAGAATTTGTGAAATAAAAATAGTTATTATTTTTATAGTGTTAGGCGTTTGGTGTCCTTATTGAAAACGTAAAAAGTAATGAAAATGAAAATGTATTTGTTATAATCAACAGTCCTCCAGACTACACTTATTATACCAAGGTAGTCTGGGACATAATGTAGGACCCTAAACTTTTTCATTAAAATTGTTAACCTTTTACAAATTTAATGGGAATATCACTGCTTATATCACGTTACTATTATAATATTATTATAAGTGCGCTTTATACTAACAAATTTTCCATTCGACTCAAGTGTAGTCGATATAATTACAAACTAGAAATTTTTAGAATGGCGTTTTGTAACAATTTAATATTATTGTTAAGTAAGTACGTTGTCTTATTTTCGTACTAAAAAAACAACTGATGTCGGTTGTATCGTTTATGACGAGTTATGTTATAAAGTTAGTTTGACACTCACACGTAGGTGATCCATCGTAATATTGTCCATTGACGTTTTCACACACGACGTTAAATATTATTCTAAACATTTTGGGAGGAGTTCATAATAATTATAAATAACAGTTTATAATAATGACATTATGAAATTAAGTATAATATGAAGAGTAAACACCGCGAATACTATTAAAAATATCTTCATAACGGGTTTAATTATTCAGTGTCGCAGGCATGTTTTGGACGCAAGAATTTATCTATTTATCACATAAAAAGGAATATTACGTTAACCGAAGAATAAATAACTAATATTAAAATTAAAATACCACGGATAATAGAACGCATTTGATTTGTTCGGTATTGTTGGAAGACGGACACCGGCGAGTATACCTGTTATTAAGAATGCGGCGAGAAAAAACGGACGATTTGAGTCTCAACATAATAGTGTCCATCACTTGGAAAATTTTGGAAATACCAAACAGTTTATAACTGAAAGCTAACGCCGACCGAAACGTTTCATTCAGAATTCGATACGTTATAAAAGTACGCGTAGTGTTTCCGTCGTATTATTGTTATAAGACATGAGTGTTGTACCCAATATTATACCAGTAGCCGTACATATACATCATAATATTATACCATGAAATATCTAGAATTATTAACAAGTGGTGTATACCAATATTAGATTGGTATAATATTACCTTCCTAATCAGTATAATAATATCATATTATCATACACTATTTATTATGCAACGTACCTACGTTTTCGTTTACGCTTCGTTCCGCTTGTTTGATTTGATTTGTTAAAATGTTTGTTGTAGGTATCTAAACTTGGTTTTATTTTTACTAATGTTTTGAATTCGATTGATCTCAGTTCATCGACGACAGATATTATAATAATATAATATAACAAACAAATTTACGATCGGTATTTTGTTTATTACTCGTCTTATATACCTATGTAATCTTATATTATTTTGGCAGTTGAAGTTTTTTCGAAAAAATAGCGATTAAAACTATCTCACTAAAAAAAAAAAACTAAACGCTTCGAGTTGTGTGTTGTCGATTGTTGTGGACAATACGTCCAGACGAGTGTTGTGCATATTAAAATTTTTAATTAGACTTTTCATCGGTTTCCTATTCAGTTTCCTCTGAACTCATTATCCTATTTCATAGCATAATAATCGAACTATTATGTTATAAAATAGACTGATATGACAGAGGTGACCGGTAAAATTAACTCCAAAAAAATATCTCAAATATGATATTATCATAACAATATCTCTTTGGTAAGAAGAAATCTTCTTTCTTTTCAGTTGAAAAAAGTCCTCAAAACATTTTCAAAATGATAACGTTAAAAATTAAAACATTTTATATAATATTATATTCTAATTATTATATAAGAATATAATTTTATAATAAAAATTTAAATATCCACCACTTTATTTTTATTATTAAAGATTATTAGCAAGTCATCTCTTATTATTAATTCAATCTAAATGCTCATTAGGAATATGGTATACATTATCGATAATTTATAAATAAACCATGATCAGAGGGGCTACTTGACATTTGGACTTAGACCTAAGTTTTCGGAGAGATTTGGGATGCACAGGTCCACCATAGTTGTATAACTTATTTTAAATTTTACATGCAGACATTTTTTTTTAACATACCCGATATAAATCAATTATCCCACAATATATAATACTATACTACCGCAGTACAATTTTCAAAAAATTCTTTATGATCCAGGAAAATACAATTTTATTCAAAAACATGCAACATTTTATTTTATTTTTGAACTCGGACAACCAAGTAAAAATATAGAAATGCATGAACTTCTGAACCCTAAGGTTATAACTTATAAAATATTATTCAATAATATCTATTGAAAATAGTTTAAATGAATGTCCAACAGTAATATTATAGTGCAGTACCAATATACTATACACCAACCTACGATTTTATCGATAAAATAATAGGTTCGTACATCATATAATTTGGGGACGATGTGTTTTTTAATTAAAATAATACCCAAAGCCTTATCAATTAAGATACAATAGCTACTTACCGACTGCTCTCTCTAGTCGCTCTTAGTTGTTGCAATATAATTTCAAGCGACACTTGTGTTTTTATTTTTTAATTAGTGTTTTTACATTTCCGCAAATGCTATTGCTGCACATGATCAGCTTCAATTATAGGTGCACTGTTATATTACCTACCTAAGTGCAACAATAACTTCCGGCCATTTTTTCTTCATAAGGTGTAATAGAACCAGTGTTCGGACTTATCTAGATAATTATTTGTTCATCTTTTATCTTATCTAGATAAATAGTTACAAGGTATCTAAACGTTCATCTAAGATAATTTTTTACTAATCTAAATAAATTCATCTAAATACATTTTTTATTGATAAAAATCACGAAATTGTCAAACGCATTTTAAATATTTAAACGGATTTTCAAACCAAGTTTATGGTTTATAAATAATGTAATTATTTTTATTTATATCATCATTATTATTATTATGTTCCTAGTGCCCAACTAAAATATACCTAAATTTAAAACCCATTAAAAAAAAAATTGTATCTTTTTTTTATCTAGATAAAAAAGTATTTAGCTTTATATTTATCTAGATAAATATGAGTTAAGTTATCTTTTATATCTATCTAGATACATTTGAGTTGCATTATCTTTATCTTTATCTAGATAAAAAAAATACTTATCTAATCCGAATATGGAACATAACGACCTGCAAAAAAATATGAAAATTATATGGATAAGGAATAATTTAAGAAATATTCCCAGTGATATTCCTATAAAATATTCATTCATGTCAGGAAATTCCCAAAATTAATATTTTGAAAAAATTATTACGTTTCAAATTGGTTTACTCCATATAAATATCGATATTAAAAATAAAAAACTACTTGACTTAAATAAACGTTTTTACCATAAAAATTTGTCTAAAAATTAGATATACAAATTGAATATTTTTAAATTTATGAAAAAAATGTAGGGTAATTAAATTTAAATTTTAAATTGTTGATATTAAAAAATATATATATTATACTGTGTTTGTTGCACATGTGTTTTAAAATTATTAAAAAAAGAAATATTTAAATATTGATTAAAACAAAAGTTAATTAATTTGTCAGGTCTTTCGGTTTCACCCCGTATACCACGGGGGTATATATTTTTTACTCGAGATATTTATTTATTTTTTTGGAGTTTTTTTTACCCGGAACATAATAGTATAATATTATGACGACGGTGTAGTTGTCGTCGTTCTCATTTCATTTAATTTTGTTTATATTTGTTTTTATTTTCCGTGTAACCGTCCGAAGGCGGACAATTGTCGTATCACGGGGAACGTAGAGAACCGAATACTGACGGGTAAAAACCACAGCATCGTCGTGAACGCCAGGAACTGCGGCGACGGGAACTTGACGTGCCGGATAAGACCGGTGGACGGGCAGTAAGTCTCGACACATCAACGTGTACAAATAGCATAGACATATTAAGAATTAGGGAGAAAACCGGTTTGATCACTGAGTAAGAGAGATAGACTACAACTTACTCCGAACATGGAAGAAAAAGTATCGATCATTTATTTCTGCAAGGGAATTAGGTATTCTAATTTATGATATAGGTAGGTAGTGCTATCATAATTCATAGCAATTACAAGTTTTGAATTTTGAATTTTTTGCAATTTTAAAATATTTAGATTGGTATAATGAGTTTTGGGTTTATAGTTTTTAGTTTATTATAATTATGAAGTAACTCACCTATATGCATTGTTGTAGTTTTTGAAGGAACTGTAGGACATTCTCGAATGCTACATTTTTTCACATTTTTTTACTATCCTATAGGATAGTCCTAGGATAGCTATTGTTCTGTCGGCAATAAATATTATAAACAATTGTTATACTACAAAAACAAATGCGATTTGCAAGACTTATAAGATACAAGCGTCAAATCAAATTTGAATTTTTATTTATTAGTCTTATCAGTTAAAATAAATTTATCGGCTATGGAAAATAAAATAATTTTATTATTTCTTCCTCATTCGGGGTAAGTGTTATAGTCTGTTTCTTTCACTCCATGGGGAATACATAGTCTATTCCTTAATATGTTTATGGTCATCAACACACGTTAATAATAAATTCAAGGCTCGGAACTTTAAGTGCTAAAAAGTACTGAAATATCATTATCAATAAAAATATCAATATCGTATTATGCTGCAATTTATTTTTTGAACTCTGAAAAACTGAACGGAGAAAAATTTTTTATCGGATATTTTTGGTATACAGGATATTTTTGCATCAGATCAAATACTGTTGGAGGATCATTTGTCACCGGGAATTATTTACAGGACTAAATCACGGGTCACCAAACAACTAACAAGTTAGGAAAGCTCACTTTGTGACCGTGCTAAATGTCTGGTTTATAAACGTACCGATTTTAATACAGCTCAATAAACTATATAGTTTCATATTCATTTTAAAAATAATTTGTTAAATATTAGATTTTGGTGTCTATTTTTTAAATTTAAATTGGCTAATTCTAAACTTAAGTTTAAAAACCAAAAACTAAATAATTAATAAATACCTAGCTGAAAAAATGTATTTAATGTGCATGTAGGACGTAGATACCTACCTATGTGTATTAATTTCTTATTTTTCGTGTATACTTTCGTCAAACATCTTATTGTCTTCCTACGAAACTAAGTACAGAACGGTAAAGCTGATTAATATTGACACGTGCCAGTCACTATCCCAGACAGCATTTTTTTAATGATAATATTATAATAACTTTATACTAATATTATTCGTGATTATAATGTTATAATAATATTTTTAAACGAAAAATTGCTGTCTGGACTCTGGGGTGAAAGGTCACTTATCGAGTTTTCGGAAGTACATGTATTATGAGCAGTGGCGTCCACAGTGCTGATGTCCCCCCCCCCCCCATTGCGCGTATTATTATTACTTAAAAAAAAATAAATATTTATCAAGTTTCAACCGTCAACTATAGTAAGCAAGACGCAAATTTCATATACGTCTTACCAGAATAAATTCATTTTTGAAAAAACATTGTATTTGCACACCAATTTTCCTAAATTCTCCTTTAAGCTTTTTTACCGGGTAAATAATTTTTATTGACATTTATAGAAAAAAAATTTAAATTAATCAAATACAATCTATGTGAGGATGGTATAACCAAGCTGGTTACCAAACAATTTTAATAAATTTTCATTATTTTTTCTCCAATTATTTTAAAAAGCACTGAACATTTTCAATTTCGACCTCTAAAAGTACAATTTGCTTCCAAAAACATACATCGGGCATTGAAGTTCATGATCAGAGCATTTTTCCTACCAGAAAATTTGAGAGTTTCAAACATTTTAAAATACCTCAAATAAACGTCTGAAATTATTAAACTGGACAAAATAAAAATAAAATTGTAACTAATTTTCAAGCCCCTCTCCCTCCTTATTGTAAAATCCTGTGTACATCATAATTTTCACATATGATTTCTTTGCAATAAATCAAATACATTTTGATGAACTCACATTCCAAACAATATCATAATACTAAAATAATACTTTGGCAGTTTTATAATTGTTTTTGATATTCGACTATTTTTTTGTATGCAAATTTGTTTTTCTTGTTAAATCGATAAAATATACAATTACGTATAATCTTAAACCTAATATCAGAAAGTTTACAAAAATTTCGAAATATCTGAAATTATGCGATAGAAATGTTTACTTAATTAGAAATAAGGGAAGGCAGATAGGTATACTATTGTGAAATAAAATATGACGAATAATATCAAACCAGAATATCAGTACCTACCTACGCACTTTCCAAACAAATATGCCTTAAGTTCCGATCCTTGAATTAATAATAAAAACAACAATAATTAATTATTGACTATTGTTATCGCGTCGATACAATATTATACCACATAGGTACTTCTCCCATTCGATATCATACATAATCCAAATGTATACAAACATACCTAAAACACCTCGACCAGTGGCGGATGAGGAATTATTTTTAGAAAAAACAATCTTATTAGTTATTACTTATTAGCTTAGATGAATTGTATATTATAATATACAATAAGTGTACTTATACTTATAAGTAATACAAGTTTAAAAGTATTTGTATAATTATTTTTGCTCACATGTTTTATGTGACGACTATATTTAGTATTACATAATATAGCACAGCAAATGGGCCACGGGGAGGCCCAGACCCATCTACCCCCCTCAGATCTGCCACTGGTCACGACTCTATGTAGTTATATCATTATATTGTGTGGTTGCTAATCATTTCACGAAGTATATATTTAAGTGACGTCGTGTGTGCGTGCGTCTGTGTTATTTCAGTTTCTTCGTAAACACAGAAGTTGTGCCGAAAAACGATGGCACTTACGTGGTCAACTATTCGGTAAAAGAGCCCGGGGACTACACGTTGACGATGAAGTTTGGCGGTCAGCCAGTCAAAGACGGGTTTTACAAATTTACGGTAACACCATGAACAAACGAAACATTTATATATTTTCAAAAATAAAAAAATAATAATCATAATCATATAATAATATTGTTCATTATTATATCGTACAAAATATAATATATTATAATAACGTAGTCGGAGAGTCAACGATAATATTGGATCACTTCGTGTGGAGGGTGTTGTATTCATATTAATATTATATTATTATTATTATTATCATTATTATTATTATTATTACTTTTTATTATTATATATCATTAGGTATTAATAATCGGAGCACGCAGCACCATACATTTGTTACAATAATAATATTATTAACATCGATTTATGTGCATGTATAAATTATATATTATTATATTTTCTTTTACCCATAATATCATCGTCTGGTATAGGTAATAATAATTATTGTTGAAAATCAACATGTACGATATGATAATATTATTAAACATAGTTAATAAAGTTTAGTCATTGTAAGCATTACCCATTTTTTTTTCAACTCAACACAAACGCTTTCACATTTTTTTTTCAATAAAACCGCAGTTTGCGAACGATTTTAGATTTTAGGATTTTTCCTATTGCAAAACTGTTTGTGAATCCATGAAGACCACTGGTAAATATTTACACTCTGTCTTAAAAGGAAAAACACGACAAACAGTTTGAGTATAATATTATTATGTAGTAAAGTAGCACACAAATCATACTTAATGATATTTTTAGATTCTGAGCCGAGCGAGAAAGCTAGTGGATTTACAATGGTGTTTATTTATTTTTATTTTTTTTTATATCCTGTATACAAAAGTTCTACCAGAAGGAGTTATTTGATTTCAACGTATAGTACTTACCTTATCTTTTAGCAAATTTGATCAAGATGATACTTTAGAGAGGTCATTTTCTCAATAGTTATTTAATGCCACGGCAAAAACTACTGATAAATTACAAAAAACCTCTAATAATAGAATTTTAATTTCTTTGTTTATCACCATAGCAACGAATAAGAAATAATAATATTATAATATTAATTCAACATACAGGCTATAATAAATAATAACAATATAAAAAATCCAGATTTACAAATCGTCTTCGCTCAGAAATGTTTTTCTTATATAATGATAATATTATATCATTGAATTCAAGTTTAATACAACCCATTATACATTGATCCATTTGTAACCTACTATACAGCAGAGCGATATCTATCTTACCCGTTTTTTATAAATACATTTTTACGATATTTTCGTTAACACCGTAAAAATATTTTATAAAGAAATTAACTTTACAAAACAGCTTGGGTGCTTACATAAAAATTGATTAATATTATTTTATAAACTTGACACACAATATTATAATGTTGTCATTGGCGGCGATTGACTTGTGTTTTAAAACAAAACCGTAGGTTTACCTATAGAGTATTATTATTAAATACTTAAACAATATACTTACTTAATTGACATTTGACAATATTTTCTACAGTATATACCTAATAGTCAAACGTAAAGATTTTCAAAATTTGCTTACGAAAAAATAGACTTTTTGAAATCTATGATTATAATATTTAAGACTTAAAAAAGGACGCTATATACCATTCAATGTTTATGAAAATGGTTTTACAAGAAAAAAAATTCAGTCCGTCATTTTAATATAAAATATCTAGTCTCAGTTAAGAAACCAAATTTAATCTCTACCTTCAGAAGCCAATATTATTTTCTGTGTTCATTTAAATATTATATTTTTGATATGCATAAATCAGTTATTATTGTTTTACAATTCGTTATTCTTATGTTTAAAAAAATATATAAATTTGGACACAGAAAATAATATTGGTTTCTGATACGTATCGTGTAAAAATTAGATTTTTCATCAATGACTCCACCTAACTATTATACAGGCATAGCTAGTATGCAACCGAGTGGTTATTTTTCGCGAGTTATCTATATTATTATCTCGTGCTTACAAGCAGCCACTATTATAGCACTGAAATGGCTAAACCACTTGTTTAGTTACCTACAGTAAGTTTTAAGTATATTAAGGAATTAAAATTTAATTTTTCGCAAAATTTCACTAAAATATGTACAAAGTATAAACCCCTTGAAATGCGAGTTTGTATAACGCACAATTAAATTTATTTTTCTCCACTTATCTACCTATTCGTAGAATCTACTCAATAACAAAAATTATAAAATGATGTAATGTGTGGTCTCGATGAGAAATGTCAAGTGCTCATCCGTAACTTGACGTATACGCCTGGAAAACATATTTAAAACGAACACATTTACTCTCCGAACGACACATGATCAGGTCAGTTTGAGGTGGTATATATATATATCTTTATATTTCTTCAGTACTGTGTTGACTGATTATGACTAACTTTTGTTTCGCTTATGTATAGTGGTGTGGAGACTAAAAATATCGTAGGTATTTTACTATATTGTCCGATTGTAAATTGTATATTTTTTTAAAATTATTTTTGCGTGTTCCATTTTTATATAATAATATAATTTTATTATTACAGTATATTATATATTAAATATTCGTAGATATAGGACTTTCATGCACTAAAACAAAATTAAATCAAATTCGAAAAATATACCAACTAGAGTTTTGATAGATGAACAATTCTGTACCTACAAAACATAAATTAGTTTACCTTACGTACCTTATAATGATACGATGTAGGTATTAGTTTTAACCACTGATTGAATTCCATACTTTAATTTATGTCACGTTTGAATTTAATATTTTAAACTCACATATTAAAATTGTATCTTCCATTCTTCCATAATGGTCTGCTGTGTGCCATTTTAATAATAATTAATAATTTGGACGGGTCGAAAAGTGGTGGGTGTGTATAATATTTTGTATTAGTCAATCGAATAGTGTGTGTTTAGTGTATAATATATATATAGGGTGTAACGAATGTTACAGTATTTAATTTCACCACTGCGTATTTTGATTTGATGTAGTAATAGATCTAACAAAATTAAATAAAACAGTAAGCTTTGTCGACAATAATGTCTACCCACAAAATTGCTACTATAATAATTATTAGTTATTACCAAACACCAAAAAAAATATTTTTGTGAAATACTAACATAATATCCAGCATATCATGGTTGATTATTATTTTATTTAAATTAAATAATTTAGGTTATTTTATCATGAACGTTTATGACATTCCAATGTAAATGCTCTGTGCACGAACAACGAAGGCACGTTTTTAATGTTATTTTTTATTATTAGTTTTAGATATAATTGAAGAAAATTACAATTTAATTTGTTTTTCATTTATAATTAAATTATGTATGAAATGTATTTGATCAACGCAAATTTGTAAAAATACTTAATTGATATATATAATTGATAAACATAATATAATGATACCTAATATCCTAATGAATATAATAATAATTATTGATTCTTTTAATTTTGTTCGATATTCCCTGCTATTTTGCGGGACCTGCTTAACCAAGTTAAGTTTCCAGTATTTTCCCAATCTTAAAAAATTATACATACTTTTAAATAATTTTTTAGTGTATTAAACCCGACGATCTTATAGTAATTTGTTAAAAATAACAATCACTGATTATTGTTCCGATGATTCAACCGGTTCATTATAATTGTGATGAACCATCATTTGAGCCGTTAAAATAGCTATTTTCAAATATTAATTTAAAACTAATAGGATATTGTTTCATATAATATTATTGTTCCCTGCAAAATACAAAAACCCCGTCGTGAATATTTTGGAACTTCTGCACAAGAGTCTTAGCAGGCTTGCAATAATCGCTGTGTTGCATACAATTATTACGAGTACCTGATCAATATTGTTTGTTTTATTTGTATTATTATTTATTAAATAGGTATTTATGTTGATTAAAATAAAATCACGGTTTGCTTGATTTTTTACTTATAATTTAACAACTATTAGGTGTCATACTTTAATGAAACACTTTGAATACCCAACTGAAATATTATGCCAGTTAACATAATGTATATTAGAGGTACCTTATACTATATTGTAAATTTATTCGCTATTCACTGACATTCTGCGAAATGCCTCTCCAAGTTACGTTTCCTGAAATTACCCACCTTTACAAAAATTTGAAATTTTATTTTAGATTCTGAATTGAGCGATGAATGTTTTATTTTTTTTTTATTGAACAAATATGTATATTTACAATCTGTAATTATGTATAATACAATAAGTAAATGGAAAGTGAGTTGATAAGTGGGAGGGGGAAGTCACCCAATGGTGGCACCAAGTGATGAATGTTATATTAATTTTACAATGATGTGTGTTTTTTTTTTTTTTGTGTCTGTCAGCACCTTTTAGGACAGTAAAAATGCTTAAATTTTCTTCAACAGTATCTTTTATGATATGTAAGTGAATCTAGTTGGTACTCTGAGGGGTAAAAAGTAAAAATTACCAGTAGTTTTCAAAAGCACCGTGAATAACAAAAGATTTTTACGCAAAATCTGTTTTCAGAACATTTAGTTCAGAACCAGGGCAGCATTTGAATGAAAAAATTTCGTTTTATGTTATTTACAACTAAAATGTTACACAATTTGTGCGTTTATCGTGATTTAGAATTAAAACGTTGTTCAAGTTTTGCGTTAATCGTTAATTAGAACCAAAACGTTATACAAGTTTTGTTTTTATCGTTATTTAAAATAGTGTTCCCAGACAGCATTTTGTAATGATAATATTATAAGAGTATTATAATAACGTTATACTAATATTATTTGTTATTATAATGTTATAAAAATATTATTAAACAAAAAATTGCTGTCTGGGTTATTACCTATTAATATTAAAACTATTAACTAGGCAATGGTAGGTAATGGCCCGGATTCGGAGTATAATATTATAAATTCTTAGATTGTTTCCATTAAATAAATTTTTCTACGAAACCAATAGACTTTTTAAATCAATTGATTTTAAAATATTTCATTTTGCGTTATTTTTTGTTTAATGATATTCTATAAATTACGTTTTGCGTTATGTTTTGTTTAATGATATTCAATAATATATTTTGTTAATCGTTAAGTTTTGTTTTGCGGTATTTAATTATTTTTGATTATCGATTTCCGTTTTAATTACGTTCACAAATTTCAATAGTTTTTTTTTTTTTTATCAAATATAACACTATATTTATAATATATTATGTTATTATAACGTTTGAAAGCTCTGTTGAGAGCTGATGAGATATTGTTTTAAATGTTGTAATTCCGTGCAAAATACCCAAACCACGTCGTAAATATTTTCGAACTAATGTACACTATAGTACAAGTCCTACATACCCCGGTGGTGATTATCGCCGTGTCATGCTCGCTATTATTACGCGGTGTCGCGGGCGTGCGTTTTCTTTTCGACGTCCGTCCGGACGAATAAATAATCGCCGTCGGAAAAACTCGAGCGAAAACGGACAAAACGGTATTTACAGTGGTCGTCGCCGTTCCGAGTGCATATACTTTTATATCATTATTAATAATTATTATTGTCGTCCGCCATAGTTTCCGACACCCAGACGTAATTAATTATCATATTTATTCGAACTGTCGTCTTCGCCGGCTGCCGAGTTGCGTCGAAACAATTATGTCTGAAATATCCTCTTGAATAGTTTTCATTTTTTATTTTATATTACAGTCAGGCGAATATTATTACCACCGAGTAGGTAGTCATGTAAGGTTTTTAACTTTTTGGATCCACCACGGATTAAAGTTTCGGGAACGACGTGGCGTTCCCATTTATAATAATAATAATAATAATATAATGATTTAACAGTCGGTGGCCCGAAAAGCACGACATATTTATACGTTTTAACGCCATCATTGATTTAATTCGCATTTTATTATTAGCAACCTTTCGCGCGGCCTTTTGAGGGTATTTCGTCCCCACGAAATGTTTCTTAGTTACATATTTTACAAGACCGTTCATTAACAAATTAATAATTAGGTCACGTTGGGGTAATTTTGATAAAAATAGTATACGAGTTTAAATTCGCAAATAAGAAATAAACATAAATTTAAAATACCTATTTAGGTAGATATATTTTGAATTTTACTTCCAAATAATATTAAATCAATTTAAATTAAAAAAGCAATTTTTTATTTAAAATGTTTTTTCCATAAATTTAAACTTCACTAAATCAATGTTTAAATTTTCCCATGATGCAGAATGATGTAAATTGTAAACAATTGTATATTTTATGTAGTTTAGTTTTGGACGTTTAACTTTTAAATAGTATACCTACCTAATGCTAATTAAAATCGTTTGTTGTTTACATTCTTTTACAGCGGAATAACGGATAATAAATTGTGAAATGAACCTATAAGAATATATTTACTTAGAGTTAAGTTAATCAATATATAAATGTTTGACAAAGAAGAATAATAGTAGACATTTCGAAGAATAAGGTAACATAATACATAGGTACTATAATATAATATGTACGTACAGGGTGATTCTTTTATCATGAAACACTCATTATTTCAAAAAGTATTAATGTTTTGAAAAATATTTTATCACATGGTTTCAAGTTGTTAAAAAAACAACGTTTTTATAAAAAAATATTTTTTAATATTTTTATCCTTAGGATTTTTTAAGTTTTTATTTTTTTATTTATTTATTTATTTATTTATTTATTTATTTATTTAAATATACGGGCGTAAGTCCTATTACAATTACAACATAGAGTTTTAATTGCATACTTCAAAGCAGAATATTTTTCTAAGTATTTTGTTTCATAAAAATTGAATTTAGGGCGAGTAGTTTATGGGTTATAAGTATTTAAATTTAGATGGGTGGATTGGAGAGGTACGAGGTTGCCCCGCAAAATGTTTGTCCACTACTCCGATTGTTTAAACTTTAAATACTTATAAGCCAGGCTATGAATTTAATGCACTTAAAACCTATTAAATATGCATGCATATATGCACTAAAAACTGACAAAATATGCATAAAAATATGCTCTAAAAATTCTTAAAATATGCTCTAAATTTTCAAAAATATGCAAAAAAACCACAAAAATGTAACTTTTACTTTAATTTTTTTTCATTATAATTCTTTACTAGTTTTAGTTTAATTATTAGTATTGTTACACATTGATATAGCTGATATGAGTATATGATTTTTTGGGCTTGACTAGTCTTGATCTTCGTAGTATACAAGATCTAGTTATTGCATTGTAGCATTGTACAATCAACAATTTCTTTAGATTTTTATACTCGAAAGACCTCCTGTTTGGTGTCAACAAAGTTTTATGTAAAGAAAAGAAGCGTTCTACGTCTGACGAAATTATTGGGGCAAACTTGAAATATGTAGGTACGTCATGTCGCTACTGGTTTAATCTTCTGGTAGATAATATATCCAAACCTACGTTATTTTTTTCGCCAGTTAATATTTTTGAAATATTACATATTTTTTGAAATCTTTTGGTTTTGTTGAGAACTGTTTAATCTCAACTTCAATAGTACAAAAGTCAATAATACAAGTTGAATACTCGAGTAAAAATAGAATAGTTTCCATGAAACTATAAGAGTCATAGTTTATACAAATACATTTAATGTTTTAATATCAATTTAGAACAGATTGACCGAAAAAATGCAAATATTACGAAAAAAAGCATTTATACAAAAAAATTATTAAAACATGCATTTATATGCCCTAACGGCCTAACCCATGAAATATGCAAAAATATGCAAAATAAAATTTGGTATTTGAACTATAATTAAGTCAAAACAAATTTTGGCCGAATCCATTTTATTATACAGGGTAACAAAAAAAACATGCAAATGCATTAAATTCACAGCCCTGCTTATAAGTTATAACTCATAAACTACTCGTCCTAAATTCAATTTTTATGTATCAAAATACTTAGATAAATATTCTGCTTTGGAATATGAAATTAAAACATTGCTGTCATTCAAAAAAGTAAAAAACTTAAAAAAATATAAAGATTAAAAAATATTTAAAAATATGATTTTTAGATTCTGAGCGGAGCGAGGAATGTATTGGTTTTACAATGATTTTTATTTCTTTTTCTTTTTTATTCTGTAAACACTTTTTCTCCCTCTAAACTTGCTCAAAAGTATCAAGTATAGCATCTTTTCTGAAAGGTAATGTTTTTGAGCTGGTACATAAAGAGGTCGTTTTTCGATTTTTGAAACGCTACTCGAAATAAAAGCGGTTAAAGGAGAAAAAACGTACGATTTCACGATTTTATAATATTAAATAATTACGGACGACGTTTTCTACCAGAAATATTGCGTCAAATGAAAAATGAAAAGAGATATTTTTTGCTGTATTTTGGATTTTGTTCCTTACGGTTTAAAGTTCGGAAAATGTAGCCATTTTTGAGCTATTTATAGACATTTTAATTTTGAGAGTTTGTTTTGTTGTAATTCGGTTAAAATCATTCTTTAAAACTTGAAATTTGGGTTGTTTACTTATATTAGCCTTACCTAGACATGGTAAAATTTTCAAAACATTTGAGCGACTTTTGAGCTTTTTATTATTTTTCATTTTCATGATATTTTCTAATTATAAATTATAATTATATAAATTACATATTTATATAAATTGTTCTTAAGCTGTTCTTATAACGCTTTATTTATCATCATAGAAACGAATAAAATTAAATAAAAAAGATTCCCTCGTCCGCTCAGAATCGTTTTTTATCGAATGCAATCATTACATTCAAATCGAATACAGTAAAGATACACTATCCTGTCCGAGGACCGAATGGACGATGGACAAACATCCACCACCGAAAGTACAGCAGTATACCTACAGTGACCCACTTGTAACCTACTGTAGGTACAGCAGAGAGACATCCACTTACCTGCTTTTTTAATAATAATGTTGTTTTTTTAACAACTATGTAAAAAAATATTTTCAAAAACAAATACTTTTTGAAATAATGAGTGTTTCATGATAAAATAATCATCTTGTACGCATATTAAAATAGGTACCAATATATTTTTTTTAAATAAAAACCACAGATACGTGGTTTTTTATGGGAATTTTGAATTCCAGTATAGAGTATAAATTATAAATTTAGTTTTTGTGATCAATTTTTTTTAATTTACATTTTATTTGGGTACCTATACATTATATGATTTATTTGTTAGATGTTATATTATTATGACAATATTAAATTATGTGACTAGCACGTTACGTAGGGTGACATTAGATAACTATAGAATACATTATATTAATAAAATTACCAACCTGGTTTACTTTTTTACTAGATACTTAGGTACGCGGATTTTGAGATTTTTGACTAATATTTTTACGATGATTTTATATCACTGTACTTGTGATGTAGTTGTACATATTATATTAACACGTGCAATAGGATGGCTGTGTTTGTTCCAACCAACGTTTTCCATCGTAAACATTACGTGCAGATCGCGATTATGATTTCTATATTTAAAAAACGATCGCGAATTATGGAGAAAAAACACGTGTTGAATATTTCACAGAAACGGTTCAAAATGTATTTTATTTCGTTGTAATTTGAACCACAGTGCATACGAATATCTAAAAATAGCACCCGAGATATGTTTTCATCATATTTGGGTTGTGGTTACTATAATAATAATGTGCAATTTTTAGCATGCAATTCTTCGCGACTCATAAGTTACCACGTTTACTTACTGTTTCTGAGGTTCTACGCGATAGTGCGGTTTGTATGGATTAAATAAAAATGATAAAACAGTGAAACCTCAGTACAGTGATCCGGAAACTCCCGGTTATTGAATTTTGTCCGCTATTTAGAGGTGTCCGTTAGGAGAGGTTTTGCTGTAGTATGATCCACACCTATAGGTACACAGTTTCATTGTAAATTTTATTGTGCCGTTGATTTTGGTGCGGTTGAGTGTTGACATATTATTAGCTACCGAGGTATATTACGTCTTTAAAATTATTTTATATAGGTAATAATATCGTGCGTCATTTTTTTCGCTACTATTTTTCTAACTTTTAAAGAGTATATTGAACATATTATTTATTGGACAGTTAGTATTGTAGTTAATGAGTTGAATAATATACCTATATAAAATATCTGTAGTGTTATTGATTTAGTTATGCATTCGTTGTAGGTACTTACTAGTTACTTAACATTGTCATGTATAAAAAATATATTTCCTACTTAATTTAAAACGTTTTGTGTACTCCGACATTAGTCCACTAGGAATGAACATTTCTGATTTTAAAAACACATAATATTATTCTGTTAATATTATATAAACAACATAAACATGTCTTAGTTTCCTAATTTAATAGGTACTCTGAATTATATTGTTAAACATATGCGTTCGTTGAATAAACCTTAGATGATAATAATAAGACGCTGCACAAAATACACAATTTAAATTGTTCATTTTTTCTTGGCATATTAAACCGTAATTAAAAACGTGTGTCAGCTATTACGCTTGGTTTACCTTACGTGAAAATAATTTGTTTCTACGATGTTTTTATAATAATTATTTTTGTTTAACGCGGAAGACGTTAATGGAAAATTAAAAGGTGCCAAGACACGATATGTCGCTGATGAGCTCAGTCCCGAATATCTGTTAAAATTCTATTACATATTAATATAATAGTTTTGTTCATTGCGTAAACGTCATCGACGCGAGTCGTTTATCAGCCAATAATTCCTGTTACACAATTTATAAATTACAGTAAGTGGTGAGTGCCTAGTTCAGTATTTGGCATAAATCCTACAATATGTTATTATACCATATGATACCACTCTACTGTCTGATGTCTACATATCTTGCTGCAGCCGTCGTTTGATCGCAATGTTATGAAAAATTAAATACTTTGAGAACATAACTTCTGCACGGTGAAAATAATATGCCACCCAGTTCCAAAAAAAAAACTTCTGACAGGATTAAACAGATTACACGGACACTCTTCTTTATTATTAAATATATAGTTCACCAAGTTCGGGATAGTGATATACTTATATTGTTATTTTCTATTCATTTTTTGACGAGTTATTGTGGGACCTAGTCCGCCAAAAATGCCTTTCACGTTTTGCCACTATAATATGGCTCCTCGATTAAAACACTCTTAGCCGTTTACGAAACTTAAACTCTCTGTGTAAAACTGCCATCGTTTTTATGTTATGTAATATAAAAGCTTATCGGCAGCACTCCCTCTAAGTCTTTACGCTGGACTCATTACGTTTTATAATTCAAAGACAACTTTCCTACATTTCTGCCAATTTATATGCGATAATCTATAAAATCAGCTCCTTGCTCGTAGTTATTGCCAAATATTTTTAATTTCGGTTTTTAAACTTTTTATGAAATTACATCGAACATAAACATATTGTTGCTGAGAAATATAAACTGACCATATAATCTCATAAACGCAATATAATGAGTAAATCCGCACTGGCGTACAATTTTCCTTTTATAAATTTACAACTATATTCTTCTTTACACATCGAAAGAATAATATTAAAAATCTAAAACATTAGCCCTTAAAATACAAATTGAAGAATCATCCCTAATCGACATGAATAGGGCTGGGAAAGCTGTAGCTTTAAATACGAGTACATAACAATAAATAATATTCCAATAACCTACGAATACACGTGATTAGGGTCATGGTAGTTGGGTACTCCCGGGAAGACAAACGGCTTAAATGTAATTTCCACCATTCTCTCTCATCCCTCGCAATAATAGGTACTTTATAATTTTAAAATATTTTATCGTAGTAATAACTAATAACTAATAGCCAATAGGGCGTAATAATTATAAAACTCAACTTTAAACTTACAATAATAATGTAGTTAAAAAAGAAACCGCGCGGAGGGGTGTTAATTTAAGATACCAGGATGCTAACCACCTACTTGCACCCCTTATGAACAAGATAATAATGGTGTGAACGTCGTATTGTTAAGAATGATCGGCGGCGGTGAATGAATAGGACATAAGACACGACCTTATATATTTTACAATAATATCGTAGTTCATAATAAACGTGTGGGGAGTTTGTTCATTTAAGACGCCGGGGACACCCCTGGCACCCCTCCCCCATGAGCAACCACGGCTCTGACCACCAGAAGTCGTAATATGTACAGAGATAACGGGGATAACTGTGCTGGAATCGGACTTAAAGCCGTCTTGATGTGTAAAAATAATAATTCGTCGGACTGCGAACGTTTGGACGTTTGCCAGTGGCGTTCTGCACGGGCCGCCGCCGACGACGTATCCTCCTCGACAATAATAATAATAATAATAATTTAATCTCGCGACACCCACTACAACCCAGCTGCAACTGCGTAACCACCAACCCCGCGGTCGTCCCCACCCAGCCCGGATCATTAACACCATCCGCGGGCCCTCCCCCCACGCCGCCGCCGGATAAGACGGCGTATCCATCTCGATGGGTCACATTATATATATATATATATATATATATATATACACGATAATGTACGATAATATAATATTATAAAAATATCACACGCACAACAATATAATAAAACGCCGACTCGTGGTGGTACTCCCAGCCAGCAAGCTCCTCCGAGCCGTGTACAGTATTATTTATATAAATAAATCTCGTCCAGCTTCTCGCCGATTTCGTCGTATTTTCTTCTACTCGTCGTTTATTTCTTTTTTGCGCCTCTGATTCCCTTCCTTTCTTCGGTTTGGTTTTTATTCGATCGACTGCTCCCTATAACAGTCGCCGTCAACCTGTAACCGAGCACGTCGTCGTCGTATTATAATATTATTATTATTCTGCTGCACTCGCCGGTCGCAGCACAGCAAAAAACGAAATAATAATAATATTAATAAACAGCCGACGACGACGCCGTCACCGCCGCCGCGTAACTCCATCCGGAAGAACCACCGAGTCGTGAGTCCGTCCGCCGCGCGTACACCGTCCACTTGTATAAGATATTATTATAATAATAATATTGTTGAACACCGCAGAGACCGAATTTTCTGAGAATTTTCCGCACCGGCCGATAACATATAATATTGCCATCACCGCCGTCACTGCACTAGGAGGTGAATATTAATAATTTTTAAATTATTACATCGTTTTTTTTTGTGCTCCGAAAAACCATCACATGACTCGGTGAAGTAACCTTAAATAATAATATTATAAGATAACACTACAAAATATTTTATTGAAATAGATCGGATATTATATTGGATTATTATAATATATCATTTTTGCAATAGTTGTGTGGTTAGCCCTCACTAACCGTACACGAGCTTAAATTTGAGCTTTTGTAATGTTTATTTATTTTTTGTATTTCGCAATCGTATTGTGGGTGAATAATATTAGATTAAGTAGAGACCGGAATTATGTACGCGCATAGTAAAAATGATAAAATATCATGGAACAATAGGCACAAAAACTTATGAAATATGCAGTAGGCATATTGCACATTAAAAATCCGAACCAAATGAATACAAATAATAAATTAGGTAATAAACATTGATAACAATAAAAGTATACCAGGTCTAACCTGGTATCTTTGATAGCACTAAAAGCAAATCTCTCCGCAATAATTTAAAATTAATAGTAGAACGACATATTAGTTCTCGTATTCACTGTAAAGAGAAAACAGTTTATTTATTTATTTATTATAAGAGTGTATAAAATATGCTTTAACGCTTCAAATACTTATCGATATAATATGTAGTCAATGAAATGAGACTGACTTCCATCCCTCATGCACCCACCACCCAACATAAATATGCAAATGCATTTAATTCCGGTTTCTAAATGTACCTATATGCAAAGGGCTTGTAATTATTTCCAGTCGACAACATAATTTATTACATAATAATATTGTTAAATCGAATCGTAACCTCCTCAGGCGCCGCTGTCCTGTAGCGTCCAAGTATAATATCCCTGCTTGTGGTTTGTTTTTTTGATCATTGGTTTTGAAATCTGAAAATGTGTTTTTTTTCCTCCTGTTTACTGACAGGTCACCGAAGATACGGTCGGGGTAAAACGGTTGCCCAGAGACTTTGCCGAGCAACTGCGCTTCGACGAGTACGCGCAACAGACGATCACCACTACCTCCAAGACCACCTCCACCACCACCGACGAGTATAGGCCCGTGGCATTGGACAAGATACCGGTACCTTCGTGCGGTGGACATTTGACAGGTAAGAATTGAATTAATAATAGGTACTAATCTTAGCGTAAATAGCAACCAATAGCCAATATTAATATATTAAATTTAAATGCGCACAAGACATCGATTAGCTTCTGTTTAACTATTATATTTATTCGGTCGTGACGCAAATCGAGCAATATACGAGTCTTAGTCATGGAAGAGCACCGCTAATGAAGTAAATGAGACGAATGGCATTCTCGTGGTTTTCGAGATCTACTTGCGGAGGCGAATATGTAACGATTTATCAACGTACGCCGCACATAAATATTTTTATTTCTGTCTTGTTTTATATTATTTTATACCTCCGTCTGAGTCCCCCTTGCACTATTAATCTTGTGATGTGACCTATCTTTCTCTCCTGAAAAAAATAAACATAATTTATAATATACCCGCAGTGAGATAAATTATCGGTAATAATAGTATTAATAATAGTATGTATGTAGGTATATCGCAAGGATCTTTCGACCTACCTACTACAATTTTTTTATCTGTTCAAAAGACTCGAAAATTGTTCTAAAAAGCAAATTTCGAGCTTGGTACCCAAAATCTCTTGAAGAAACTTCATGAAAACAATCTTTTAGGAATTGTTTATATGTTAAAATATGTTTTGTTAATTTATGATTAATTAAAAAATACAATTGATTACCTAATAAAATTTAAATATAGGTTTATAATACCTATAAATATTGAGTGGTAACTATTTGAAATAACGTTAAAACTAATGAAATATATTTCAAACTTTTATAATACTACTGAACCAAAAAGTATTAAGGTTGCATTTAAAATTAAAAATCAAATTTTTAAATTACATGGTAGGTATTATGCTTATATTTTAGAAATGTCTTAAAATTTCCGAAATTCAACGTCTGTATCGGCAGACAATGTGCATACAAATATATTGTATTCGAGCGAAACACCCACTAAATCATAATAGCGTGAGTTGGCACGTGAAATCGCGTATCGTTTTCGAATCGGAACCTCGTGTTTGCCATAATTTATTAAATCGTATAAAATTATATTATTAGCCGCGATGGGAAACTCGTGCATGTGAAACATTTAGCAGCTCTCGTTTGCACGCAGAGCAGCGACATTTGGCCACATCTTCCGGCGTGACAATATATCTATATAATAATAATTATTATTTTCCATATTTTGAAAGAGAAATAGGCGAAATAGGTGTGTGAGAGGTTGCCCTATGATGCAATTTTTTACACTAAAAACGCGTTTGCTTCAACTGCCTTAATTATTAAACCATATATATCAAGGTCACGATAAGACGTCTGCCTAAAAAAAAAAAATAATAATTTAGACATTCCAATATTATACATTTAATTAAATAGAAAGATATACCCCTGCATTTTTTGTCTAAAGACTCACTTCGTCTAACCTTACATTATTTATAGTGGAAAATATTTTGTAGATAATATATTTTAATTCAGTTTAGTGCGTAACAATATAGTTATAGCAGTTTAAAAAAGTAAAATAAATGATTATTAAATTGTATAATAGATATGAAATTTAAAAGGGATTTGATACCGTCCGTTTTTTTTTGACAAAAACAAACATATATTTTGTCCTTTGTACAGATAAAAACTAATTATACTATAAAATAATATAATATAATATATTATTTGTTTATAAAATCATGTTACTCAAAACGTATTAAGAAACAATAACTTGAGTATGTAACATGTAAGAATTTTGTCATATGGTAGAATTAAATAAATACATTATTTACTTAATTTTAATGAATTCTTTGATGACGATCCGGATCCGGCATTTTATTTGAATAATTTTATAAGAATTAACTAATCATAGTTGTAATCCAAGATTAGGCCCTAGTGGGAGAAAGTGACTGCCCATATTATCCTCCCTTAAATTTCCCTCTGGTTTGCGCATGCGTGTGTGTGAGATTACCTAGATAGGTATCTATTTTATTTTAGACGCACTAACAATCACACACATTCACACGACGTGCACTTAAAAAGTTGCCTAAATTTAGTCCCTTAGAAAACGGTGGTTTTAGAACAGCCATATTGTCTTACACAATAATATATCATCATCACGCCACACGAAAATTATTTAATTTGTTGTTTTTCCGTTTTACAGTATCAATATTTAGCCAATACACTGTCATATTTATATTAACCTATAGTTATCCACGCAACATTTTTTAAATCAAATTCAAATTTGTCATGATCAATTTATTTTACATTAAGGCCCCTGCAAATGTGTCATTTTTAAGGAGTTGTGTTTAGGCAATTATTTCGTTTCTGCGATTACTGATCGTCTTAGTGTGTGTAGTAAATGATCATTAGTATACACGCGTATACTCCCCTACCATCACCCACGGACCACATCAATTTACAATACATTATTATTTCTTATCTGATTTGTGGTCGCACGCACGAACATGCACAAGTCATATAATGTCTATATCGAAATATTCAAAACCAATTTATGGACGTGAAATAGCCGTCGCACTGACAAAAATTAAGGTACTTCTAGTGGTTCGATTTGAAAAAATGTCAAGAT
>NC_042493.1:1646628-1706359 GCF_005508785.2 Acyrthosiphon pisum | reverse complement strand
TCCGACCGAAACAAAGTAGACTTGTTGACCAATTATAACATCTTTACATTTTTTAAATCGAACCACTAGAAGTACTTTAATTTTTGTCAGTCGCTAAGGTCATTTTGATGAAAAAATAATAGGGTTTGCAGGGGCCTTAAAAAGGTTTGCTTAAATATTTTATTTAAATTACATATTTGAGTTAAATATTATTTTTTCATTTTTAATATTTAGTTTGGGTATAAGAGTATAATAGTTGAAATTTAATATTTTCTGAAGTCGTTTTTAAGGTATAGTCTTCCGTCTTTGTGATTGTAGACAGTCTGTACTATATTAACATGTGATAGATATTTTTTGGGAGAAATCACAACTAATCGATTCCATTTAAACAAAAATGGATAAGTAGGTATGTCCTTTCTCAAAAATTATTTTATAATAATTGTTTTGAATTTAAAATCGCAATGAAATAGTAATAGTTGATCTGCGTCCATATTATCATACGTTAATGCATTTTCAATTGGATTTTGTGATTTTACTTAACGATAACAAAATAGAACCACTTGTAATAATTAATTTGAATTTTGGTATTGATATGTATACATTTTTAATTTCTTTAAAATTAACTTGACTGTCAATAAACATTTAGTTTCGTACATTCACGTAAACCATTCCATGACTGATAAAATATGAGAAGCAGATTCAAAAGTTGATGTTTATAAAATACACAAAAGTATCCATCCAAGAATTAAAACCAAGTTCGGCATTATTTGTTCAAAAAAACATCCAATATTTCTTGAAATGATTTTACGAGTAGGTACCTATAATAATACATTCCAAGTGGATATTTAGAACAACTTATATGGATATATCTATTGGTTTATAATTTATTACCTATGCACATGATACATAAACTAATTATTATCCTATAAAGATGACAAAGTGATAACGATGCGAGACGAGTGTTCGTCTAACATCCGGTCTTTATTTCCTGTCATGTTTTCATTTCTCTTTTCGCGATTTCCTATGAAATTCATAAAACAATTCAGTTCAAACTGTTCAATGTACATACAATTTTGATTTTAATTTTCAATCTATTGAAATCTATGGTATAATTAATTCTAACATCACCGTCATCTAGACTCAATGAATATTAAACTATTACACTCAATGATTTGTCGGAATTTATAAGAGATAAGTAATATATATTTATCACTTAAGAATAAGATCATTTAGAACAGTGTTTCTCAACCTTTTTACTGTGGCGACCCCCAGTTTCAATTTTTTAGCGAACCCCTACATATATTTTTTTTAAATACTCACATAGAATATAGATTATTATTAATAATTAATACTAGAATTACTGTACATTGTACACAACATAAAATACATATAATACTATAATTATTTTTAATTAAAAAAACGTACACCAAATATTTACAAATATATATAATACATACAATTTTAATTCATAAGCGACCCTAAAGACTAAGTTAGCGACCCCCAGGTTGAGAAACACTGATTTAGAAGGTTAAATTGTTAGGTTAGTTTTATAGAGGGACATAATGGTATATTTGAAAAATTTTATTTTCGTAAATTAATATTGCAACGGTACCTAACTAAATTACAAATTGTTGCTGCAATAATGGCCAACCATATTATAATTGACCTGAAGGGTTTTTACTCTGCTTCGTTGCCGTTGAATTGACAAACATTTTGATTTCACACGAAAATCTACTAATTATTCGAAACCAACCTACTCGTATAATTATTGTTATGTGCGTCGTTGCACCATTACGTAGACGGTCGAGATTAATAAGCAGTCAAAAATTTGATTACATTCCAAATCATATATATGTATACGAAAGAACAATTCACAAATAGTCAAGTTTCGAGGTTGTTCTATTTTAAAAAGCATTCTCCCCTAAAAAGTTTGGAATATTTAAATGAAATTAGATACCTACTTATTACCTATCTGATGTGTTTTCACATATTATCTTATTAAGACCTTGAACAAAATTGCAGTTAATTATAATATTGTGACGATCTCGCTTTTTGTCTGAAATCATTTTTATATGCCATTATATGTATCGATTGATACATCTATTGAATATCTCCATTGTAAAAAGTACTCATGTTAAGAACGTAAAATTGGTTGTTATTTTGATATTTTGCTCCCGGCATCCGCATCTGAATTTTTGACTTTATAGATTTCAAACTGTACGATATGCCACTCAAAATCAATTAAAAACACAAATAATTACCTATATAATGTATTATACAATAAATATGCATGGCCATAAATCCTTTTGAAAACCTTCATATACATACCACATACATAAATTATGTTACCCACATAAATAAAATCTTATCATCCTTAATAATAATTTAGGTAGATATTTGGCATTATAATATGGACCCCAGTGGCGTAAATTGGGCTAAATTGTTAGGGTTGCAATAAGTTTTTAGGTTTGACAGACTTTTGGGGGGATTACCCCCACAACCCCCCTCCCCCTAAAATGTTTTATTTTATTCTATATTTCACATTACAAGAACATAAACTCAACAAGACTATTTTAACCTTAAAGACCTAAACACATATTGTCATATTGTATCTATTGGTAATTGGTACATGATATTATGAATATGCACTATAATTAATAGGAGAGACTACATTCAATAAAATATGTATAATTCTCTTAAAGAATATATGAATACATAAAATACAACAATCCTTTTATTTAAAAAAAATGTATATAACATACATTATACATTATATTTGTATCTGTATGTTTAAATACATATTTATCACTTTTATATTACACAAATTAGCCAAAACATTAACTATTATTTATTTAAAGTAGGTAACTATACTTACAGAATTTTCACTTTGAATTAAGTTAAAAGTATTTAACAAAATATCTTGAAATATTTAATGATATCAAATTAATATAAATAATATAAATATAATTTCAATAAATTGTATATGAATACTAAATATATGATATGAAATTAATTATTTACTATATTTAGGTACCATTTTTAATCTTTTTCCTGGGGAATGGAGGTGTTCTTCAAATAAGCTGACATTTTCCTCAGCATTTGTTTTAGTATTTTTCTAACAAGCAGGTACAACAATTAGTACCAAAATAATACAAAAAAAAATATACCAAAATAAATTTAACTTGCTTAATAATATAATATTACCTTAATAATTAATTTAAAAATTAACTTACAGAACAAATGTTTTATTTGTCAAAATTGTAGTTTTAATATAATATAAATCAGTAATATATTTGAAGCGCTATTTTAAACTTAATGCATACTAAATATGTGTACTAAACAATTATACGAATTTAAAGAAAAAATAAACTCTTACTTTCGACTTTTCGATATTTTTACAATAAATTTATCCATTTTAGCAAGCTGTCGAAACACTTTTAATTTTGAATCCTTCGCGGATAAGAAATAAATACAAGTGTCAAAAATAAATGCATATTTTATAAAACAAACAAATAATAATTTTTAACTATGAAACACGTTTTCACTATCAGCTGCCATTGAGACTCGAATCCGCTGATCACAATAAAATATAAATATCCAATGGATATTATCCATATTGGTATAATAATAGAAAATGGTTTATAACAAAACTATAAATTAATGTGGAAATTATATAATATTATAATAATTCCAGTGCTTCAAAACAAAGTTAGACATTGGTTCTCAAAATATGAATTATTAGTTAATTTATTATTATTTCGGTTCAAAGAAAAAAATTTAAGTATTAAAATGTATTATTAATTATTACAATTTATAATTTTAATTTTGATTGAATTTCAGAAATAAATAATAATTTTTATTAGTCAGTCAAATTAAATGAAAATAATAAAGGAACAAATTAAAATTATTTTTAAATTGGATTGTCTTGAAATATTTCTCTAGTCGTTTATAACATAAAAGATAACGTATATATTATAACGTATATAACATTAAAGAACGTGTCATGATATCTATCTTCAGTAGGTGGCTTATAATATTATTAGTATATATTTTTTTATTTAACGTTTGAAAAATGTCTGATTAAGATAATATCAGATTAAATGTAAAGTTCCTTGTTAATTTCAGTTGGAACAAACGAGCTTTAAACGAGTCATTATTAGTAGTTACAATATTTTCAATGATTATTAATACGGATGTGTTTAGTAGGTAAATGGTTTGTTATTACTCGACTTAAAAGTAATAATATTATATTATTATATTTAAAAAGAGCGTTTACCCACTACCCACAATATTATGTTTTAAATTTTAATGTTTACGATATTTTAATTTCTTAAACAATATCGTTTATGATAAAAAAAATAGCTAAAACGTGAAATGAACTAAATGCAATTATAATAAAACGGTTATAATTATTATTTTATTCATTTGTAGGTAGGTACTTTACACAAACACGCACATTTAAATTTTTTACCCGACAATGTCTGATTATACATTATATTATTATTTTAATAGAATATGCGTGTTATGAACTGCGTTTTAGCGTTTACCTTTGAATGCCATGCCAAGAATTCTTTTATATTTATCATTAATCTGAACGCTCTTTTTACCATTTTTTATGAGATAGTTTTAAAAATAATGTTTTCTTTGTGACAAAAAAAAAATAATATATGTTTCATTAAAATATTATAAACATCTTACGATTTTATTTTTACAAATGTTATTTATATTTTGTTCGTGTAATCTAATTATTACCTATTAATTTATAAACGTGATGATTTTAACAAAAGCACATTCTACACAATATTTCTGATGGTTTGGAGTTTACTAGGACTTAATTGATGCATTAAAAAATGAGTTATGTTAATCAACAAATTTACCTGTATTTTACACATTTTGAATAGGAAACTCCTACTTCGATATACTATACACACACCGTCGTGCAGTTATTTATTTTTTTTTTTTACTTAGCTCGATCCACGACCGTCGCGCTGGATGACAAATAATTGCTATCGATTAATACGTTTATAGACGAATTTGATGTACCTACGCCAATTTGAAAAATTAAATTAGGTTTTAAATAATTTATATCGGTTTTGTTAAAATGTATAAACAATTATTATTGTTATGTTTTAATACTAAAAAATTGTTTAAGATATTTGTCGAATGTATTTGTTTAAATATAATAGTATGCACGACACACGTCCAATGCCCGGTGTAAAATGGTAAACAAGATCTTCTCATGTAGGTATCCTATTGTTCACAATTCAAAAATAAATAGCGGTAACACTATAAAAAAAAATCATAGTCTTCCCATCAAAAATATTATACCTTAAGTTATAAATGAAATAGTGCGAACTTTTTAATGGAAAGTTATATTAAATTCAGAATCACGGCAGCCGCCGCCGCCGCCGTCGTATTCGTAGTCGTCGCATCAGCGTTGCTAATGTTACCAACAATATTACCGATCTTATAGATTACTAGCTGAACCCGTGCACTTCGTTGCCCATTAAGTGTACCAACTATATGTGACTCAAACTTTGTTCAATTCGTTATTTAATATTCGGTGTATGGTTTCAAAATTAATCTTAACTTTTCCGTTGCCCGGAATAAAAATTCTGATTCGCAGCAGTACCTGCGGTAGATCACGGACCCCGTGCTGTATGTACGTTAGTGTATGATTTAACTTTAAATTATCGAAGTTATACCAAGTTTGTCGTATTCGACCTGTGGTGGATTGATATAATCAATTAATACAAAATCCTAATCTAACCTAACCGTACTATAATCAAATGAATAAACGCAAACGCATACAAACAAATTCATTCAAATCGGTCTAACCATTTAGGAGGAGTTCGGTCACAACACACGTACAGTAGAACTATTGCGCTTAGCAACACATTCTGCTATTCATTTTTATATCATATGAAATCAACAAACATGCCCGATTAACCAATAGCAACCAATATAATATAATGCACTGTGGCGCCATTGTTGTATTTTTGACATACAGATTTGAGATTTCCTATCTTTCTGGTGGATTTTCCTAAAATTGTATTTCATAAAAACCTTCTCCTGGTAGTTACGAAAATCTTAAAAAAAAATTTGAGCCAAATCGGACCAGCCGTTCTCGATTGATGAATTGTTATACATTTTTGTCTCCATTTTTTTATATATAGATTGTATAAACACTCAATATTTAATAACGATAAAAATTAGTGATATTACAACAAAAACGCTTCCTAAATTACGTGTAAACATGGCTAAGTAAAAAAAAAATATTAGATCTTTAAGCACTATAAAGTTGTGATATCATGAATAAATGCTAAGTATATTGAATTTAAGTAAACTTATTTTGTTTCAATAATTTATTTACTTGGTGAGGAATTATTTAGAATAGAATATAGGTAAATATTAATAATAATATTTTTAAAATAATAGGTAATTAGTTATATTTTAATAGTCCTTTGCCATTTAATTATTTTGTTCATTACACTTTATTTCTTTTAAGAAATAATTCCTCATCAAGTAAACAAATTATTGAAACAAAATAAGTTTACTTAAATTAAATATACTTAGCATTTATTTAGCAATTTTTACACCTAGTTAAATAATAACATGTTCTTGAAAAATATGCTTCATTCCTATGTTGATTGAATACTTACTGTTATTAATGAATATATAATATATAATTTTTTAATTGAATTTTGAAATAATATATCCTTTTATCCAGTTTTGAAATTGTTTTGAGATCACATTTTAAAGTTTGAAAAATAATATTTTGCAACTGCTAGTCCTATTAATCAAAAAATGGGCTTGCATAAAAACAAAATTGAGATCTATTATTTCAAAAATGTACTATGAATTTATTCAAAACCGATAATTTGTTTACAAGCATTTCAAAGTAAAATACTCAATAATTGAGTGATTTGACATAGAATCTGTCAACAAATAGTTTAATAATCTTTTTCAACTTTACTTTCAATAGTAGTTGTAGGTACCAAAAAAAAATGCAATTAATATTATTTTAGTAGGTATAGTTCAATTTGTATTTAAAAATGTATAGGACCTCAACTTAATACTATTAGGCGCTTGCATTATTTATGCCAATTCTCTATAAAAATGACTAGTTAAAATAATAATTAAGGGTCTAATTATTGTATTATGTTTGAGTTTAGGCATATTACTTAATAAACTTATTTGTTGTTACCTGTATAAAATCGACGCAATATTATTATAACATTGATTACTATATATTTATTATCATTATTCATTAAACATTAGTATCGTACAACCATACATTTTTATCGTACCAGTGCACACAATTTTTTTGAATATAGAATTTTGTCGAACAATAATCTGTATAACAAGACGTCAAGACAAAATCTTTTGAATGCATTCGATTGTAAACGAATACATAAAATAAAAAAAAATTATAAGTGCTTAAACGTTGTCGTCGTCGTCTCGGTGTTCAATTATTGCTATATTATCATAACACTTGGGTGTTCCGTTATTTGTTCCGCTCTGAGATTTGGCATCAATATGACCATTGATGTTATGATAATGGCTGGTTTCGTGCGTAAAACCTATAGGAACGTTTTTAACTACTTCACCGTAGTCATCGTCGTTTTTTTTTTCTTTCTTTTTTTTAATCTCATTACACGAATATTAAATTTTATACGTCTCAGGAATGTTTAACGAGCGGTGAAAACATCAACGGACATTAAAAAGTTGCTCTGACATCGTTGGACTATCCATCGGGACCTGCAACTTTCATTTGGAATCGGTGTACATATAATTATATTATGTATTGGTGGCATTACCTAATCATATCGTTGAGATCGATTACAATATCATAGCTAGACAATATTATTAGAATACAGATAGACTTAAAAAATAAAATTGTTGGTATTTACAAACTTTATTATTCATTAGAATTTTGTCCATTTTATTTTACATGATTTGTGCAGTATTTTACTTTGACGTGAAAGACAATATTAAAAGTTATAACCCATATATTATTTTATTATAAGAATTATGAATCATAATATAATGTTATATTCATAGATTAGAGTTGGGTCAAATAGTTCGAAAGTCGAACCAAATTTTAAATAAACCAAACTAAATTGAGCTCAAGCAAAAAGTTCAAAATTCTATAACTAATCTGGACTCCAAAAAAAAAAATCGAATACGTTAAAAGGACGATACCCAGTAGTGGCCAGTACCCATACATTTGTTGTCTCCATCTTACACACGCACAGCATAGCAAATTTTCGTTTATTAGTTTCAATAGTGTTTTGTTAGTTTTGATACTAGAGTGAATTGGCCTATTATAAAACTTTTAGGTAAGAACATTAAAACATCGATTTTTCGTAATTTTCATTTTCAAGCAAGATATGGGTATGGAATTATCAAAAATTAAAAATGCTCAAATTTGGCTTGAAAATTAAAATATCGAATAAAAGCCAACGCTTAAGCACAGATAATGTTATTATCTAAAAAAAATGATAATAGGTAAAACCACTCTAATATAAAAACTAACAGCACACTATTGAAACTAGTGAACGAAAATTTGCTATATCGTAAGTGAGTGAGATGGAGACAACAAATGCATGGGTAGCATCCTCTTAAGGCGGGATCCCACGACTCTTGTACTTGACGAATATTTGGTATTCATGGATACTCGCCGAGTAATGGAAATTGAGTACTTGTACGAATATTCGGTATTCGTTATTCGTTATTCGCCACCTTCTCGTCCATTGTCGGTAACTTGCCAATTATTCGTGTATTCGTGGATATTCGTCAAATACACGAGTCGTGGGATCCCGCCTTTAAACGTTTCAAACAAAAAATGTTTTTTATGATGTTTTTACTATTTTCAAATAATAAAAACGTAAGTACCTATAAATAATGTTATACGCTATTTTTCGAAATGAAAACACTGAAAACCTCGATAAATCATTCTGGCAAAATGTAATTTCAAAAATAGTAAAACTACACCTATGTCTCCATCACCTGGAAATTAAAAGCTTAGTATGACTTATTGTATAGGTTTTGGTACAAACGGAGCACTATCAATCGCCCGCAGTGTTATTTTTGGTTTTACGAAAGCAACTCAAATTGGATGTGAATTGGTGATATATCAATAATTATCTCCAGCAACAGCACCAAATTAAAAGCCACTTGTATCTTTTTGTAAAGCTTTTGGTATAAACGATTAAACTCCCTGTACCTATAACGATTAAATTACTGGTACAAACAAACCACAACCGATCGGCTGATGTTTTTTTCTGTTTTTACAAAAGCTCAAAGTGATGTGTGGGGGGGGAGGGAGAGGGGAGGGACATGAAGCCAAGCAAACGTCTGTGCCGCATGGTTCATTAAGCACGCTCGCTCGCGTTGCCGAATATAAATTATCATTATTATTTTTATCGTCTCCGCGGTCGTCGTTATCGTTATGATTATAAAAATATAAATTTTACACGCCCGGTCGTATATTCATTCGGACGTAAAAAATAAAAGATCCTCACCGCCTCTTTCTCACTCGGTCCGTCTCTCACACGATCTCACTCTCGCTCTCTCTCTCTCTCTCTCTCTCGAGGCGACATCGTTTTAAAATTAGACCACTTTCGCCGGGGAACACTTAATATTATTATTATAATATGTCTCGGATAGGTGTGCGTGTGCGATGCGATATACGCAATTATCCCTATTAATATGTCGACCACGACCCCCTCTCCCGTTTTCCCTTTTTTCCTCGTCATTTTTTCGCCGAAAAAAAATAATAGTAATAGTAATAATAAATTTAAATTAATATCCCGACACTGCCGCCGCCGCGGTCGCCATTGGCTTTTGGCCCGCCGAATTCCCGGCTGTGACCCTCCTTTTGATGTGCCCGCCGACCCTTCGAGATAAGGCGATAATCCGGTCCAGATATCAGTCGCACTTCGGACACGCTTTTACACGCTTCACAGACTTCCGTCACCGTCGTACCGTCCCTGTCCCGCGCGGTCCTACTACATTGTAACACATTATATCGCGTACCGTCGTCGCGTCGCCACGTCAACAACATGGTGTACCTGTTCCACTTCGAACTCCCCGTGGAGGAGGCCACATGGACGTCCCTGGCCACCGCTTACTGGCCGTACCTCAAGAGCCTGACCGTCAGCGAAGTGGATGCGTGCGCCGTGTCTGTGATGCACCTATCCCGGGCATACGATGCCTTGGGGCCGTGGCTTGAGCCATCCGGGGGTGGTGACGAGGGTGGCGGCGCAGGGTCTGAGACCGTTTATAATGGCACCGACGACGGCCATTCTGAAATCTCCTTTTTGACGTTTTACTACGTCAACACCAAAAAAGGTATAATCGCGTGCGGCAGCTTTGCGCCCATCGTCGGTTCGTTTGATTGTTTGTTTATTTGTTTGTTTGTGTGACTCACACATGTGACTGTCCACATGGACAACTTTCGTTCGGCAGTTCCAATTTTGTGTCGTTAGTTTATCTATTTGGTTATCAAATTATTAAACTTATAGATATCTGTTTTTCTAACGTCTTTTGTTGTGATATTTTCATTTTAAAGTAAAAGGATTCGATCATTTCTAAATTTTGATAATTCAAATTCACACTAAAATTAAAATATCACAAAAAAATGGACTTACTGTCTGATGGACAACTCTTTCCATATCGCCCAAAAAACACAAAGTGAATCGTGAATAAATTAGGTACAATATATATTTATACTACAATTTCTTTCTTTCTTTCGTCAACCACGATATTAATATCGCGATGTCAATCGTATCAATCAGTAATCAAGGAACCTACTTTTGAAATATCAATGATAATTAGCCACTAATATAGGTAATATTAATTTTATTGTAAAATATTTTTTTATTAGGCCGTTGAAACTCACCGTACTTTATTTCTTTCTTTTTCCTCCATAATCAACCATGCATATTTTACGTCCATACCATTGTGTCATCAACATTTCAATCGTCAATAATCAATAATATTAATCACGTACAATGTATACATGTCCCCAACCTCACTGACTTAACTTTACGTAATGTTTTTTTTTTGAACAATTTTATTAGTAGGTTAGACCAACTCCATTCCTATGAGTTACTACGAAAAAAATTCTACAATAAAATAAGATTTTCTACGGTTGGGCCTGGAACAAACACTCGTTTTTCCACCCCCACCCATGACTAATAAAATAGGTTTTTGGAATATTATATTAATCAGTGACCCTCACTGAAAACAAATATTATTATTAGCTACTAATAATATTCATTTTATCGTATAAGGATTTTTCGGCCATACTTTGTCTTTTTTCTCGGTTTGTTTGTCTGTTTGTCTTCACTCTCTCTCTCTCTCTCTCTCTCTCTCTCTCTGAGCGCTGTCTATGAGTTTATAGGTCTACGTTCATTCTTCTTACCTCTGCGTTTGACGATTCGTTCTGATATCAAAGTTAAAGCTGTAGGTACGTTTTTTTGTAAGATGGAGACGACACACGCGGGCGTGGCACGTCCTATCTCGGATGCTGTCGACGCGACGGCGTTTGGCCATCTGCCGGTTGTGCAGATCGCGAAACGCGCGCGCGACGAAACCATCAATCGTCGGGCGATTATGAAGATGACGATGAATACAATATAATATAATCAGTGTTGGGTATGTTACTTTTTAAAAGTAAATAAGTTATGTTACTAATTACAAAATAAAATAGGTAACTATATTACTTGTTAGTTACTCAAGTACAAAAGTAATGCGTAACGTTACATTTTTTACTCAAAAGTAACTAGTTACAATGACGTTATTCTTATGTTGTTAGCAGTAATCCGTACACGACCGTCTGTCCGTATGTCGATGTCGATATTTTATCAGATATGATCTAAAAACAATTAAACTATACCGGCCAGTTGCTGCCTTTATAAACTGTAATCGATGATTATAATTAATTAAATTAAAAATAATATTAAGACAAAATCGTTTTTTTATACAATTATATTAGATTATACTGGGAAAATGTTGTAATTCCATAAATATCTACTTAAATTATTGATACATATAATTAAATTTTCTGATGTGGATACGAGGGGAAGGACTGTCGTGAAGTAGTACCCCGATATAACCCAGGAGGGGGGGGGGCAAAAAAAATTTGTAATGTAACCATATGTAACTATAATGAGTTCCATGGTCATCTAATTAATATAATTTTTTTGAATCGTTACGATTAATTACACTTTGTAATAGCACCATAAATTATTACATCTATAGAACCGCGTAAATCATATTATTTTGGTCTTCGATTTCAGACTTTTGAACATCATATTTTGTCAGTTCAATATGCATATTATTTTTATATTCCAAGCTCAATTATATTCTTGATTTTTTTGTATTTTCGGTATCCAAGTATTACAGAGAGAGAGAGAGCTTTTGCAGTATAATTGTTTTTAAATTTTTTTCGAAATTTAAAGTTCAATAAAAGTTTCATTACTTTAATGTTTTATTGTATAGCAAATCATCTATGAAAATTATCAAATGGTTAAAGTGGTTTATTGTTGTTAACGATACTTCTTGAAATTTCTCTTAAGATTTATATACACAATCACGAGTAACTAAGAAACAATAAAAATAAAAATGGACGTAACGTAACCAATAATATAGCGTCGCTCAGAATTATTTCTGAATTCAAAAGGGATTTGATTTACAATTTTTAGAAACAATAATAATATAATATAGAAAAATAACAAATAACGAATAAAATGCCCTAATATGCGTATGCCCTATAGTAAAAAAAAAAAAAAAATACCTAATAGTATTTATTAATAATATTGACATTTTTACTTCAGCATTTTATTTTATTTATTTATTTATTTATTCATTTTATTTATTTACATTTCAATTCCAATGTTCAAAAAACATATTTCCAAAAACAAAATTTTTTTAACATCTTTCTATTATTGTTTATTACAAATGATTATTTGAAATAAGTTTTTTTATAGATAAAAATATCATTTTTGTGTTTATGGTCCAGTGAAATATAACAATCAACCAACGGATAACGATTCATTTTCATTTAACTATTTGAATTCATTATTCATCAACAAATTAATAACCGAACAAAATCCTAAATAAGTTCCTGGCGTAACCTCAAAATTACACGTTTGTCTATTCGATATAATAATTATGGAAACACAATAGATCTTTTTTTTTCTAATAGTTATATATATCTTTTCCTCTTTTTGGGTTACGTATAGATACTGTCGTTTATTGAGCACTTGAAAATTTCACTACCTACAACATATTCATATATGCAGATAACGTGACAGTCTATACTGTTTAGCGTGTCTGGATTTCTCGATTTGGTAGTCATTTGAAACGTTTTTTAGCCATTCCTTACGTGTCCAATGTTGCCATGCCCAACATAAATGCGTCCGATAACAAAACGGTTTGTATCGCACGCATCGGACGCAATCGGAACATGCTGTCAGATTAGAAATCGTTTGAATTTTCCGGATTTACGTCGGAAACCGCGTTATCTACAAACATCTTTCCCGTCAATCTACAGATATAGGCCAATATCGTCGACTTTGGGTATATTATAATTTTGCAGTCCAGTATCGATAAATCAAATCTCGAGGGGATTAAAAATAATTTTTACTCATGTATTTTTCGTGTTATATAAGTACTTCAATCACAACTTAAAAAATACTTCGAGGAACAAGAAAAATAATTCGATTTATCGTGGTTCTTGTTATCAAACCTCGAGTGTAAATAGTTGGATTTTATATTATACCAGTAATACCATAAAACAATATTTGTATTAATCAATCTAGTCATATGAAACATGCTTCCGTCTATTCAAAACATAATTTTGCCTGTAATGTGTAAGTGCTAAAAAACCTAAAAATAAAATTCTCAAGCCTCTACCCTTGACACATCAGGAGAGAGCTTTTTGTCATTCCCACACCGACAAGATAATAATAAATATAAGTAAACTATATTTTATTTACATAACAGACAGGGAAAAAACACAATTTTAGTTTTATGACAATGTGAATATTTCAACCTCAGATGTCTAAAAGTATATCATATCTATATATATATATAAAAGCCAAATACCAACTGCACTCACACTCATCGCTATTTCCCCAAAACATAACAAAACGTATAAACTTGAAATTTCGAACATTTTGATTCCTCAAATGCTCAATATGTGTAATAAGAAGAGATTTAAAAAAATTTTAAAGGAGGGCTTACATAGGACTTTTGTTTCAAACGGAAATCTAATATTTTTTTTGTATATTAATTATATGGTGCAGTTATTTGTTAGTTGTTACAGAAAATAAAATAGTTATTATGATTGGATATAATTTTAAATATTGTATAATGTATTATATATTTTTAACTGCCATGAATACTTTGTATAAATACTCATGATTGGTGGGTATTTATTAGGAAAACCCTCGATTTTCTAACAGGTTTAGGTAATATGTCGGCTGTTACGGAAAATCGACTGAGGCATGCTTGGTAAATCACTCTGCATATGCGCCAACAATACTTACAAGTATTATGATTGGGTATTTGTCGTGTGATGTTTTGAAATTATTCAAAATATAATTAAATGTAGATATACAAGACAGATACAAGTATTCTTACATTTAGACTTATGTATAATGTATATATATTATAATTTAAAACCATACATTTGAAAAATAATAATTTTGGAAAGCAATGGTCTATATTTAATGTAAGCTACCTAGTATTGAAATAATAATATATATTACAATAAAAAGATTGAAAACTTTACCAATTTAAAATTTTTAATTTTTTTCAGCTGATATTGCGATGCCGAGCGGTAAACGAGACCAACCGTCCGTCGAGGATAATCACGATGGAACAGTTTCTCTTAAATACGATCCCAAGGAAGAGGGCTTGCATGAGTTGTTCGTTAAGTACAACGGAGAAAACGTTCAAGGTAAATTCATTATCCGCCACAAGTGTAGAATTATTTTCGTCGTAGATACAAAGACAACATAGATTATAATAATATTATGGTTCAGTTGTAAGCCTTCGCATTACAATTGTGTGAATTTCGAAAAAAGTTGCAATAATTCATATAGAAATCCAATTTTAGATATTGCGTTTCTTGCAAATTCATTGCACGGTTGTTGAAGGTTTTCAATTCTATTTCGATTTCATACAAAAATACTTTACGCATAATATTGTGTGACAAAAACTAAAAGTAAAAATGTATATATTATATTGTACACACGCTAGATTCTCGCAGAGAATTATAACCAACGTCCCCTACACTTTACGTCATTAGTTTTTATTATAATGGTCACTCGCTGCGAACGAAAATAAACTTTGTATTCTCCATCCGATCGCAATAATTATTATGTATATACATCAGCCTTCTGTGGCCTAATATCAGTGTTATTCGGCAAAAAGATTCTGTAGTGCTCGTTGCCAATTTTTAACGTTTGCTTATGAATATTAGAAACGCCATAAAAAAAAAAATGTCATATACAATATAATGCAATTTTAGAATGCACGATGGAACTAATTAAAATTAATATTTTTCACCTGAGTATTATTTTACATGTATTTATGGAACTCAGATGTGAATATCCCAAAATGCGACTTTTTTTTAAAAAAAAGTAAGAAAAATAACGTTTAATTTATTATGATATGAAATCTTGACTAATTGAGTTTATTTTTATCGTAAAACGTACTATGTACAAACTCTTATTTGTAACCGTTTTATATACAAGACAAATGTAAAAAAACATGTTTTTCTAAAATCACCTAAGTATTAAATTGGGCGATTTATTTAGCGTGTTAAGTTTTTGACTGCAGAGGCCAATATACTGGCAATACAGTCGTTATAATGTAAAAGATCACAAAAAAAAACACATACACAACATTTTTAGGAATTCATCTGTGTCACCACAGATTGAACATGAAAACTAAAAAAATGTGACAGCCAAATTTTTTATATTTTTTTATGATTTTTCTGTCCTTTAAACTTGACGATCATGACTTGGGAAAGAAAATGTGTGGATATCTATAAAAAAAAATTAAATGTTATTATAATCACAAGTAGTTCGTTTTTAATGTTTATCATATTCCCGGTACTGGTGGTTAGAAAAAATAGTATTATAATTATTCATACCCATAATAACCTACTCATTAAAGTGATAGCTTTATTTTCTTGGTAAATTCGAAAAAAAATTTGTAACACAAATTGTCTTATTTGTAACAAAATAGCTGCATCTCGAGTTTTTTTACAATTATTTCGTAGGACTAGAAACTAAAACGGCATTAGAACAATAACAATATTAAAAATTCAAACACATTATAATATTATTGTATTATAATCAGTTCGTTTTTTATGTCAATTTCAATATTAAAAAAATAAAAAAAACGCTCTTATAGACGTTGCACCCCATTTCGAAATACAATGTCCGTACAATTGGGACCTCCGCGGAAAACTCAAAAAATATGAGCGGATTGAGTATAGTAATAATATACAAAAAACGATCTTTTTGTCCATCAAACAGGTTCGCCATTCAAATTCCACGTCGACTCCATCACCAGCGGCCACATCACAGCTTACGGGCCGGGGCTCATGCACGGCGTCAGCGGAGAACCGTCCGACTTCACCATATACACGAAAGGAGCCGGAGCCGGTGCGTACATCAACATTTTATAATTATTATTATATTTTATTTAAACAGATTACAGTTTGCTATCACTGCACCATACGGACCAGTGGTGGATTTCAGTGGGTGGCGATCATGCCATTAATACCTATCCCAACCTAGCCAGTCACAATAGTTGTAACTAAAAACAATTTTTTTTTTTTTGGTGGGAGGGAGGAGGGGCGGAGTCCGACATTTTTTAAATATGTAGACTCCGGATACTTATCATTTTTACGTTCTAAATACAAAAACTATTTATTCCCGTTAATATTGATTTAACTAAAATATTATAAAACTTTCTTTATGCAATAGGTACCTATAGTCAATAGACAATTGTTCATTGCTAAAATGTTTCTACTTTAAAAAATGTTCAGTGGAGGATTTCTGGACCCCCCAGACCTCTCCTCTCCAATTACGGCATTAACCATACACATAACCTAACGAAACTTAACCAGTCACGGTCATAACTGAAAACAAATTACAGTGGGTCCAATATGGTTATTATATAGATCTGGACACCTATCATTATTAAATTAAATGTAATGGTTTAAAGAGATGGTTAGAACAAGTAATAACTATTAATGGAATCGTCCAAAACAATAAAAAAAGTTATCTGTATTTAATATTCGACATTAAATACCTGTAAATAATAATATGGACAACAGAAAAACGTAGTTTTGATAAAAGCATTTTATTTTTCAGTTCAAATTATTCTTTTAAATTTTGTTTTACATAAAGTAAGTAACTTACTGAAATGAAAATTTAAGAAAGCTGAAATATTGGAGGAAAAATATACAAGTAAGGATCCTTGTATAGAAAAGTGTAAAATAGAAAGTAAATTTGAGTTTAAATTATTAATTCAAAACGTTATTATGCAATAATGAAAGATACACAATTCAAAGCCCAGATGAAAGATTAAAATGAGTAGATTATACAATTATTGAAACCGACGAACTTATATTACAACCGGCAAAAACAATAACTATAAACAATACTATTAAGTATTTATTATTGCACTATTAAGTGCAATTTGGTACACATTTCACAGCCATATTACACTTAACATCTGATAATTTTTTCTTTAATTTTGTTAGTTGTTCTGTTTGATGTTTACCTAATTTCTTAAGCTCACACTGTTCTTGATGTTTTGATTCTAATTTCCTCTCGAAATTTTGCTTATCTTTATCATATTTTTCTAGCTGTGTCTTTATCATCTCTGCTGTTGACTCTGTAGCCTCTTTGATCTTTTTCACTTCTTGTTGTAGCTTTTCTTTCAGTGGTTCTAATTGCTTAATCGACTCATTATGATCTGTTAATTGGCAATTGAGCTTTGTAGTCTCCATTTGTGCATCACAAAGTTTTGAATTAATACATTTGAGATTTGAGGCAGTTGACTTAACCTCGACTCTAAGTTTTTCAATTTCCTTTTCTATTTTACATTTTTCTTTACAATGTTCCACTTGAAAACAGTTAAGTTCTTCCTTTAATTGTATCGCTCGATTTTTTTGCTCCAATAGTTCAGTTTGCTTATCTTTTAATTTCAGTTTGAGCATACATAACTCGTTCGATTTTTCATTAAATTTACATCGAATTTCAGCCATCTCGGCCTGCAATGTCTTAGAAATGTTTTCACTTTTCATTTTTAATTCACATATTGAAGACTGTAAGCACTCATAACGGTCTTGCTCAATATTATTTTTTTTATCCATTTCAGTGATCTGTGTTATTTGTTCGGTTAGAGCTTTTTGCATGCATATAATGTCCTGTTCCATATCTTGTACTTCCGTTTGTGATAATTGTTGCCTATCTTGTAACTTGTTTGTGATTTCCATAGCTTCTAAAAGTTTCTTTTCTAGTATTTGCTTATCCTCTAAAAGTGTTGAACTGATACAATTTAACTTTTCTAAATTTGTCTGATAGTCATCTAGTTTATTAAGTATTTGTTCGTTTTCACACTGCAATAAATTATTTTCTTCTTGAATATCTATCAAATGTTGTTCTTGCATATTATATTTACAATTTAATTCTTTAGTTTCGCGTAATAACTCGTTTAAAATGTTTGATTTTTCGAATTTAATGGAATTCAACATTGCCTGACCTTTTGTGAGCTCGGATCTAAGATAACTGCTCTGAGCAACAACTTCTTCGTAATCACAAAGCTGATACTCGAGTTCGTCATTGTAGTTTTCGGTTTCTTCTATTTTATTTTCAATTTGACTTGTATTACTCATAATTTATTAGTTTGTATGTAAGTAAATTTTGAAATAAATATTTGTATGAGTTTTTTATTTAGAAAACAAAATTTAGTACCTAGTTACAATAACTTACGTAATTAATATTTGAACTTAATGATATTGAAATACATAAGCCAAAACATTATTTTTTTTTTCATATAGAATAAAACGTGAACAATTATAATATTGTAGGTAATTATATTCAAGGCTGGGCATTAATGAGTTAAAAATTAATATTAAGTTAAAACGTTAAGTTACTTTTAATTAAGTTAATTAACTCGTTACTTTTTTTTTCACATTAACTTTTAACTTAATAAGTTACTTTTTTTCAAGATTAACGTGTTAACTTCAAGTTAATTTTATTTCAAAAATATCTAAATTAAGTTAATTTTCGTCCGAAGAATAATGCAAATTGTTGAATGTGTTTTTACTTAGATGTATCATTTTAAATTTCCCCAGTAATTTTCATGGACGTAAAAAAAAGAAACTTTTCTCCTTTACGGGAAACCCCTTTTTTTGGTTTTTTTGGGGGGGCTTAGTCATTTTTTGGGTAAAAAAAATGTTGGTGAAATCAGAATTCGGCGCACGAAGTTATTTTCGAAGTTATAGCTAATTGAAGTTTTAACTTTATATAATAACCAGAAAAACTATCTAACAAACCATATTACCTATGTGTCTGGAATTTTTATTTTTGCAAATTAGCAAATTTTAACTTAACACTAAGATAAGTTACTTTTTTTTTAAATTTAACTTTTAACTTAACGAGTTAAAGAAAAAAAATACGAATAACTTTTAACTTAACTTAACTTAATTATTTCAAAATAACTTAACTTAACGAGTTAAAAAAAAATCGTTAACTTGCCCAGCCTTGATTATATTCGTGTATATTTTTTTATCTTTTGATACCGTTTTCATATCCTTGCTCGTTCCAAAATAAGGTTAGTAAAAGTATACTTCTGTATAAAAAAATGTTGTTTAAAATGTATTATTATTTTATTGAATGTATTGGGTATTGTATAAGGTAATGCAGTAAGAATTTAAACAGCTAAGACAATAATTAAAAATATATTATACATACATAGTAGTTACTCCACTCAAAAGAAGCAATTAAAAATGATTAAAACTACCTATTAAAAATGTCCATGTAAAATATATCTGAACAAAAACACTCCGCAAAACTCCGAGTAAAAAACACTAAATATAAATAAAAAAAACCAGCTCTAAAAGTCGTGATATAATTTATAAGTAAGTATTTCAACTATAGACATAATCAATGTTAAAGCGGTCTGATAATAATTCAACTTAGGTTGGCTATTTAAAAACACTTGATTATCTGAATCACAGAATCACAACACTTTAAGGCGTTTTAAGGCGTTATTGTTTTCTTATACTTATCGCGAGTCCAGTAACTCCCGGTTAAATTATTTAAAAATTAGAAGAAATGTATGTTTGTTAAAAATAGTTTTATGTACCTAGTATGTAAAAAAAAAAATCGGATCCCCTCAAATTTGGTCTCAGCTACAGGTTAACCTACAATGCCTATACCTGTATATTATGACATACATGTAGTTCGTCACTCACCTTAAATACGCTTGTGATCCTCCACATCTGATACAAATATTGATTTAATCGTCTCTCCGTCTACTGCAGGCGGTCTTTCGTTGGCTGTTGAAGGTCCCAGTAAAGCGGACATCAGTTGTCACGATAACAAGGACGGTACGGTGTCTGTCACTTACCTGCCGACGGCACCCGGCGAATACAGGATTTCCGTCAAGTTTGAAGACAAGCACATCAAAGGAAGCCCGTACAATACAAAAGTCACAGGTTCGTGGTCTCCTTTGCGTAAGACTCGGACCCCTCGAATACACGTTCACTTAATAATATTATCTACGTTATACCACTTTATATATTATCATACTTACGTGAAAATGAATATTTTTGTTTTCGCATTCTTATATAGGCGAGGGCCGGAAGAGGAACCAGATATCCGTGGGCTCATGCAGCGAGGTGTCGTTGCCCGGCAAAGTGCTGGACAAAGACTTCCGGCTATTGAACGCGTCGATCCAAGCCCCAAGTGGTCTGGAAGAACCTTGTTTCTTGAAACGCCTGGTAAACGGCAACTTGGGTACGTAGTTTTTCGGATTCGAGACTCGTGGAGAACGAGCTTTACACTTAAAGCGTTCATTTTTCCAGGTATTTCGTTCACGCCTAGAGAGATTGGCCAGCACGTAGTGTCCGTGAAAAGAATGGGCCAGCATATCGTCAACTCGCCGTTCAAGATAACCGTGGGCGAGCGAGAAGTCGGTGATGCAAAAAAGGTGAAAGTCACCGGCAACGGACTGAAAGAAGGCAAAACGCACGTGGAGAATTTGTTCACAGTGGACACGAGGAGCGCTGGTGAGTGATAATAATACAGTAATATAATAATATATTAATATATATTCCTAATATTGTTGGATAATTATTAGGTATAGCATAGTATTATAATATAATATAATTACATTATGTAGTTGAAGGTTTCTAAGCGTAAGATTAGAACACCTGATATCCCCGCAGGTGTGTCCGTCTGTTAGTTATCTGTCCATAGTTATGATATGTTATGATTGTTGATAAGATATTAATTATTTACACACTATAGTTCGTAGTTATTTTACAATTTACATAGTAACGAATTTACGATTATTTGTTAGATAATTAATTATTGTGTAAGTATTAAAGTGTTTAAGGTTCATACTATTCAAAATATAATACTAAAATAATAAGCTAAGGTTGGTATATAGTTGATATTTATAATCAATGATAATACGTTTGGAAAATGGAAATTTAGCACGCTTGCTTTCTTAACTTGTTTTTTTTAAAAAAACCTATAAAAATATATTTTTTATCCGTCGTTGTTTCAATATCAAAATAGTACAAACAAACAAAACAAAATACCTATTTTTTTTTTTATTTTTTTTATTAGTTAAGTTACAGCCCAATTATTTGGGCTCATAACAGTTATTTTCCAAATCGTACGAACATAAATAAAATTATACGTAACAACATAATATGCTTATCTAAACCTTAAACATTTATTAGGTACCGTTTTAATTGAATGAATGATTTAAATCTGGTTAAGTTATCATGGAAAAATCAAAGTTGTTTATTAAATTAATTGAGATTGACATTTTGTTGATCGCAGCGAATAGATGACTACATAATTTGACGATAAGTTGGTGTATATAGAACGTTTTTGGTACACGAGTATTAGTTTGAAGAATGTTTAAAAGTATTTTACCAAGTAATTCAGAATATATAATTAACGAATTAAGTAATTTGTACGACCAAGTCACATCATGTAGGTTTCTTCTTTTTTCGAGCGAGCCACTGAGATGCTATACAACCTCGCTAGTTGCTCAAGTGCACATTATTATTTAATATCACATACGACTGTATAATCTGAAAGGAATTTACTATAACCGTTTATGTAGTACCTACAATTTATTATAATAGCTAGTATTTTGAAGACGATAAAATGTTTTAAAATAAAACGTTACCAATCGAATATATTTTAAACGTTTAGGCAAACAACTTCATTGACCACTCGTTTACTTACATTTTTTTTTGTGTACCATAAATTAATAAAATTGATTATACCTATAATCATCACAAATAAAATAATAAATTACCTACTAACTAATAATCGTAGTTACAGAAATCTCTTTACCGAAGTACCTACCTATGTGATTTATCCACAGTAGAATATTTTGTGTTTAAGTATACTTGTTATTTTAAATGGCATAAAAGAAAAAATAAACATAAACAAAATATGTGGCTACGATAGTGCGATGTATATTATATTGGTAAATTCATAACATAATCATATTATTCAATATCAGTTCCTGTTTAGGTATATTATTATATTGTTCATTTTTATACTATTTCGAAACAATTAAAATGGTCGGAAATAATTTCAATTACCTACGCAGTGCAAAAATCTTGAAAAAAAAATGTTTTAATATTTTTATAATATTGGTTTGAAGGCGTTTATGATAGAACTGTTTTTATTTTAATTCATATAAACGTATTAATAATGTTTATGTTATTCATTACGTATAATCAATAACCATTCTAGATTTAATTATTTTTATACAGCGTCTGCATAATAATTATATTATATAGGTTATGGTGGATTATCGCTTTCCATTGAAGGCCCGAGCAAAGCAGAGATCCAGTGTAAGGACAATGAAGACGGTACATTGACCATATCATATAGGCCCACGGAACCGGGATACTATATCGTGAATCTGAAGTTCGCCGACCATCACGTTGACGGTTCACCGTTCACTGTTAAAGTCACCGGCGAAGGAAGCAACTGTCAGCGTGAGAAGATTGAGCGAAGGCGGGAAGCCGTACCTCTCACAGAAGTGGGTAGCAACTGCAAACTCACGTTCAAGATGCCAGGTAAGTTAAAATATATAATCATTATTTTTTTTAAAGCTTTAAGGGGTTTTCAGTTTTATAAGGACATAAGTAACTACTCTTATTTCAAAGACCCAAAATAGCTATCTAGATATCTATTCTAGAATTTGAACCAATGATGTGGAACATACCCATCTCAGAGTGGCCAAGTTGAAAAACTTGATAAACTTCAAAGTCGATTTACTTATATGTTTGGGTATACAACGGGTTTCACAATTTTTGATATTGCTAACCACATTGGCTTAGTCTTCTTAGATGAGCGACGACCTGGTATTCAAATCAACTCAAAAAACAATATTCCTGTTTCCATATCCCCTTTACCACTAAAAATTAAGACATATCCCATTACGTCGCTTGCTAAATTATGTAATGAATTAGATAATTTCGATTTTAATTATCATCCAGCTTCTAAATTGAAAATATTTATTTTAAATGAATGTAAATAACTGTAAATTTGTCTGTTCATTTGTATTATTTTAATATTCTATAATAAAAATGCACTGTATCATTAACCCTTGCTGGTGTTAAACCATTAAATAAATAAATAATTAATTCAAACAGTCGTCAAATATTTGTCCATGATACCACAGACGATTAAACAGCTTATTCATTATTATGTACCTATATTCGATTTTCCTGTTTCTAATTTTGTTTCACCTGAAAATTGTAGGTGTGTTGCCATATGATTTGTCGTCGACGGTGACATCGCCATGTGGCATCACGGAAGACGCCGAAATCAACGAAATCGAAGACGGTCTCTACGCTGTACATTTTGTCCCGAAGGAATTGGGCGTTCACACGGTGTCGGTCCGGTACAAGGAAGTCCACATACCGGGTAAGTGTTAACTGCGGCTGCAGTAATTTTCAATACGACCCACGTTGACCGTCCGTCTTGTTTCTGCAGGATCGCCGTTCCAATTTACCGTCGGTCCTATGAGCGATGGTGGAGCTCACCGCGTACACGCTGGAGGTTCTGGTTTGGAACGTGGAGAACAAGGACAGCCATGCGAGTTTAACGTGTGGACCAGAGAGGCCGGTCCGGGCTCACTAGCCATATCGGTTGAAGGTCCTAGCAAGGCAGAAATCGATTTCAAAGACCGCAAGGACGGCTCATGTTATGTCAGTTACGTCGTAGGCGAACCAGGTTCGTCAATAGTTTTGATAATGTACCTATAACAACAAGGGTTGTGGGTGAGTATACGAGACAAACACTATCAAACGTGCTGAATATCCCCTCTTTAGGTTTGATGATTTGTAAAATATTATTTAGATAACCACAACCCTTCAAAAGAACTATTGGACTATCGGGAAAAGGTCTGTAATTCATAAATTCATAATATGAATCCTTACATCCAGTATTTATTCTCGTGATTTATAATTTTTCATTTCTCCAAGTTTTCAGTACATACTAAATATATGACTGTAATATGACTTAAGGGGATTTGCAAACGGTCTGTATTTAATAAGCTGAATCTTAAATATATATTGTGTATGCGAGTAGTGTGGTAGTACTACGTAAATAATAAATATCATCTTAACGTGTACTTCTACACTCATATGTCACCATCGTGTTTTCTTTACTTTTTGTACATAATACTGTTTAATAGATTCATTGTAAAAGACTTCTTAAAACCAGATTTAAATGTTTCCAAAACTTAAGTTAATATATCTGTTATTATAATTTCTTACTTCAATATTTGGCGGAGAAATATTTATTATTTCGATTTTAAATAAAGATAAGAAAAAAGTAGAGATGAATTTAAAAAAAGGAGTAAATTGATGTAAAGTAAATTTGTTATTAGACTATGAAATAATTTGGTATTATGGACAAATAATTATTAGTACTTTTGTAACCTATACAAATCGTCACACTACACAAACATGTCTATTCGAAATGTATTTTCGTTTATTGTTCAATAATATGATTTTTAAATAATTATTTACATTGCTTATTCCAGACCCATGGTATACTGACTAACGACTGTCAGTTTCAAACTATATGTTTCCACGTATTTACTAATTTTAAAACATGAATAAATATAAACGAAAATATTTTCTTAGTTTAATTATATTTGTTTAATCAATCCCAAATATAAATAGTTAAGGGTATCGCAGCACACGTTTAAGAAAATCGATTTTCAATATTCAATTTTAAGGACCCAAAAATTACATTCGTATTTATTTTGGGCACATCTGATTTGAAATCAAAATAGTGATTGCTAAAAAGCATTTTTTTGAAATTAAAATCTTACTTCAGGAAGTATGTTTAATTTACTACCACTTTTAGTAGTTATGCAAACAAGATTGTATTTAATTTTTCACAAAGTATGGACATGTGCGTGGGTGTGCAAGAGTTGCACCCAGTGGTGGTTGCCTGACGTGGCATAAGAGCGATTCTCGAATACACACACTATTATATAATGTTCATTTACTACTTCCACATAGACATAGCCCAAATAATGTTCAAATCAAGTGAATCGCCTGAATATTACTCTTTAAAACATAATATGCTAGATAGGTCTTTCACATAAGACTCGTTGGTTATATAAAAATGATATATAATTTTCCCAAAAATTATTATGATTGTTGTTTCACTTTAATTAATGGACATTAATGCATGTAGTAACGGTTTTAGGACTTGGTACTCTGCCATGGACCCCATAATACATTTTATGTGGTCTAAAAGTGTATAGAGTTGAAATAAGAGAAACAAATAATTTTTAAAATACACTTTAATCGTTAAACTCTTTTAAACACAGTGTTAGTTCAAAGCTTCATAAACAAATGCAAATGGTACATTTTACTTATTTAAAACGCGTCCAAATTTACAATTAGTGCTGTAACTTATTACATTGACACGTGTTTGACGACATTTCGAAAATTCATTTAACGGGGTTCTTAGTCCAATGCTACATAAAAAAAATCATATTACATTCGATTTGTGCGTATGATTTGATTATTTAATTTAAAAAAGATTCCAAAAAATTTGAATGGGTATTTCTGAGTCATTTATTAAACTTTATACCGGGTGTTTCTTTTATCAAACAGTACTCTTTATTTAAGTGTACATTTTTTTGAAAATATAATTTTACATAGTTTCAAATAGCTTATAAAACAACATTTTTCTTAAAAAATTATATTTTTTTATTCTTATAATTTTTTAATTTTTTTACTTTTTTGCATTACAATATAGGATTTTAATTTAATTTTCTAAAACAGAATATTTTTCTTAGTATTTCGATACATAAAAATTGAATTTGGGTCGAGTAGTTTATGAGATATAAATATTCAAAGTTTTTATGAGGGGAGAAGTGGACAAACATTTCGTGGTGTAACCCCGTACTACACACCACTCCACTCATCTAAACTTTAAATACTTATAACTCATACACTACTCGACCCTAATTCAATTTTTATGTATCAAAATACTAAGAAAAATATTCTGCTTTGGAATATAAAATTAAAACCCTATGTTCTCATTCAAAAAAGTAAAAAACTTAAAAAATTATAAGGATAAAAAAATATAGTTTTGTAATAAAAATATTATTTTATAATCGACTTGATACTATGTGAAAAAATATTAAAAAATTAAAAATTACACTTTTTGAAATATTCAGTGTTGTTTTATATAAAACAATCATACGGTATACGGAAGATACTATTCCTTTAAATGGCTTTACTTTAAAAAAATATTGAGGTGATATACCATATTTATTTTAGTAGGTAGGTACTTATTATAGCCTATAGGTATTGCCTGGATACTAGGACATTTTTTTTGAAAAATTTTACAATTTTAATAAATTTATAATAATAATCAAAATTGTCAAATCATTATAGCCCACATAAACCTGTTACCATGGACTTAATATGTTAAGATTTAATATGCCGGAAAATAATTATTTTAATTTGCATAACGTTTAAAAAATATAATTTTCTTAATAATTTATAATACAAAATGGATTCTCGTTTGAATAAAAATAAGTTTATTTCACTACAGCATACTCCTTAAATTGCATAAAAATCTTAATATTAGAAATTATGGTCCTTAAATATCCTTAAAAATTCTAAAAAATTTAATTATTTAATTATTAAAGGAAAAATATTGATGGTAAGACTGCTTGGTCAATCACCCGTAAAATATCACTATTACATGTGATTATTGTATATGTATTTATAACTTAATGATAAAGATAAATTATGAAAAGTGAATGTCGCTCTGCTGAACAGTAGGTTACAAGTGGGTCACTGTAATGGATGGTGTTAAATTTGAATTCAATAATATAATATCATTGTATTAGAAAAACGGTTATGAGCGAATACGGTCATTCAGCCTATGATATTATTAAGAATATTTGATGATATTATTGTGAATAAAATAATAAGTAACTTATATAGAACCTATTTACGTGGAACCTTGTTTAAATTTTTAATCCTTAGATATAAAAGTTGAACATTTTATGAATTTTTAACTACAAAATAATTATTCAATTTTAAATTTGATAAATTTTGTCGAAATTCGAACTTTAAATGCTTATAAAAAAATTGTGCCTATGTATTTTCAATGTTTTTCAACTGATGTTGTAACAATATATCAGGAACCTTGCATTAAATGTTCACGCTTTTTTACCCAACAAATACATTTTTATTGATATTTATAGGAAAAAAAACTAAAAAAATTGAAAACTGACAATGTCCGTAAACAGCTCAAAAAAAGTCAAAATATTTTCAAAATTGTAGTGTATAAAAAATGAAAAAATGAAAAACTCAGTGAAATTTGCATATATCTACAGTAATTCGTTTTTGAATTACAACGAAATAAGTAAATCCACTACGTGAGAAATGGAGTGAATATCCAATCTTGTAAAAATATGAAATTCAAACGCTCATAAAAATTTAATTTGATTTGCTTGAATCATTTTTTTTTTTTTTTGATAAAGATAGACAAAATTATGAATGATCTTGTATTACATTTTCAAATCTTAGATTTATAAAGAAAAATTTTTATGAATTTCTTACTCAAAATAATTTGTAAATTTTCGTCATTTTTACATATTTTGTTAATATTTGAACAAAAAAAATTGTGATCATGGATTTTTAAATTTTTTCATCTGTCTTTGAAAAAATATACTAGGCGCCTTCTATTAATTTTTCAAGCTTTTTTAACCAACAAATAAAATTTTATTGATATTTATAGAAAAAAAAACTAAAAAAAATGGAAACTGAAAATGTCCGTAAAGAGCTCAAGATAAGTCAAAATATTTGAAAATGATATGGTGTATAGAAAATGCTAATATAAACATTCATTCAAAATGTCATGTAACTATGGTCATTTTTTTAAGAGTTGCACCAAAAACCAAAATCAATTTTCTCGAAAACAGATTTTGCGTAAAAATTCTCGTTTTTCCTTAATTTTTCTTTTGTCTAAAATCTCCACGAGTGTTAACGTATAAAAACCTGAAAAACATCGAATTTGAACCATATATTTTACGGACGCTTTCTGCGATAACCCTTCGAGGTCATAATATTATAATAAGAATATAATGTTATACCGTATATAAATTGAAGATTCAAAACATTTGTCGGTTCTACAGGAGAATATCGAATTGGTATTAAGTTTAACGACCAGCACATACCGGACTCACCATACAAGCTGTTTATGTCACCAGCAATGGGTGACGCGCACAAGCTTGAAGTGGCGCAATTCCCGACGTCGGGAGTCCAAGCCGATTACCCAGCTCAATTCATGGTTCGTAAGAACGGCGCTGTCGGTCAACTCGATGCCAAGGTATTTATACAAATGATAATATTATTATATTTATTCACTAAGATCGTCGTGAGATCGAAACTATGATAATTAGGGAGGGGGATTTGTTGAAATTGAATTGTTTTCCTATCTACGAGATGCTTGTCCTATAAGGTATACCTACTTTTCTTGTATTTTTGAATCAGAAGATCATTTTTCTTATTTCAGTTTTTTGCATTTATTGACAATTTTCAATTTTAATATAATTCAGCTCATTGTTTAGAGACTTTTTGGATTTTTGGGAAATTCGACTCTAAAATCTAGTTTTTAAAATGTAAATTAAATAGGTATTTAATGTACAATCAAGGTTTTTACATAATCGAATATTATTAAGTAATCGTAATTTTTCGAACCAAAATTCAAGTGTACGACTAACGAATGACGATGAAAAATTAAATGAGAATAATTGTTTTTCAGTTTAAAAATCAACGTAAAGCACTTGTACAATTCTGCAAAACTATTTTTTTAATTTAATAAAAAATATTTTTTCAGCTCAAAGCTTGCTAAAACAAAAAAAACGAAGTGCATTTTTTTAATTCATTGTACATAAAATGCATATTTTTAGGGCATGACATATTTAGAATTGTAATTTTTTCCTAATAATAATTATTATGACGCGTTCAGAATGTTTATATTAATTCTTATTTTCGTCGACGCATTATTTATACCTATAATAACTGACTGCGATAATTTGTTGTTTTGACAAGACGTGCGTGCGTGATGGATATTTTTCAGGTGGTGTCACCGTCCGGTGCGGAAGACGACTGTTTCATCCAATCAATCGATCAAGACATGTACTCTGTCCGTTTCATGCCCCGCGATAATGGCGTTCACAACATACACGTCAAGTTCAACGGGGTTCACATTCCAGGATCACCGTACCGCCTGAAGGTTGGCAAAGGAGACGCCGACCCTGCTGCCGTGCACGCCACGGGCAGTGGTCTGGGAGACGTCAAGACAGGTACGGAATCACGTTACACCTGAAAATCAAGAAATCAGTTTAAAACCATTTAAACCATTGAAAAACAGTTTATAATAAGTTTTTATAACCTATCTTTTTTTTTCGATTTTCACGATCAACAAGTAATATAATGACAAACTAGATTCAAAAACATCGATATTTTTTTACAAAATCTCGACCATTTGAACCGAGCTCTTTTGTTACTACTGGTAATTTAATTAAATCACGACTTCGTCTTACTCCGAGGTGAGTAAAGCACAACGATAGGTGGTAAAATTGTAGAATTTACATAAAACATTTAAACGTGTATTGGTTTTATAATAAACACGTTTTTATTTCTTTAATTTTCACAAAGTATCATTTTCTGCGCACATTGTTTCGCTTTACCGCTGACAGGTTTTTTAAAAAACATAATTATTTCAAATCCAAGATAAAATTAATATAACAAATTGTGGATTTACTGTTGAGAAGTGGTCATTTAAAATTCATTACCGGTAAATATTTTAGGACACAAAACGGATTTCATTGTGGACACTTGCAACGCGGGTGCCGGTACATTGGCTGTAACCATTGACGGACCAAGTAAGGTTTCGATGGACTGTACCGAAGTCGAAGAAGGCTACAAAGTCAGGTATACGCCGCTAGTGCCAGGCGAATATTACATCAGTTTGAAATACAACGGATATCATATTGTTGGTTCGCCGTTCAAAGTCACTTGTACTGGTACGTATATGATCATACAACTTGTACAAACAAACAAAAATAAAAACATTGTCATATAAATAAAAATTATAATATATCATAATACCATTCTGCATTGGGTAGCGTTTTTGAAATCATTATTGATGTCTTCGGGATTTAAATTAATTACGTTACTATAGGTTCGAGCTTTTCTTTATTAACAGAATAAAATAATTAATCTGTTATTGAAAAACATAATTGTTGATGAACAACACGAATTCATATTGTCTACGGTTCCAAACATTCTGTATTTATCAAACTTAAATCTCGGATACCTATACATTTAAATCAGGTAACCAGGTCAACGTTGTATTTACAATTTTTTCAAAAACGTTAGACATGACCGATATTAATGTTCTTACTACTAAATTATATATAATTAAATGGTCTAAGAACCCTTTTATTTCATAGTTATTATCTGTAGATGATCTTAAATTATATCGTATTGTTAAATTTTCGAATGATGCCGAAATGCTTCAAAATGACTTAAATCATCTCTCTAGTTGGTGTAAGTGCGTAACAATAGTACATTTCATCTATATATTTATAAATGTAAAGTAGCTATATATAATGACGACATTTTCGAAAAAAAGGTTCCTTATATCTTCATAATTATTTTTTAAACGATCTTGAACTTACCCGCGTCTCACGAAAATTGTTCGTGCATACATTGTTCACATGCATATTGATAAATATACCTGATACCCATCCGGGAACCATCGACGCTGGAAGATGCTTGACCGCAGAATACATTAGTTTCCAACCACATTACCACACGCCAGGCCCCAATTAAAAGAAACATTTTGAAACTATACAATAAATGTATTTACATACTTACTGATATTACTTCATTGTTTCGTTGAATACCATCTGAATATTTTTTCCGTGTACAATATCCACGATAAGACTAATGAAATATTTCCAGCGCCAATCAAAACAATAAATTAAAAGGTGTTTGATCGTTTTTACAGGTGAGGATTTGGCTGAGCGCGGGCCACAAGAAACTAGCTCGGTGGTTGTGGAAACCGTACACAAAGTGTCTAAAGCTCACAAGGGTGGGGCTGGTGTCGTTCTGCCGCACTTTAAGTCAAATGCTACACTCGTCACCAGCAAAGGAATGGGTTTGAAGAAAGCGTATGTGGGAAAACAAAATCTGTTCAGCATAAGCGCTTCTGACGCCGGTAAGTTATTATAGCATTATAGAAGGGTTCTGAATTTCAATGAAAATATTTTATTTTCTTATAAATGTCTTCGGTTGTAGATGATTAGAAATGATTATTTTGATTATACACAAAAAATATAGATATTAAATTAGTAATGAGTAATGACCAATATCTACGAATTACTTTTTTAATGGTTGTAAAGAAGGTATTAACTGTATTATATTTATTTATTTATTTTTGTTCAGCCAAAATAATGACAATTCAATAATTACGATTAATTACATTTATAATAGCTGATACGTGTTCCAACTGATCTATAAGATCGTATCTGGGATGTTATCAGTTATTATTAATTTCCACTTTTAAAATTATTCAATTGCTGTTGGTTTATGACTACAATCTTTTAGACATGATAAACAATTTTATTTATTTTTTACACATGAAATATTTCAAAAAAGTTTCATGAAATTTTAAAACTCTATTAGTATGGCGTGTACTGCGACATGATTGGAAACGTGATATAGGCTAATAATATGACTTAGGGTAATAAAGATTTTGACTCTCGGTAGACTAGATTGGGATTGGAAATTCTGTTCCCATGAGTTGACTAAAACGCTACATGTTTATGTTTTTCAGGTAACAATATATTATTCGTTGGTATTTACGGACCCAAGGGACCGTGTGAAGAGATATTTATCAAACACATGAAACAGAACAACTACCAAGTGAGCTATATCGTCCGAGAACGTGGCGAATACATTCTACTGGTCAAGTGGGGCGATGATCACATACCCGGCTCACCATTCAAAATCGATACTTAAATCTAATGAAAAAAAAAAAATAATAATAAAAAATCCAATGGTTCGAAGCTAGAAGACATCTAGTGTACTCGTATCATTATCATTACCATAATCAAAAAAATAAGAAGAAACGCGCAACAGGTGTCCGTCTGTCGGGATAAAAATACGGCTCTACCAGATTTATGCTGTAATTATTTATTATTTCTCTCTTCCGATTTTATATTGTCATTTACTTGTATTACCTACTACAAAAGGAAAAAAAACAGTTTAATTTTTAGCTAATAATAATTATTTACTTTTATTCGAATTTTAAATCTTACATTATTTATTTTATATACTACTCATCGTGACTATATATTACATAAATGTTATAATGTTTGTTATTCAGAATATTAATCATTTAATTAATTTATATTATATTATTATTATTATTCAACATTGTAATAAGTTTGTGGTCAACGAAACGTTCCGTAAAATGTAATATTGATTTGCCTGAAATATAATTATCTAATATTATATACATATACCTACTTCGAAATAGTCAATAGCGTTCGTCGTCTAACCAATTATTAAACAAAGTTCAGTGTGTTATAAGGTATACTTAACTTATGGCTAACCACTTCGTATCTTCGTTATTTGTACTGATTCAATATGATTTTATACAATATACATCAATATTATATCTAAATATATTTATACAAAATGGGATGCCTGTAAATAAAGATTATATATCATTACGTTACATGCCGTATTATTGTGTCAGTGTATAGTACTGCATCTCAACCTTTTTTTTACAAAGACACCCTAATTTAGATAGAAATGGCAACACACTTGAAACAATTGATGGATTTTTGAAACATTAACAGTACTATAAACCTATATGTAAATTGATAATGAGACAACAAATACTCATCAAAATTATTGTTTTCTGAGCTGTGGTATAACGTTATAACGCCACAATAATGTCATATATTTATACTTTGAACATTTAAAGTATAAAAAAAAAAAAAAACAATTATTTTTAGGCCACACACTACTGTGACTAGCTGATGATACACCGGTCGAGAACCACTGCAAATTAGTATACTGCACTCTGACCCACGAGAGAAGTATATAATCACTGTACCTATCCCGACCAAAATGCGTCCGAGTTGTCACAACCTTGCCTCCTCAAATGTGACCAAGGATTATTGACCTGACAATTTTAAAATCTATTTTAAATATCGATACGAATCGTTAAAAAATCACATAAGGAATCAAACGTAAAATCGAAATCAAAATTTTGCTAACGTAAGTGTTCAAAATAGTATTCAAAACTAAAATTGGACTACTATAGAAGTATATTTATTTTTCAACAGATTAAAGGTCTCAAAGTATGAAAAATCCAATCATTAGAGCCCCCGCCCACCTTTAATCTTAGCTTAAAAACATTAAAGATAATATTACATAGTCATTATTTTTTTTATGAGCATTTAAAGTTCTAATGTTGACAAAATCATCAAAATCACAAAAATGTGTAAGCTTTTTCATAAGTACCTAATAAATTATGAATTTTTATTTTAACTATAGGTAAGTACCTATATGATAATATGTACTTCAATAAGTGCTTGTACTAAATTGAATGATTGACAATTTGATATTACAATATTAGCTTAATAGTTGCAATTATTTTAACATTGATTACAGGTAATTGCTGTTATTATTCAATATTTTTATAACAACCATTTTATACGGTTAAACTTGAGATTCTATATCATATAATTGAAATAACTATAAAATATGTTGGTACAATTATAATTATTTTACTTATTCATTTTAGTACTCTCAATTTACATATTGTTTGATACATTTAAATAAATTGTTACAGAAAATTATCCAACTATAGTTGTTATTGCCAATTTTTTCACCTGTGCTCCAAAAAACAAATTGTAATCAATTTTGGGATAACTTCTTACACAATAGTTAGCAATCACTTATTGTTTTTATTTTAACATACCTACCAATATCTATAAAATAAAAATATGTTTGTATATTTTTTAGATTTTTGGTTACTATATTAACTACTTAGTAACCTTGATTCAACTTTTAATCCTTAGCTATAACATTTTACCATAATATAACTTTTTAACAACAAAATAATTTGATAAATTTTACTAAAATTTGAACTTTATAAATGCTTATAAAAAATTATACTGCCAATATTTTTTTAAATATTTTTCAATTGATTTTGTAACAAATAACAATATATCAGGAGCCTTTTATTAGATTTCCACGCTTGTTTACCCAACAAATACAATTTTATTAAAATGTATAGAAAAAAAAATTAAAAAAATGTAAAACTATCTGAGAGAGTCAAAAATATTTTTAAAATGTAAAATGAAAATATAAGCATTCAGTGAAATTTTCATGTATCTACAGTTATTGGTTTTTTTAATTGAAACAAAATAAAAAAATCGCTAGGTACACGAGAAATCGAGTAAATCTTGAAATAAAATATGAACTTCAATGGCTCATAAATATTTAATTTGAATTGCGTGTAGATAAATTTTTTTTTTTTAACAAAGGTAGGAAAACTTATGAGGAATTATGTATTACATTTTTAAATCTTATATTTAAATTGAAAAATTAAAATAGAAAAACAGAAAATTCTTATATAAAAATTCAGTCAAAATTTCATGTATCTACTGTCAGTAACCTAACCTTGGATGATAATTAGTGATAACTGATAAGTTATTAATCATCAATGAATTCAGTATTTAATCAATATATTATTATTTCTAAATTTCTAATCAACTATAACCGAACAAGTTCACAAATAGAAAAATATTTTTTCTATATTTAAATATGTTCGTCACCTTTTATGACAGTAAAAATGCTTATATTTTCTTCAACAGTATCTTTTCTGATAGTAAAATGAATCTAGTTGGTACTTTGGGGTACTTTTTCCCAGTAGTTTTCAAAAGCGACGTGAAAAACAAAAGAAAAATTAAGGAAAAACGAGAATTTTTACGCAAAATCTGTTTTCGAGAAAATCGATTTTGGTTTGTGGTGCAACTCTAAAACAAATGACCGTAGGTACATAAAATTTTGACTGAATGTTTATATAGCCATTTTTTAAACACCATAACATTTTCTAAATATTTTTACTTATTTACGGACATTTTTAGTTTCCATATTTTTTATTTTTTTTTTCTATAAATATCAATACAATTTTATTTGTTTTTTAAAAAAGCTTGAAAATTTAATAGAAGGTTCCTATTATATCGTTTCAAAGGCAGATGAAAAAAATTAACAGTCACAATTTTTTTTTTAAGCATCTAAAGTTCAAATATTGAAAAAATACATAAAAATGACGTATTAATTTGAAAATTATTTTGAGTTAGAAATTCTTGAAAAATTTTCTTTTTAAATCTAATATTTGAAAATGTAATACAAGATTCCTCATATGTTTGTCTACCTTTTTCAAAAAAAAAAATGTCTACAAGCAAGTCAAATTAAATTTTTATGAGCGTTTGAAATTCATATTTTTACAACATTTCATATTCACTCGATTTCTCATGTAACGATTTTCTTATTTTATTGTTTTTAAAAAATAAATGACCGTAGATACTTGAAAATTCCACTGAATGTTTATGTTTGCATTTTCTATACACGATAAAATTTTGAAAATAATTTAACTCTTTTTGAGCTGTTTACGGATATTGTCGGTTTTCAATTTTTTTAGATTTTTTTTCTATAAATATCAATAAAGTTTTATCTGTTTGGCCAAAAAGTGTAAAATTTAATATAAGGCTCCTGATATATTTCTACAATAGCAGTTGAAAAATATTAAAAATACATACGCACAATTTTTTTTTTATAAGCATTTAAAGACCGAATTTTGACAAAATGTATCAAATTTATTTTTGAATAATTATTTTGTAGTTAAAATGTATGAAATATTCAACTTTTATATCTAAGAATTAAAAATTTAAAACAAGATTCCACGTAAGTAGTGAATTCTGTTACCAAAAAATCTGAAAAATACGTAAGCACAGTTTTATTTTTATAGTCCTTTTAAGTTCAAATTTGGACGAAATTACATAATAAAAACCTAGAAAAACTATTTTAGTTATTTTGTTGTGATTGTTCAATATTATTCATGGGTACTTGAAACTTCTAAAGTATACTATTATATAATATCTATTATAGTATCATGGTTTGTTGTTGATATATAACATGTTATAAGCACCTAATGAATATTGTGATATGATTAATTTGAAATTTATTATAGATCATTTTTTTTCCTTACATTATTGACATGACCGGATTAACGCCTAGGTCGACAAATATTTGGGGGCGATACATTTTGTAAGAAATTGAAAAAAAACGATTAAAAATGCATTATTGTTTATTAGAATTTATAATTACCTACTTGTTTGCTTATAATTTCTACTGACCTATTTGCAATAGTGAAATATATTTATCAGGAATAAATACTATATTTTTTTTTGGGGGGGCAGGGGCGGCATATTTAAAAGGGCCTAAAGCGGCACCTGTTCTAAATCCGTCACTGTTTATTAATTCAAAATAGGTTTACATAGCTAACAATAAATTCAAATGTCAATAAATTAGTTTTATAAATAGTTTTAACATAATTGATAAATATACCTGACAATCCATAAAAATAAAATAAAATTTTTTTATAGTCAATTATTTTTTAGTTTTTGGATATTAATATGAAGGTTTTCATATTTGCAATTAAAAATTGTATGCAACACCACGAATATAATCAATTGTTGTACGGTTATTATAATCTGCACATATTTTGTTTACATTTTCACTTGATACACTGATCACACTGATAATTTTTTTTTATAGTGGTTGTTCCGGCGAGGAAATAAATTTGAGTGGACAGTATTTTTTGTATATTTGATATATTCAATGTAGAATAAATATTATAATTTATTAATAAATTTACTGCGACAGTAACCGAAATAAAATAATTTATGTTAGGTTTGAATCGTAATAATAATGTGTATGAAGTCCATCTGTGCAAGTCTGCCCTGGGTGGGTCTTACTGCAGAAAGCTCCGTTGAACACACACTAGATTTAGTGCTCCGCACTCGTATTTATAGCCTGGTCTCGCCCGCCACGTCGTTGCAGGAGCCGCCCATGAAATGTCTGTGGTTGGTGATTGCGCGTGGTCGAACGGCGGCCATAACGCTGGTTGCCCGCGGCATTGGCTGCTGCTGCTCTCGCCCACAGCGTTCTGTCGTAGGTAATCGTTGTAGGTCATCGTCGTAGGTCGTCGTCGTAGGTCCGTCCTGCTCACGGCCGGTCCCGTGTTCTGAGACACACCCGGCGAGTCAGTCGCAGAACACGCCACAGACGCCGGCGAGTCGGCCGCGAGTGGTCCGGCAGCTTATTTATTAATTTTTACCGAATACGCGGGTCATCAAGAAGATTCGTTTTGAGCAATTTGTAACTGTACAAGGGACACCTGTGACCGAACCGGTCTGACCCGCGCTTTGCACAATACGTTGATCTGGCCGATACAGTCGTATGCCTCCCGACGTCAAACGTGCTTGGCGCAGCGTTTTATTCGTCACGATGTGCTCACGATAGTGCCGACCGACTGTATTCCGAATCTCATCATTGTTACGTCCCAACTGACGTCGATATATACATCAACGCAGAAATGGACACTTGATGTACTATGTTATGATTGAGTGTTTATTAACAATGTACAAAATTACAATATTATAAATATAGGACAGTGAGCGGTGTTACAACCTGCCTCTAAGTGTCTTGTGTGTCCCTAAACCGTCTGCCGAGCTCTTGTCATGGGCTCGTATATTATATACATATGATCGAGTTCTTTGGAGTGGATGGTCGTTGTAGTGGCCAAATTCGGTCATGATACGGAGTCCGGTTCTCGTACCTGGTAGGCATGCTGGACGACTCGTATCCTTCGTATGATTGTTGACTTTCCCGAGGAGATACGTATGTGACGACACTTTTATAGTTTGATTGATTTATACTATGCTTTTGCAACGACCTCCGCGTGTTATAATATACTAATTGACTTATTAGTTACATCGTTAAATACTGCTAAAAACGTGCGATACGCTGCACTTAGTTGATACATAATTAATTACTACGTAGGTACGTAACATCATATTATGACTGCCCAGTGTGTTATCTTTTTTAAATAACTATATTACCCTTAAGAAAGATTATGATGACATCGGAAAATACTTCGCGTGGCGCGAACAATGGTTCTTGACCCATTACACTAAGTATACTATTACTGTCCATACAATTATTTTTCGGGAATTTACATGCGTCCGTATAAGATGTATAAACTAACAAGATTAATCAATAAAAATTAATCAATAAAAATCAACATAATATTACACAATGATATTGTTAATATTATATACAATGAGTAATGACGTGGCTTAATCAAATTCCCAGAACTTCGTTTTCTTTTTTCTTTCTTCTTTTTTGTTGGTCCCATTATATTCTTTAACCATTGTTTATGAGAATAAAAGAACACATAAATCGACTGCAAATTTCGATTGCTACAGTTTGCATGGATCGTTCCATCGACGGGATATTTAAAACCGCAAGTTCCATATTGCAAATTGTTGCAAATCATCGGACCTCCACTATCCCCTTCACAAGGTCTTGAATCACCTGGCACCAAACATAAATGTTATTCCCATGATTTTTGAGTTTTTGGAAATCTATTTGATATATTTATATATATTTTAGGTATAGCAGTTTATAAATTGTATTATACACATCAATATTACTTATTGTATAATAGACCAGCTTCTTCACCATGCAAGACATCAACGGTCGTGATTCTTCCAAACATACCACTATCATTTTTATCATCGTTTAAATCGGAAATCATACCAAATCCAATTATTATATAATTCAACTTGATTCCATTGGAAAAATCCTTAGGGGAACCACCAATTTTCGAAAATTTATTGATATTCGGGATTGCTTTTTCTAGCTAAATTAAAATTTAAGTATAACTATGAATTATAATTATGAAGACCTGCAGATATTTAAAAAAAAAAAAGAAGTACAAAGCCCATAGGTTTTACTATACAACATATTATTATATTATGTTTAGTTATAAAATATAATACAAATTAATTAACCTTTATTAATTTTGAAACATAGCTGACACAACATAATATTATAAATTTGTAATCTTATTATTACCTATTTAAGAAAATGTACCTATTCATTCTTTGACTTAAATCGTGTGACTTTCATAACAAAACAATTTAATAAATAATACATTTTAATAGAGAAAACATTCAAAAACTTTTTTACATATCATCTTTTAACCCACACATTTAACTTACCTACTTAATAAGAAATACAATTTAATATATTTAATAACTAACTTATAAAAGGAACAAATATTAATAATTTAAATGAGATCTATGCATTTCTTTAAGTACATTAGATCTGTTTAAAAAATTATTAAACAATTAATAACACATTTCGTCATAAAAAAAAATTTAATAACTTAAGTTTTTTTGACATATTATAACATTTTATCCCTACTTAATATATTTAAAAACAATTAACTTACAAAAGGAACAAATATCAATATTTTATATTTTTTAGATTAACTAAAACTATCAAAAATGTTATGAATTTAATAATTTGGTTTTTTTTTAAATTTCAATTTGGAATTTTTAAAATAAGTACTCTTTAGTCTTTGGTGTACTTCATCATTTTATTTAGGACAATAGGACATGTCTGCAAAAATAAGTGCTACTGGTCACCATAATTATAATACCTACATAATTATACTGAAATCTACGAATATGTATGAAGTACATATGTTAGGTTAAGATACTTTATATAATAGACTAAAAAACAATATAGTATATTATTAGAGATTATATACAGAAAATATACAATTTGTGATAAATTACAATTCAAATATTTTATTTCACGAACACTGTCAATCTGACAATTTTTTTACAGCAATAATTTGCAAAGTAATTATTACTTATTTATCTTATATTACTACAAATGAGGAGTTTGAGCATAGGTTTAACTATAATTTTTTTGATTGGTGGAGGGTTGAGTGTAATGATGAACTTAATTGAACAATTTGCAATATGGGATGGTTAAGAGTTACTTTTGGCTCTGCTTGCAAAAGTAACGAAATTGGTATCATTTGAATTAAAACAGATACACAGGAATATTTTTAGTTTAACAAAAAAATATAGGTAATAGGTGCATACTTTTAACAAACAGACGTCATATCCATCGGTATCTGTACCTGGAATATATTTTTCGTGTACGTACTTTTTGACAACATCATGCCAGTCATTATTAAGAGTATAGTGACGATCCTTATACATTGATCCTTGATATACCTATTTTGACATTTATAAATTAGTTGCTTAAGAATTTAAAATATTTTAGTGGATCATAAATTACGTAGGTAATTAAATACAATTGAAATTCAATGAAGTCATACTTAGTTTTATGTTATTTAATTCGTAACTATAACAACAGTGACCAGCTGTCAATACCAACATTTTTTTTACTAAAGAGCCTGTGCAACGACCAAGTTTTCCTTCAGAATTTTTCAACTGAATAAACATTACGTACGGATAATCTTCGGACTTAAATAGTTCCCCGTTCCATACAAGTCCATTATCGACGTATAAATTTGAATTATGTTTAAATAATGCCACCATAATCAACATTAATAAAATTTTTGAGAAAGTCATCGTTTCTTAAAATAATTTTAATACTTTGTATTCATATTATTAATATTTGTGTATAACAAAAGGTTGTATTATAAATATTTACAGTTGTCAATTATCGTGACAACTACACAGCTGTATTGAAAATGTATATACTCCGGCCCACGAGAGAAGTAACCCGTTTCGCGCATGCTGACTGGTGGAATTCCCCCACTTAGTGCCTTTCGCTGTATGTCAAATACGTGGAGATGCGCGGATTCGGACGCGATTTGGTCGGGACACGATAGTTACTTCTCTCGTGGGCCGGAGTATAGTAACAGATTGTTAGTAGCTAGGTAGAAACTTACCTTTTAGAAAAGGTGACTGCGAAATCCATTGCGGTTTGTAGATACACGCATGAGTCATAAGTCATAACCAAACGCACTATTGTAAGAATATTTGACCCAATTGGCCGTATTGCTCCAGTAATTTTAGTGATACATGGGTCCTTCCAGTACACATTACACAAAACCATCACAAAAATATCTCAAAGCACTACATTTTTCATAATTAACATAACAACATCAGTAAATTGATTTTATCATAAAAATATAACAAAGCAATACTTTTCATAAATAAATACAAAAAAACTCATAAATCAATACTTTTCATAATTAACACAAGATCATCATAAAATAAATTTAGCACAAAACATTATAAAATAAATCTGACCACATATTTTTCCCCTAAATTCAATTAAGAGGTTTTCATCATCGATTTAAAGGGGTTTAAGATGTTTACAATACTTCCGAATATATACGTTCCGGGGAAATATGGTTTTCAAGATTTTTAATTCTGGAAAATCAGCTGTATTATATCGAAAAAAATGACTGGAATAAGTCTCAGGCTTTGTAGAATTGTCGGATTTTGAGAGAAGAAGATCTCCTACGGGCCACATCTAACTCTGATTTTGTATTTTATTTAAAATAATTATATTAAAAAATTTGCAAAAATTGCTTTTTATCTTGTATTTTTTAAAACATATTCAAAAGTTTAAGAATAAAGTATTGAAAAACAGAGATTAATGCGAGCTGTAGAATATTTCCCTCTAGCAATTAAAACAAATATATGAAATTTAGTAGATTCTACAAGGCGGTATCATTGTTCCCGCTAAGTGTACTTTTGAAGACAAAATGGCATTCGGCACTGGGCGTCTTAAACAAAATATTGTTCACGGTTATCGGGGTATGGGCTATTTTAAATTCTGAACAAAAGTAAGTTTATTGGTTTACATATTATAATATTACATTGTGTGTTTTTTATTCAATATTTTATCTATTGTTTTATTTTATTTTGTATTTATTAGAATAAACGACATAGGTACGGCTTTTGATAAAAATATCATCAATACAGAAATATAGATGTTATTATAAGTTATAAGTTAAATAACAGAAACAAGATGTTAGACAATTAATTTAATTACATATAAAACTAACGTTAAAATTAGTTATATAGAGTACAAAATTGACCTCTCAGTAAGTTTAAGTACAATTAAATTAAATATTTTACATAAGAATGGAAAAACAGAAATTTGTCTAATGTGGATGCATTTCTTTGTGGAGGGAAAGATGCCTTAAGCGAATTGTTATCTGTATAATTGTTTACAACTGCTTGCTTGATAAAATATATTTAATGGGTGATTTCAGTGATTCAGTGAAAAATTTAATTATTTTCGTGTAAAATATTATATTTGGTATGTTAAAATAATTGTATTAAATATTATTAAAATTCAATTATTACCTGAAAAACTGTTAAGATCGTAAATAAATATGAATAATGACGCTTTCATCTTGAAACTTATCGTAGACGCGTAAAACCAAAAATGTTTTGTCTGTAAACTATTTCTACAATATTTGACTACAACGGTTTTATATCAAGTCCAGTATCTATACATATAATAGATATGTCCAATAATACCTACACAATATGTGTTCGCTATAATTGCAATCTGCATACCTGTATTGATGACTAATAATATCTAAAAATTACCATTTTAATGGTTGTAAATAAGGTATTAATCGTATTATATATTTTATTTATTTATTTATTTTTATTCAGCCAAAACCATGATAATTCAATAATTACAATTAATTACATTGATAATAGCTGATACGTATTCCAACTGAGCTATAAGCTCGTATCTGGAATATTATCAGTTATTATCAATTTCCACTTTTAAAAATATTCTATTGCTGTTGGTTTATGAATACAATATTTTAGACATAATAAACAATTTTATTTATTTTTTACACAAATGAAATATTTCATAAAAGTTTCATGAATTTTAAAACTCTATTAGTATGGCGTGTACTGCGACATGATTGGAAACGTGATATAGGCTAATACTATGACTCCGGGTAATAATGATTTTTTACTCTCGGTAGACTAGATTGGGATTGGAAATTCTGTTCCCATGACTCAACTATTTTGATCTTTGGAGCCGTTGGTAAAGGGAGGATATTATAAATACTAAACACATTATGTAAAGTAAATATTATATATTTATATGGTCAACGATCAGAATATCTAATAAGATTACTAATGAATAATTATCTCTGCTAATCTCTATATTTATTATAATATTACCTCTATTGTTTTATTAATAAATTGCTAGTCTGTTATTATATAAAACTTGAAATGGTTTTTTCTCATTTACTAATATTATAATAATTGTAGACTTATTTTTAAATCTACTAAAACGTTACATGTTTATGTTTTTCAGGTAACAATATATTATTCGTTGGTATTTACGGACCCAAGGGACCGTGTGAAGAGATATTTATCAAACACATGAAACAGAACAACTACCAAGTAAGCTATATCATCCGAGAACGTGGCGAATACATTCTACTGGTCAAGTGGGGCGATTATCACATACCCGGCTCACCATTCAAAATCGATACTTAAATCTAATGAAAAAAAAAATAATAATAAAAAATCCAATGGTTCGAAGCTAGAAGACATCTAGTGTACTCGTATCATTATCATTACCATAATCAAAAAAATAAGAAGAAACGTGCAACAGATGTCCGTCTGTCGGGATAAAAATACGGCTCTTTGTGTAAGCTAAGAACATCAATGTTATTACTATCATTTAAATTATTAGAACATTCTACAAGTTGGTCATTTACAACATTTTCATCCATAAAAATGACTTCTCTACTAAGTGACACCTCGTTATTTTCTTTATACCAAATACGATACCCTTTTGAAGTTTCTGAATATCCAACAAAGTATTCTTTTCGACTTTTCGCATCCCACTTCCTTCGTCGTTGTTTTGGAACTAAACTATATGCATTTATTCCAAATTCTACGAACTTTTCTATTTTAGGAAGTTCATCAAACCATAACTCGTATGGAGTTTTACATACTTTCCCTGAATTACCAGTATAATTTAATGAGAACACTACTGTATTGACTGCTTCTGGCCACAGTGATTTTGGAAAATTCTTGGCATGTATCTTTGTTCTGGCTGCCTCACAAATAGTCCTCATTGAACGTTCAGCTTTTCCATTTTCTTCAAGAGTATAAGGTACACTGTTTCATACTTTATACCACGATGATTTAGAATTGATTGAACTTCGGAATCTTATACTCTAATCCACAGTCACTTCTAATAGTTTTAATAACATTTTTTGTTTGAGTATTAACCATACTCAGAAAACAATTAAGTTTTTCTTTAACCTCAGATTTCTGTTTCATAAAATAGACATAAGTATATTTAGAATAATCATCTTTAAATATAGTGAAATATCTTTTACCTCCTAGTGAATTCTCTTCCATGGGTCCACATACGTCGCTGTATATTATTTGCCCTGGTTCAGTAGTTATTGTTTCACTCTGAGTGAACGTCTCCTTATGCTGTTTGTCATAGATGCATGGTTCACAGAATAACAATTATATATATATTGCATATTGGAGGGTAAGTCGGCCTATCTGGAACTCACAAAGTGCAGAATGAAGCATCACAGTAGCCTACCCCAGTGCTTCAACTGTCAGAGGCACGTCCAAGACCTGCCGCACAGAACAACCAATTTTATAAATATATATGAATTATATTTTGGTCAAGGTATGAATAAACCATCCAGGTAGGCGATCTGACTACGTAAATTTTTATAGCTAAGGATTGAAAGTTGAATCAAGATTCCTCTAAGTCAGAGATTCCTAACCAGTGCACCCTAAGGTGCCACGAAATTATTTGAAATATATTTTTTAAGAAAAAACTGTTTCATAAAAATGATAGCGCTCTGAGTAATAAAACGGACTATAATATAAAATCTATTGTGTTTCATATATTATGTAGAAATATTACGATGTTCAATCCATTTTAATGTTCATACCAGTTTGATTCCTATCGCTTCGGTGTCTTGTGACTTTATCTTATCTTAAATTTTATAAAACATATATCGACAATAGTATCTAATTTAATAATCTACTAACAATTTCTGTACTATCAGTCTGGTTTTAGTCATAATTGCGAAACATATATATTTCAGTTATGTCTAGATATTTTATAATTTTATATAATTCAATATTTGTTAAAATAATGGATAAATTTATTGTTAAAAAGTGAAAATTAGATGAAGATGAAATTTCATCTAACCATAATATTGAATCAACTTCTGGTGAATCAAATCAAGCTAGTTCTACTGGTAATAAATCACGTTTATATAATATTAATTATAGTTACTTAACTATGGGATTTACTTGGTATGGAAATTACAATTGTCCTCAACCAGAATGCATTGTATGTGGAGTGAAATTATCCAACGCAGCTATGGTTCCAAGTAAATTGAAGAATCATTTATTAAAAAAACATGATCATTTAGCTTATCAAAATATTGACTACCTACTTCAAACAATTATTAAGTTCACAAAATAAAGAATCAATATTTTTTTTACTATTCCTAATAAAGCGCTTGAAGCTAGTTATAAAGTGGCAGAATTAATAGTTGAAAATAAAAAACCACATACAATAGGTGAATCTTTCATGTGATCAGTAGGTATTAGGTACCTATAGGTACTTATATAGTAATATTATTTTTTACTTTAACTAAAGGTATCTTTTTATTCATTAACTAAATGTAAATATTTATTTGAACCTAATATCTATTAAAAAGATAAGCTAGGTAACTATTTAAATATATCTATTCTATTTTTTAATCACACTTAGGTATACATTAAGGGTGTCGGTGCCGGTTTTTCCAACGCAATTCTATACAATTTTAAAATTATATTTCATATTTCAGATATCTATATTATCGACCTATTAATAATAATATTTTCCCATCATTCTAATACCTATTTGGGGGAGTTGGGGTTGATGCAGTGTGTTATAACAACGGAAATTACTTTTTCATTTAGTTGGTACTTTGGGTCATCAAAAGTTTAAATTTGTTAGTAGTTTTCAAGTTTTAATTTTTCAATAACAATAGTTCCTTAAAATGTATACCATATTTTATATGTATATATGACCATTTCCTATAAATGGTATTATTTTAAAAATATTTTAAAACTGTTTGACTTATTTATAGGCATTTTTTAAATAATTTTCGATAGATAATTTATTGTTTTCTGTTGTTATTAATTACTTAACGTGGCATAACACATATTTTTTTAAAACTATTATTATAGCATCTATTTATAGTGTAATATATGCCATATATTATGTATATGACTTATATAAAGTTAAAAAAAAAACACAAAACACAAGTAATACAAGTATCTATATATATTTTTCATTTTAATACACAAATAATGTGTGGATTTTGAATACCAAATGGCAAATACCAAACAGTTATCAATGCGCAACCTGAGCCGATGGTTATATACCTACCTACTATAATATACAATGTGATGGTTGTATAATTGGTCCGAAAACATTATCGTGTAAGTGACAAGTGTATATGCATAAAAAAAACTGTATTATTCATAGTCGATATTTCTGATATCAAATTAAAGTAATTTTGCTGGAACATTTATATTTATGTAATATCATATACCAACCTATCTATAAGAAAACCAACTACAAATTAATGCTTATTTGAATACAGCGCCTAAAATTAATCAAACGTTTACGGTATATCTACATACTGTACTAAGAATAAAATTATATAGGTACCCCCTTATAACAAAAAAAAAAAGAACTAAAATATAATAATATTCATAGGTTTCAATTTTTAAAACTTGACTTAAATGAAAATACGCTTTTACATTTTGTAATGCTATATAATAACCAATATAAATCATAATACATTAATCCTATAGGATATCCGTTATTATCATGGTTTCATTCGTATCTTACTGATAGATTTAAATTTGTTTATTTATTTCAAAATTAACCAGATTACATAATTGCATAATTGCTACACCAGGTATTCAGGTGTAATACAAGGTAGACATTTATCACCACTCTTATTAATAAAAACTAAACACTGGTCAAACAGAATATATTTGGTTTTTTTGGTTGACTTCAAATGTTTATAATTTTCTGTATACTGTATAATAATGTATTTTACGCAAAAATATTTCTAAAATATTTGTAGTGACAGAAATGTAACGTGTATTTTTTTATCATTAGAAAATGTATAGTACTTTAGTTGTACATCATGCGCAACATAACTTGCATAAATTTTAATCTGCAACTAATTTTCAACACCATATTTAGACAGATCAAATGTTTAAAGTAATTTTGACCTAGGCTTTAAATAACTATAAATTATTGATTTTTTCAAGAATCACTCAGGGATTTTCAAAAATGTCAATGTGATTTCACGTATTTTGTACCTAACTCATTGAAATTCAAGTAGCGTCATTTTCAAAAGGTTAAAACGACTTATAATAAAACACTCTGTAGAGTAGCTACATTTTACAGGCGAAGCATCCGTATTAGGTGAATAATATTATTATATGATTATGCTTACACACATAATAGAAAAATTGCACTGCATACAATGACAAAAATAATTTTTATTCAAGTAGAATTTAACAATAAAAACATATCAAAAGTACATGATAATATACAAATGATTTAATCATTACTCATCACTTTTATTTGTACACCAGTTATTCAATGTTATCGCATTCGTAGCAAAAATAAAACTAAAAATTAACACAGACGAAACCAATATTAATATTATAATATAATATTCTTAGTTTTTCTATCATCATTGTTATTATTATTATTATTAGTAGTACTTGGTAGTTTTGTTAGATATTTGATTACCGAAATCGGTGCCCTTCGACAGTCGTTCCGAATGCATTTTTCGATGCATCGAAATGGCACACGACGGATGACAATAATTTATTTCTCAAAGCATGATAGGCGTGGAGCGAACGGTACTCTTGCCTTTCGCTGCACCTGATTTTTATTTTGGATTTAGTAAATGTCTTATTTATAAGGCTTAAGTAGAATTACTGATTTTAAAAATATCGAGTTTAAAATATAATTGAAATATGAATGTCCTCCGATGTTAATCAAATGAAATGTGATAAACATACCTATTAATTATAGAGGTAAAAAGTCTACAAATAGATGAGTTTTATATTGACAGACACATCCACACACCAGTACATCAGGGGCGTCCATTTTTAAGGGAGGAGGTGGAAACTAAATTTACAAACTCAGTCTTTGCATAATATTATATTTATAATATTATTGCTTATTATAAAATATATTTTAAGAGGAAGTCGTATCCTCATGTGTTATCTCGGTCATGGACATGGCATATTTTACGTTCAAAATATTACCCTGTTGTTTTATATTCACCTTCTATTAAAGTCAAACGTAAGATTATTATTTAGTGTAAGTAAATCAAAGTCATTTTTTGTACCTAATATGACTTTTAAGTAAGTTACGAGTATAAGACTCAAATTTGTACGTATTCACATATTTTTTCTAGTTGGTCGTGTATATTGTATGTTAAGCACAAAATATGTTCCAAGAATGTGTGATTCAAAATACCATTTTTTAGAGCATATTTTATAATTGTATGGTCACATTTGGTCTTTTAATTCTTATTTTAAAGTAGGTAACTCAAAATTTATTTTATTTATCATTTTTAACTCAAATTTCAAAAACATTATTTTTGCTTTTGTTTACTTATGGATTAAATAATAACTTATTATCTTATAATCTTGATAAATAGTGTAGTATAAATTATTAACATTTACTATCCCTTAATAAATAATAGTATATTGATAATATTTAATAATAAATTGTTGGCTATTCATTTTATATAATTTTTTTTTTTTTTTTTGGAAATAATAATAACAATTAAAATAGGAACATTGCTTTGAATTGTTTGATATTAATTTTAAGTCGATTTCATAGTATTTTTTTTTTTTTTTTATATATAAAATAATGTTTTTTGAGTATATTTATTTTGGCCATTTTATCGGCATAAACGCATATTTTTAAGAGCTTATTTCTTGATTTATTAGTGCATAAAAAATTTGGGCCCAAGTTATAAGTATTTTATTAATTTAAAAAAATGCATTATTTAAAAATGCTCATAACTTGATTTAAAATTAAATTATCGAAAAAATACTAATCAGGGCCTTAAGAAGACGCTACACAGATATTTGTTGTCTCCGTCTTACAAGTGAGTCATATACCAAATTTATGCTCAGCAGATTCCGTTAGCTTAAAAATATGAGTGAATCGATCTATAATGAAACTTGATGGTAATTGGTAAGAACATTATCTCTGTTTGCATGTGGGTTTTTTACGATCCATTAAGTTTCATAATAGGTCGATTCACTCAAATGTTTAAACTAACGGAGTTAAACGTGTTCTGCTGAGCGTAAATTTGCCATGTTTTTCAATTGTAAGACGGAGACAACAAATGGCCGTGTAGTGTCCTCATAAGTAGTATTTTTACTTTTCAATTAGGTAAAATTACTCTAACATTAAAAACAACAGAGTAAAATGGATTATTCTGAACTTAAAATTTGATATGTTGTGCTTTAATTCGAAAACACGTGCGAGCAGGACTCGACGTCCTCTCAAGAGGTTACGGATGGAAAATTTTAACCTCATAATATTAATCAACAAAATATAATGTTAACTTAACCATTTAACTTAATTACCTAGTAATCAGTAAGAATCATTCATATACAATTGTATTAGTACCTATACTATTAATGTAAATTAAAAAAATCAGTTACAGAAAAATTAACTTTGAAAACTAAGAATTTTTTTTTTCGAAAACCTACATGGTATGCGGGGGGTGGGACTGCCCACCTTTCCCACCTTTCGAAGAGGCCCCTGATGTACACGTACTATGTGGATATTATTATAGTATTTACAGCCGGTCAATCGGCGCTGCGACACAGTCCGCAACCCGACAACAGCCCACAACCCATGATTTGCTTGATATGTATTGATACTTGACGACTTTTTACTCGATCGGATGACAAACGAGAACGTCACTATTTTATCCCACGCACATTTATTTATTCGTGGTCGTAATGAGGGAAATAAGTGACATGCTTATAATTGTATTATTATCGTACTGGTCGGAACCAGCGCTGCACCAGAGCGACACACAGTCCCGCGGGCACGCCCATGACTTAAATAATAAGCTCCTCTATATCATAATAATACCTACGAAGGTTGGGCGTATATCTATACAATTGATTATAGAATAATAAATGTCCGTTTACGAAACGATTTAAACCAGTGGCGTGGTGAACTTAAAATTGTCCAGAGGTTAGTATAATATCCTATATACGGAATATAGTACACCAGCGGCCAAGTTGTGCGCATGGGCGTGGATTTGTTCCGTGGCAGCAACCAACGCGTCGCTAGCTGTAGTGGGGGCAGCGTCTGACCATAATAATATGTCTGACCGCTGCCCAAAGAAAACTGGTCGTCACCGGGGTACGATCTCATTTCGAATAAGTATAGTGATGATCAAAATTGGTCTTGGTCTTGCGGTCTCGCAATACTCTTGCTACAAGACCAAGACCAAACCAATACCAAAGTTGCAAGACCAAGACCAAAACAAGACTATCACTGCAAGACTCTTGCAATCTTGAAAATTTTTTTTTTCCCTGAAAACACATTAGTGTATCTAGATTTCATTAACAAATAATTTATAACGAAAATAATAAGAAACTATTTGTATTGTTATTAAATTTTATCAATATTCGAGGAAGTGGTGAATTATTGAAAAAAAAATTAGAAATTATTGGAATTAATATTACAAAATAACATAGTATTGTTTCATACTAAATACTGAACAATTATTTTATTTTCCCAAAATCGATATGATTTATATTATCTATTGCCAAAATATTATATTAAAAGAAACTTAAATATTTAGTTCTACTATACAGGACGCTGGTGAATAAAATAAAAATAAAAGTTTAATTATAAATAATAAATATTATCATTATAATAAAATTATAATTATTAAGCATTTAATATTTGGAACAAACCCTACAGTTTTTTTTAATATTATTATTTATTAAAGTGACATTAAAAAAACAACAGTTTAATTTTTATAAACATTATATTGGTCAATAGTTAGTAATTATTAATTAGTAATAACTTATTGATATTTATTATAAATGTAATAGGAACATAAAAAGTTCATAATGCTGGTAAATTGATGAATCAAATACAAATTCAAGTAAAATAATATAAGCATAATTTAAAATTCAGAGTTTTAAACGAGTCTAATAAAAATTAAATTGTTTGTTAATGTTTGAATTATTAATATCGTATATAATATATAGGATTTAAGTTTCATCTTAGAGATCATAGCAAAAAACCTACACACAGCTATAATAACACTATAACAGGTATTTAGTTTTTTTTTAGTCTTGGTCTTGGTCTTGTTTTGATCATCACTAGGTTAGTCCATCATATTTCACCCCTTCCCTGCAGCACCAGTAACCCGATGAAGGTGCGTTCACCGCTGTCACATTTTTAACTATACCAGTCGTAGATAGTTATTACTAAAATATAGGTAGGTACTATAGTTGATACTATAAATGATCACCTATAATTGCTGGCAATATTACCCGCTCACCACCTCTTAGGAAACTCAGAGGCAGCCGGATCTCGATCACCCCTTCACCACCCCACTGGTTTAAACGTTTTACAGCGTGGGGTCATTTGCATATGATCCTATTTGAGCGTACATGTTCCGCACATCGTAACGCAAATTCTGTTCCCGATTATTGTTGTCTTCATTGGTGTCGTTCGGTAAATGACCGTTTTGACGTGGAATCGCCGGCCCAGAAACCACGTGCCCTGCCACCGGGGTTCGCTTTTCCTGGTTGACTTGTCGGATATCGGTGTCGACGTCGTCACCGTGGTAGTCGTCGTCCCGGTGGAAAACTGGAAAGTTCTCGCCTTTCATCGTCTCCACCAGTGTGCCGATGAACATATCTTGTACTCGCTTGTCGTCGGTGTTACCGTCCACCTAAGCCATCAATAGACATTCAAAATCATTGTAATGATCAACATATCGCACACAATAAAGAAATGGTATTCACATTTTCTTCATTGTTTAGGGAAATATAGGGTTTTTAGTGCTTTATTGGAGTTTTTGGGTCCAAAATTCAAACTTGAAATTTTATCATAAAATTGTACACGCTAACGCGAGTTTTATTTAGATTTATATATATATATTTTTTTTTTATAACAAACAATAAAGTAAGTACCTACTCGTATCTCATATCGTAAACTTGGATAACGAATTTGCAATTGGCGGCGTGGCAAAGTATATTTAGAATTAAGAGGTTTAGCCTATATAGGAATCCTGAAGTTTATCCTATAGAAAAATAATTTTTTTCACATTTTTTTATCACTCATTATTACAATTTATTAAAAATAAAAACAATTTACCTGCATTTTTTAAGAGCATAATATAGAATTTTTAGGACATTAAAGCATTTTTAGGGTTTTGTAGAGTATTACATTTCTTGCCCTAGTAATAATCAACACTCCTTGCTATTTTATTCTACTTATGTCTTTATATAAGTAATCTTATTATCAAAAAGAAATGGTAAAAAGTTGTATTTTGTTTTTTATTATTATAATTTTTTTAAATACAAACATTGAATATTTTATGATGATTAAAAGCATTAATAATATATTTAAGAATCACGTCGTATATTAGAATTTTCTTTAATTTTTAAACAAGAAATGAAAGTATCTTTCAATTTACTATTATTACAATACTATTTATATAATAATTATATTATTCTTAACTTGCTTCCACTGAACGTCTAAACTTGAATTCTCAACTTTGTCCATAGTTTAATAATTTATTATATGTTTTAATGTTCAATCGTCCACTCACTACGACTAAGCGGTTATCTTTATCCAGTGCCTTGAGCATCGGTAGAGTTTGTTCGCGGAAACTCTGCAGACGCCGGCGAAACGCCGACACACTGTCGTCTAGCCTTCCGCGACCTAACTGCAACTTTGAGCAATCCAATAGTATCAACTTCGGCCGTTGAGCATACTGAAAAATAATGTCGTGCACATATTATTTGATATTTCACGTTATATTATTTTCATATTATTACGCAAAAGTAACTATAAAAGTTTAACGAAGACAGCACGTTATATGAAATAATTTATATTACCAAGGCCTAGGCATTGAATATTATTGTAAAAAGTTAAGTTACTTCCAACTAAGTCACATAACGAGTTACTTTTTTTAAAATGTAACTTCCAACGCAATGAGTTAATTTTTTATCGTGATAAGTACCTTTTTTTCAAAATAGTTGAGCTGTCCAATATTTCTTGGATAACCATCGATCACGATACCCTCTGCATTTTTATACTTGAGTAACTCTTTATCTAATATTTCGTGAACGATCGACTGCAATAATATAAAAACAATAATATAGTCAGTGATATGAACGACGGTAATATTATCATCGTCATTCATCACCTCTTCGAGGATATATCCACTGCTGATCGTCTCTTGTAGCGGATCTAAGGACGACGCCAGTGACCTCATTAAAGGTCCAACGCTAACATGCCCCCAGCCGGCGTTGGCCCTGAGTACTTTTTGGCACAATGAACTCTTGTTGCTGCCGGGGCCACCTGTGCACACCAATGCATGAATTAAGGATTTTCAGAAAAAACAATTTATACCCAAACACGTCCCGTCCCGTCATAATCAAACGGTCAAAAAAGTGTTAGAAATAATATATTTTAGTATAAAACTGTACCTAGGTTGGAATATATTATTAATCCATCTTAAAAGCCACACGAGAAATTCATTCAACAAAACTTTTCAAGCTCATTAATTATTCGTGTCACATAAAAAGGTCGAGAAATTAATTTTCATTATATTTTGCTGAAAATGTGTTTGAAAAATAAATAGTTTTCCTCTGCTTAGTGAATTGATTCTCATAAAAATTGGTTTCAGCTATATATTTTCCAAACATAGATATAATATAATATAATATAATATAAGCATAACCCTTAAGTATCAGAATTTAATTCACCATAAAAAAAAATACATTTCTCGTTTGTGGTTCAAATTAATTTCGTCTACGGACTGCAGCCATTTGGTGATTTTTTCGCTAGTAGAGTGTAAGTAGAGTGTACTGTGGCTGTACCTTTAAGTTAATAGTCAGGCTGATATGGAAAATATGCCAAACAAGCGCAATGTGTCTAAAATGCGATCCGTTCATCATTTTGGGTGAGGCCTACGACGTTTGTGTTATTCTCTCCATAGCACTCACCCACAACGCAAATGGTTCGTGGAAACGTTTCCGGTTCCGAGACGAGGTCCGTAGCCCGTGGTTCCGAGACGAGGTCCGTGGCCCGTGCTTCCGACACGAGATCGATGGTGCGGTGGCTGCTCGGGCGCTCGACGTCTACTTCCGGTTGTCCGGTACCCCGGTTGTCCACGGGCACGGTACCGTTGGCCACTGCTACCGGTGCCGGACTCTTGTGGGCGCTCAATATTTGCAGTACCGAGGACCGGAAGTCGTTATACACTTCAGTCGGACTCCGCTCGCCATTCACCTTCGGACATAATAACGCGTATACAGTGACATTAGAATAAACACACACAGCACCCGCATAGTAATTTTATTATAATTATTCCGTCATAAGCCATTTTGTTAAAATCGAAAGATATTCAAATTATCTATCAATTCTCATAATAAAAATGAATATATAATAAAATAACAAAGGTGGTAGGTATGTATATATGCATAAAGGATAAAATCAAATAACCAGTATGACCAAATACTAGAACAAAAAGTAGAAAGTTATCTGGAGTTACTTTTCGCTTTTCTACGTAGTAAGTATACCTAATTATTGTGTGTACAGAGCAGCTTATTGAACTATAGGTATGTCCAACAAAATTCAAATTTTTGGTTTAAATTTAACATTGGTCCCAAATAGAATTGAATAATTATTAATATTTATACTATGTTACGCGTAAAGTCTTGATATTGAAAAATTTATTATCACAATTTTAAAAATAATTACATTTAGTGTGTTTATAAAGTTATATATACATGCACAATTTAATATTAAATACATCTGAGCTAATATATAATATTAAAATGTACATGTGATTACAACTTAATTTAATATCTAAAATTGTAAGACACATAATGTAGGAACATCACTTTATGAACAAATATATGCCAATGATATAAAAAGGTATTTGGCAGTAGCTACTGTGTTCAATAATTCTCGTAAGGCGTAACATAATAATATTTAATCTTTATAAAATTATTATTTTTACTCTGCAGGCTAATTTAATGTTATAAACTGTTTAATTTTTTTCTGAAAAACTATGTTTTTAGAATTAATGAATATTATAGTGGCTTATGGCAGCAGATATTATTAATGACGATTTTCGTTGCGATTCAACACTCACCGAAATGAGCATTCCCCTCTGGTCGTAAAAGTCTGACACTGGAGTAACGTTTTTGTAGAAGTTGTTCAACTCCATCCTGGCCAGACTCAAGACGACATGCCCTAACTTTGCTCCGTAATCGATTTGGCGTTCCAGCACATTTTGATTCCACGATATCAGAATAACTCCATTTACGACTTTGATCTAAACAATACCAACATCATTATGCGTAAATTAGGGCTTGCATTTGAAAAAAATTCAGTTTTATATCATTTACAATTAAAACGTAACACAATTTTTGGGTTTATCATTATTTAGAACTAAAGTGCTTACAATTTTGCGTTTATCGTTATATAAAATAATTTTAATACCTATTAAATTTAAAAATAATAACTAATGTGAGTAGGCAATGGCCCGGGTACAGAATATAATCAATTCTTAGATTGTTTGCATAAAATAAATTTTTCTAGTTTTCTACGAAACCAATAGACCTTTTAAATAAATAGATTTTAAAACATTTCGTTTTGCGTTATTTTTTGTTAAATAATATTCTATAAATTACGTTTTGCGTTATGTATTGTTTAATAATATATAATATATTTTGTTAATCGTTATGTTTTGTTTTGCGGTATTTTATTATTTTTGATTATCGTTATTCGTTATAATTACGTTTATAAATTTCAATAGTTTTTTTTTTCTAATGTAACGTTATTATAACGTTTGGAAGCCCTGAATAATTTGCGTCACAAATAATATTTTATTCACTGGAATTATAATATCATATCAATTTTAAAAGTTCCGAGTAATTTGATAGAAGCTTAACATTTTTTTTTTTTTACTGAACACAATAAATTGCAGCTATATGTCAATATAATTTTCATGTTCAAACAAATACTAAGTATAAGTAACATAATATGAATAACTTAATAATATTTGTCATTTGAAAACTAAATAATGATTTGATTTAAATAGGTACCTTATTTGTGTATTCAACTACATCGCGCATATTTCTTGGGAATCCCGATACCAAAAAAGTTTTGGCTGCAGGAGACATTTTCAACTCCAACATCAATACTTCAGTGACCGTTTTACTGGAGAGTTTGCTGAAGTCTTCCATATCTGAATAACGGTTGAACGAAATTATTATCCGTGGGTACATAACAAAACACCTCATACGATTAATATTCAGACAGTAAGACAAATTTATACTACAAAAAGTAAAAATGGTAGATACGTACAGGCAAACATGCAGTTTGGCACTAAATAATATTGTATTAAGTGGATATACTATTGTGTGGCTTACATAATATAAGTCATTCAACTATGTCAATAATATTTACATTTATTAATATGAATAAACGATAACTTTAAAAACATTTAAATTTTAAACACACCTAAACACAAAAATGTAAGCAATAGGTAAAAATTATTCAAATTCCACATATATAGTGGATTGAACATTTAAAATAATGTTACTCATTGATAGTTCATATTGTAACAAAAAATCTAAAAAAAAATCTAAAAACTGTTTTTTACAGTTCAAATGTATTCGAAATTAGATGTTAAAACGAAAAACAACAATTTTAGTTATTGTGTTATGATTTATAAATATTATTTGAGGGTAAGTTGGAGAAATGCATTTAACTTACTGTACTCTGTAGTACCTACTTACTAATTCTTAATAGTAAAATAAATTACTGTAATCACAATAATAACATAAAATATTTACTTAGTAATATGTATAGACAGACTGGCTTCGATCAGAATTCGTTTTTCGTATACAATGATTTTATGTCATTGAATTCAAATTTAACACATATATTAGAAACAGTGACTTATGTATAAAGCAGTTACCAGTTTTGTAAAATATTCGAATAAATGTATTTGTATTTCTTATTTATTAAAAAAATACTTTTTTCCTATCCAGAAAAATAGTTTTAAATTTGTGACAAGACATATAATAAATCATGAACATTGATTTTATTCTTTAAACGAAATATAATATTGACCCATGATATGATTATTTTCATAAACACCAATGTGTTGTATCCCGTATGGCCCGTATCGGCCGTATCATATGTGGTCAAAATGTATAAATAACTTATGATTACGTTGAATGTTTAACTATTAATTAATAAATGTTAGTTACCAATCATTCAAAAAATGATAAAAACTAGTTGTGAAAAAAAGTTTTCTGATAGTATTCGAATATTTTTTAAAGTATTCGAATATGTATTCTGAATATATTTTTAAGAACTATTCGAACACGTATTCTGAATACCTTAATTCTCATTTATTCGAATATGTATTCCGAATACAAAATAAAAGTATTCTTTACAAGACTGGCAGTTACTCACTAGCCCGTTTTTTCTTTTTTAAAGAGCACAATTTTATTCATTACCTAGTATGCGAATCGAACCCCAAAATGTTAAGCTAATACCTTATAACACCAGTAAAACACTTAACAATTTGTGTTATTATATAATATTATGTATATTAATTATTATTAATTATATTATTATATTAATTATTATTAATTATAATATTATTTTTTCAAAACGTTGTGTATCAAATATTAAAAGTTATTTTTTCATCAAAGATCTTCACAATATTTTTAGGGACCTGATTCTAGGTATTATATTAATATGTCTTTAATATTTCTAGCGCGTATAATTATTGAATTTTTTTTTGCCCATCATCACATTATTAGCCAGTAAATAAATTCATTCATTTCCTACGTCTGCAGTATATCTTTTCTTGCAGGAAAGTGGATCTTGTCAGTACGTTAGGGGCTATAAGAAAAAATATCTATAGTAGTTTTCAAAAGCGTATTATAAGGAAAAACCAAAAAATTAAGAAAAAACCAGATTTTTACACAAAACCAGTTTTTGAAAAAATTGTTTTAGTTTTTTTGGTATAAATTAAAATAAGAATAATATTATTGTAGATAATTCTAATTTTCACCACATTTTTATATGAATATTTTTCATACGACAAAATATTCAAAATATATTATAACTCTTTTTAAGCAATTTATATTATAAAAGGCATTAGATATTTTCGATTGTTTAGTTATTTGTCAATATTTGCCGATGAGTAATCTTGTACTCTTTCAAATAAAGATTAAAATTAAATGTAAGGGTTCTAATACTGTAGGTAAAACCTAACCACATAATATATTATAATGGTTGTTAAATACGCGTTATCAAAAAAAAAAAAATTTTTGCCAGCTTATGCAGCGATAAACTTTTTTTGCT
>NC_042493.1:1588974-1646578 GCF_005508785.2 Acyrthosiphon pisum | reverse complement strand
TTTAGTTATCTATTCCCCAACCACTGTATATTATATTATATTAGACTAGCTGAACCCGTGCACTTCGTTGCCCATTAAGTGTACCAACTATATGTGACTCAAACTTTGTTCAATTCGTTATTTAATATTCGGTGTATGGTTTCAAAATTAATCTTAACTTTTCCGTAGCCCGGAATAAAAATTCTGCTTCGCAGCAGTACATTATCAGGTAGGCAATCTACCTGCGGTAGATCACGGACCCCGTGCTGTATGTACGTTAGAGTATGATTTAACTTTAAAGTATCGAAGTTATACCAAGTTTGTCGTATTCTACCTGTGGTGGATTGATATAATCAATTAATACAAAATCCTAACCTAACCTAACCGTACTAAAACCAAATGAATAAACGCAAACGCATACAAACAAATTCATTCAAATCGGTCTAACCATTTAGGAGGAGTTCGGTCACAACACACATTCTGCTATTCATTTTTATATCATATGAAATCAACAAACATGCCCGATTAACCAATAGCAACCAATATAATATAATGCACTGTTGCGCCACTGTTGTATTTTTGACATACAGATTTGAGATTTCCTACCTTTCTGGTGGATTTTCCTAAAATTGTATTTCATAAAAAACCTTCTCCTGGTAGTTACGAACATCTTAAAAAAAAATTTGAGCCAAATCGGACCAGCCGTTCTCGATTGATGAATTGTTATACATTTTTGTCTCCATTTTTATATATATATATGTAGATTATAAACATGAATGTCAACTTTTAAAAAAAGCGGAGTAGATATAATAAATAATAACAATATAAAATATCCAGACTGACAAAACGTCTCCTCTCAGAATCGTTTTTCTTATACAATGATATTATTTATATATTATATGATATATCATTTATATTGTTTTTATTTTTATTTATTATATCATGTAAGTTGAATTAATATTATAATATTATTATTTTTTGTTCGTTTCTATGGTGATAAACAAAGCGTTAACGGGTTTTCGTAATTTTTCGCTGGTTTTTCCCGTGGCATTAAATAACTATTGATAAAATCGAAAAATGACCTTTCTAAAGTACCATCTTGATCCAATTTGCTAAATGTTAAAATGTTGAAATCGAAGCACTTCTTCTGGTAGAAATTATGTATACAGTATATAAAAAATAAGCACCACTGTAAAACCACTAGCTTCCTTGCTCCGTTCAAAATCTAAAATTGAGTTCTCGAAATTCGAGTCCAATTGTAACCTGCATAAAGTATAAGTCTTACAAATAAAATAATTATCAAAATCTAAATAATTCACGAGGCCTGAGATTTTTCCAACGAGGCAAATTTTTGGTACTAAAAATGCGTCGGCTCTCTCACCAAAAGGCAAAAACCCAAATTATTTTTATTATAAAAATATTATGATACGTATTTTTACAGTTACCAAATCGGATTCTGTAATTCATTTTTTTTTTTATTAATTATTAAATTTAAAAAAAAATTATATTGATACAATATGTTTTAATTTTTAAGTGAACTAAATTGTTTTTGGAATTAACTATAGACAAATATCTTAATTGTAATAATATTCATAACTATTCATATAGATACAGCGATTTGATAATATTTCATTTTTTGAGTGGAAAAAAAAAGAAGATTCCAATAATTATTCTAAGAATATCAATAAAATAATGTTTTTACATTTAGTTTTTTCTTTCTTTACTGTAACCGAATAATAATTATTTTAATAACAGTTAATATTACTTTTAATTTTTACAGTAACATGTTTAAATATATTTTTTGTATTTTAACCTTACTTCTTGGTGGAAAATACTTCATAGGACATTTTAGTATTTCACTGGCGTAAGGGGACGGTTATAAAAAAATGATAACGAAACTATTAAATACGTATTTAATTTAACAATGAAAATACATAATACCAATCCAAAGAATTTAACAGGTGGTTTCATGTGTTAAATGTTGTTGGTAGTATTTAGAGATGTTAAAATACGATATTTTATTTTATTTTTTTATACCATATTTATGTATTTACTGTGTAGAACCTTGTAATATTTAAAGTCACGATACCAATCCTGATATACCTAGTGACTAGAAATAATTTTAATTGAAAATAACATAGTTCCAAATTTACAATAACTCATAGTAAATTATATTTTTAAATATCAAATTAATTTTCTTATAATTTTAACTCATAATGTTTTTCAACAGCCTGTATAAAACTATATTATATTATTATACCATCACATATACTGTAGTATTACAAAAATTCACTAAAGGGACATTTTGATATGAATCAGCTATTAGGTACTAATAAATGAAAAGTACCTATTACTTAAGTATTTATTTTAAAATCAAGGTACTACAAATAATTCGATATATTATATTTTTAAATATATTGTTATATATAAGCGTCAAGTGGATATTTCAGTATTTCCAAAATATTGTTTTACTTATTAAACTTAAAATTTTATATAACGTATGTTTATCCTGAATACAAACCACTATTAAATGATTGCACTATATAATTATCTAAATGTAAGCTTTACTACTAAAAATTAAGTTCAATCAAAAAAAAAATCTATACCGATGGTGGGTACCATCGGAATACTTGAAAACATTTAAAATTTAAATTACAATTTATATTTGGCACACTAACGCTATTATTTATACATTATACACTACACTACAATAAGACCAATTTATTTTCATTGACATTTTACCATCATTATCATTATCATTATCTTCGCAGGTTTGTATAGTTTTGGTTTGTTCGAACATGGATATATTATTTTGTCATACCTATGATATTTTATTCTCAGAGTTCGTACTGGAAAGTTTTTATAAATTAATGCTTCTGTTTGAACAAAAATGTTTTGTACACTATTGTTATACATATACTTCATTGTTGCGTATTTTTTTGTACATCATAAAATATAAATGAGCCGTTAAAACAATTCGTCGCCGGAACTCCTCCACCCTTCTTATTTTTGATATGTATCTAAAAATTATAGACTGTCTGTTTGAGTGTTTACTCAGAGGTTCGTAGAAACCGATATGGGCTACGATTTCATTCATACATTACCGTCGACCTTGATTAAAACTTGATATTTACCAAAGCCCGGACTTCGGGCCAGCATATTATTATGTTAGGGTTGTTTTTAAGTTTTTACTGTTTAAAGGAGTAAGAGACCTTTCCAGACCTTCGGTAAACACATCACATTTCGTTTTTAAACCAAAACGGCCAACTGCTCCCAATTCGATTTAAACAGGTCAGGGACAAACGGCAGGTGCATTATAATATTATTACGGCCTGATTGGTGTATGTAGGTAATTGACCGTTGTAAAAGTAAAACGTTTGGTCACAATCAATACAATAAATTCTTGTTTTGAACATCCTTTTTTTTCATTTTTTAACATGCAGTTGTAAAAATCTGGCGATCTTAAATTATTTTTCTTTTTGACAATTTTTTTTACATTTAGAGCTCTATAAATGGTCATCAGAAAATTGATTATTAAACTTTAACATAAAACAAGTATTTTGTTGGAAGAAAAATGTTTAGAATCCCGTTGACGATTAATATTTTAGAATAAAAATAAAAACCCTAATTTTTCTACAAATTGTTGTGGTCTGAAATGTTTAGTAATATATCATTAAGATCTTGGTGTATTATTTATTTATTATTATTAAACAGTTCAAATTATCGAATTTCGATAAACAATTAGGGTACTGGTGGACATCGGTTGAAACCATGTTACCACGGTTTCTTATATTTGTGGTAAATCTTTATTATTAATTTCTGACGATTTTTGGGTCGTAAACTTGGCTAGAATACAACTACTACTCGTGATAACTTACTGTATACTGGACAGAATTAAACCTTGGGCAGAAGAGATTATAGGAGACTACCAGGCCGGTTTCAGGCAAAATTGCTCCACGATAGATCAAATCTTCATTCTACGTCAGGTGTTACAAAAAACTTGGGAGTATGACAAAAGCGTACACATGGTTTTCATTGATTACAAAAAAGCGTATGATTCAATACATAGAGCGTCCCTAATCAAGGCTTTAGAAGAGTTCGGAATGCCTAGTTAGTTAATAAGCCTCGTCGAGGGCTGTGTTAGCCACACTGACATCAAGGTAAAAGTAGGACATATAACCTATTGAAAACGGTACAAGTGACAACTGGACTAAGGCAGGGTGACGCTATATCACCGGTCTTATTCATTATAGTATTAGAAAAAGTAGTTAGAGAAGCAGCCCTAGATAAGGAAAGAGTAAAACTAAGAGAAAATAACATTGGAATATTGGCATATGCAGACGATATAGTCTTGATGGCTGAAAGCAAAGATAAACTTAAGGAACAATCAAAAAAACTCATAAATGCTGCTAAACATGTAGGCCTAGAGATTAACGCGGAGAAAACTGAGTATATGGTAGTGCAAAGACATGATAGCTAATAGCAAATAGCAAATAGCTTGCCGCAACGAGGTCCTAGAAGTCGAAAACTACAAATAGTCGTGGTACCTAGTGAGAGTTGTCAATGATCAAAAAAAGATAGGTTGTGATTACTCCGTGAAATACCTGCCGAATGTGAAGGTTTTACCATACCTACGTATTTTACTATCGAGTTTTGTACGAGTGAAATAATTATGACTTATGAGTTATCAGTAAGTAACAAGTAACTCATAATCTAAAATGGTTATATTAATATTATTATTTTACGTTTGTTGCCGATACAACCAGTAGCGAAACTACAAGGGTTCTAAGTGGCACTGAAGCCCCACTAACTTACTCTAAGCACCCCCCACCCCACACCAACATCCTTGTCATGGTGTTAACAATATGGATAAAAAAGTTATGTTTAACATTAGAGTACCTATTATAAAATACAATAAGTTCAATTTTTTTTTCTTATAATATCATTGTGAATAGTATAATGAATAATAGTATAAACTAAATATTGGCAATGTGTGATATTAGGGCTATGATGCAAACGGTGCATGGTTTATTATATTATAGTCCCCCAAGATTTGAACTCTATTTGCGCCGGATATAGGTACCTCGATGTTATACGGTTACACTTCACCAATCACCAAATACAGTGTATGATACTTAAACATTTTGTTTTATATAAATGTCATTAAAAATGCATAACAGCAATGTTACACCTACCATTTTTATAGTAAACATTATATTGTCATTACTTATTATCACTTATTTGTCGTTTAATCTAACCTAACTGATTAGTCGTTATGGACTGATTTTGTAATTAATCTAAGATAAAGTAAGTATGTATATGTCACTCTGTTGTACAGTAGGTCACAAGTGGGTAACTATAATGGATGATATTACATTCAATGGAATAATAGGTATCATTGTACACGAAAACGATTCCGAGCGAAGACGGATTGTCAGTCTAACTTTAAATTATACTTATATAACTATATAACTATATTATTACTTATTGGTTATTATTAATACGGTAGCCGGTAAGTCGAATTAATGTTATAAAATTACAAAAAATTACTAAATTCGCAATTCTTGGTTATTTAACATGTAATTTCGTCCAAATTTGAACTTAAAATAACTATTTAAAAAAAACTGTTTATGCATAGTTTTTAGCCTTTTTGGTTACAGAATTAACTACGAACGTACTACCTTGTTTTACATTTTCAATCTTTAGCTATAAAAGTTGAACATTTTATAAATATTTTTAACGACAAAATAAAATCTGAACTTAAAAATTTTATAAAAAAAACCTTGTCTATACATTTTCAATATTTTTAAGCTGATATTGTAACAATGTCTGAGCAGCCTTGTGTTACATTTTCAAATGTTTTAACCCAACGAATACAATTTTACCAACATTTATAGCAAAAAAACTAAAAAATTTAAAATTTAAAATGTCCGTAAACAGCTCAAAACAAGTCAAAACATTTTGAAAATGTTATCAAGTATATATGTCGCATCCATTTAGTGAAATCGCTCATTTCATGAAGTGGACATCCACTTCATGAAATGTATCCATTTAGTGAAAATGACTTTTTACTACACCATATGGACAATTTTTTAACCTCTTCATGAAGTGGATGAAATTCATTTTATCCACATTGTGTAAAATTACTATTATGCATGAGTATTTTTGGTATTGGGTAATTTTACGATTTACACTAGGTAATTGGGTTTTAAATAAATATAAAAGTTGCTTGTTATAATCTGTAACTCGTACATTGTATAAACTAGTTCGTCAGTCGATCTGGTAATTTCAAGATAAGATATAAAATACATATATATATATATATATAAGATACAGATAGCGTATGATCCCGTTGACAATTGTCTGCCAGTCTGTCTTATACCTGCAGCTGTTAGTAGTTATTGACATACTAATACGTTATTTTATAAAATAATAAAATATGGAAAAAGTATTATTTTATGAAAAGCTGCAAGAATTTTATGTTACGAAGCCGAAGAAAAAACATTTTAGTCAAGAGGAACAAATTCAAATGATCACCGAGATTGAAGCTGCTAAAACTAAAACGTAAGAATTTATTTAATTAAATAAATAAAAACCATAATATCAACATTACAAAATATGAGAGAAGAGAAATAACACGAATATAATTTATTAAACGTATGTGCTATAATTATAAAAAATTAAATATCCATATAATTTTATATTTATTGTGTAAATTAATAATATAATGTAACTTATATAGCGTCTGTAATAATATCATTATTATTATTATGTTTATCTATATTATATTGTATTATATCTTATTGTGAATAGGCCAATAATATCAAACTTTTAGGTAAGAATATTATCTATTCTCTCGTTGGTTTTTTATTTTATTTTATTTTATTTATTTTATTTAATAGAAGAATATTTAATATTTTTCATACTCATAATTTTCTTGATATTTTTAATGTATTTTTTAAAGTGATCACATATATAAAATAAAACTGAATACATTCTTACGCTCAGCTCAGATTCTAAAACATAATATCCATGTAATTTTTATACACAGTAATTTTTTATAATTATTGTACTAGTATTTAATTACTTTGACGTTAAAAAATATGCTTAATTGAATTGATAAAAATTATAAATTAAATTATATATTTTTTTTATCTTTAGATGTACGAAAACACGCCGAGAGTATTATTTACTCGCCACATATACAGTGTTTAAAGTTGCGGGCCAAATTTTTTTGATATACAAACCTACTGAAAATGAAGAAAATATTAGGTAATACAATGACAATATTATTTTATAAAAAAATATAATTTTTAATAACTTAAATTTTATTTATAGGTATATTGTAAGCTATGAAGATTTATACGACAAAATAAAGAGCTTTCATATAAATACTGGGAATGGTGGAAATGTCAAACTTCGAATGACATAACAAAAAGAGTACTACATTCCGAGACCAGCTATCAACATTTTTTTAACAGTATGTCAAACTTGTGGCTGTAAGAAGTCAATGAACCGCAAACTCGTTATTAAACCTATTACATCAAATGATTTTAACGAAAGAGGACAAGTGGACCTAATTGATTTTCAGTCTGGTCCAGATGGAAAGTATAAATGGATACATGGATTATTATACATGGACGTCCAGGGCATCCTCAGAGTCAAGGGAGTATTGAGCGGGCTAATCAAGACGTTGAACATATGTTAAGAGCATGGATGCAAAACAATGTGTCCCAGAGATGGTCAATCGGTCTTCAATTTGTTCAGTGGCAAAAAAATTGTTCATTTCACCGTACTATTGGTAGAAGCCCATATAACGCGTTATTTGGAAATGACCCAAAAGTTGGATTGACAATTTCAAGACTTCCAAATAATTTTGTACAAACTATTACGACTGAAGAAGAAATTGAAGAAATTGAAGAAATTTTACAATCTTTTTTTTTCAATTTTTCAATTTTTCAATTTTTCAATTTTTCAAGCCGTTCAACGGTCAATTATACATGTGGTATATGTAAAATTGAAATAAATGAAGTGGAAAATCAAGATGAAACTGGATCTATTATGTGTAACTTATGTAGAAAAAAAGAACAGATTAAAATGCAACGAAAAAAAGGTTCTGATAGCATTAAAAAATTTGCTGAAAAAATGTTGCAGGTAAATTTTTATTTTTCACGGCCTTTTTTGAAATCTACTGAGAATTTTAAATTTTGACCTTCTCGATGTACCAACTAGATTCATTTTCCCATCGAACAAGATAATTAAGTTGAAAATCGTAGCATTTCTTACTGCCCCTAATGGTGATGACAGACACAAACATAAATAAAAAATATTTAAAAAAAACACCCATCATTGTTACTTAAATCAATATACATTCATCGCTTCACTCAGAATCTAAGATATTAAATATCATTATTAGTTGTGACTTCCTATTTTTTAAATGAAAAAGTAATGTTACGCATGACTAAAGAAATGTTTGGTAACAATAATGTAATTTATATAAAAATATTTAATGTTACGAGTAACGTAATTTTATTTATTTTCTAAAGTAACTTACCCAACACTGTCTACCTTTAACAGAATACCTGGCTTTTTTTTTATAGAATTGCGGCTGATATTATATAATAATATAGTAGACGAAAATCCAGGGGCATGCGTAGGTACCTAACTAGAATTTTTGTTAGGTGGTTGTTAATTATAAATATTACACAATAACTAATATACTTACATATTATACAAACTACAAATTTGATATAAATTAACATAAATATTTATAATATTATGTCAATTAATTACATTAATATTATAATATTAAGCCTGTTATTATGATCAATAAATAAACTCCCTCGGATGTGTCACTAGATGATACAGATATTTAAAGAAATGTTAGTGAAGTCAGGATTACCGAAGGAGTCCGAGCACTAACACATATACATATACAAATTCAAATACACAACGACCGACGTGGTGACTGTCCCCACCCTTCGGTTGAGTTTGACAGAGCCGATAGTTTAATGTTAAGTCTACTTGCTCTGACATGTCAAGGTTGGCTTGAAGTCAATGGACACGATAAATAGTTATATGGGTTGACCAATCATTGATTTATTTTTATACTATTTTGTTTCAATAACATTAATTCTATTAACATTATAGTTAAACATTTAAAATGTATAATTTTACAATGAACAATATATTATGAATTGTATATTATTTGATCGATTTTGACCAAAAAAGTATAACTCGCGCTTATTTATTCGATCTTATCATTTTTATTTCAAGATTTTTCAACTTATTTTATTGCGTTGTCATAGAGTTAAATTTAAAAACACAATGCATATTAAAAAAAAAAAAAATATATATATATTTGCAACTTTATCTTGTTTAGTTTTTTTTTTTTTATAGGAGCAATATATATGGCTAAATTCAATGGCTTTGAAAGGTCATTAGCCTTTCACATTTTTTTTCTTATAAAAGTATTTTTTTACAAGTACAGTACATTTTTTAATGGTCACATTCTTTATAATTACATATTTTGAAGCATAATATTTTCTAGAAAATATGTACGGAATAGAAACTATAATAACATTTAAAATTTAATATTTCAGCAGTGTATAGTGTCATGAGAAAAATACGGCCTTTTGCTGTCTTATTCCGCTTATCCGAATTCCAACCTTTGGTAACGCACGTGGAGGCTAATTATTTAACCCACTCAATTTTTAATATGTGATAAATTAATTTTTTGTGGATTTCCCATAATTTGCTATCTTTTAGTACCTTATTATCGTATAATAACAAAAATTACAAAATTTAATTTTTTTTACGTAACAAATGTATCTACTTCAAAAATATAGCATAAAAATAAAATAAAAATATTTTACAACTTCTAATATAATAATAAACACTTGGTAATTCATAAAATTGTATCAAAAATATTATTATTATTTGAACGGAAAAAAATTACCCCTCACGCACAACTATGAGGTCTAATACCACACGCATCATTAAAGGTTAAATATTTATAAATACTTAATACAAGTAGTAAGCATGTAAATACTTATGAGTCACCTTCAACAATTATAAACAAACATACAATTAGGGCCCCAATCGTAGTAACATTTTACGGCTGTAAATTTAAAATGTTTATAAAAGTATTGTGCGTCAGACTACAAATTAAAAATGTACCTATATACCTAGATTAAAATTTAAAAACTTAAAGTTAATAGATTGATTATAAAAATGAAAAAATCAAAGCAATATAAACTACCGTAATATTGCGTTTAAGTGTGTAACTTACACTGTCTTTTCAAAAAAATAATTTTTCTAAAAAGTTAGTATTTGTATTGTAATTATTAAAATAAATTATACGTGCAAACTGTAAGCTATCGATTACCAAACGTGACCAAAATCCAATTACCAGCTACCGTAGACGCTCAGTAAACAGAAAGGTAAGCCTTCGACTAAAATGTATCATATCACTGTTGATGATTGTCAAAACGAACTTACCGTTTCCAACAGTATACTGTTGTAGTAAGTCGGTCATGTTAATATGCACAATACCACGCTTTTCTATCATCAAGTTGTCGCAGTGTGTGACCTTGCCACTTCCAGGTCCACCTGTATATGCGAAAAATGTCGGTCAAAAAGCTGAACGCGTCGTCCCTATCGCAACTTTATGCTTACCGAGTACAAAAATTACTGGAACTTTTGGTGTGTCAAATTTCACATGGCCGTTTGTGTACGCAAACATTCCAGTATCATTTCTGTTTGTATCGTCGATATCGTCTGCTTCCCAACTTTGTCTATCTTTGGAACCGTTTTTAAAATGCTCGTCATCGGGAATTTTGTCTGTAATGAAAAATATTATAAAACTAATATTAACGTACGAATATTATTCTTTTTCGGGGACGCAATTCGGCCGTATCATTATCATCTATGTTTTCCTATCACCAAAATTAATGACTGATAGTTAGGTATTATAAGCCCGTTTACACGGTGACAGTGTGGTAGTAGCTGTTTTCACGATAAAAGTGAATGGCAGTTTCTGTGACACTGTCAACTATTTACTGTCAAGTGTTAACTATCTAGCAGATCTGAATATTTCAAATCAGGGACTGGAGCCGAACCTAAAATAACCTGTGCTGGAACAGGAACCGAAACTTTTATTTTAATAAGTGTTGATTTTACTACTGTTCAACATATTTAAAATTACTAAAAATGTATTGTTTGGACAAATACATTATAATGCTATATTAAGATATCATAACGTAGTTAGATTAACTTTCATATTGTTGTAAATTAAGTTTTTAAATTCTTACGTTGTAGTTGAAAGAACCCCGAGATACCTACGGAACAATAGTAATTAAAATTATAAAAATAATTCACTATTATGAGGGACTCAAACCCAAACCCCTAGATTTATACATATTACTGACCTACCACCTTAACGTACCTACCAACGGGACTATGTACAGATCGTGATAAAATATACCAAATAGGTAAAGGAATTTTGTAAGCTAATGTAGGTATTCAGTACTTTGCCCACTGTGTTTGTGGAGAAAATTATAAATTACAAATTTCACATGTGAAAACGGTGGTGCTGGAGGTTTCGCACACTGACGCACGGCGTATTACCTCCTACCCGTTAATATAATATAAATTTAAGATTAATATACACGAATGACCTTAACATACACTGAACGTTTATATTCTTGTAATATTGTTAATCTTGAGTTGTTGCAAGCCGATATATCTATATTGTTCTATATTATATCTGTATGTACCGCATTGCACTTTGAGAACGTTTTCTTTTAAAAATAAAAATACTCGGCGTTTGCATTTGTCTATATTATATTACTATACAACTATAGCATAATATAGTTAGTAGGTACTGAACATGAAGATAGATATATGTAGTGATGTAAATTTGTAAAATACGAATGTATAATATCGTGTTATCGTAATATAATACCATGATTATACACGCTGTATAGAATTATTCTATACAATGGTATAAAACATTTTTTTTTAAGTATTAATTATTTTATTTTACATTATTATTTTATTTTATATTAAACAGTTATTATTTATTTTATATTTTACTTATAATTCAAAAAAGAAACTAAAAGACCAGAGTGTTAAAATTGTTACTATTAACTATAAGTTATTACTATTTACTATTATTACTTTTTTTACATTAAACATTTATTTTATTTATAATTTAGAAAAAAACCCAAAAGAGTCATTTATGTTTATTAAAATTGTTAATTATTACTTTACTTGTTGACTTTGTTATTACTTTTGAATTTAATTTATATAATTTTTCTTATATTTTGTATTAATAAGATTTAATTTTCAAATGGGAAATGAACAATGGTTGAGTAATCAAGTTTAAATTGTATACATGTAATTTCAAATTTGCATATCTTTTAATACAGGATTTTATACCTTATAAAATGTGTATAATACGGTATTATACGGTTTAATACAAAAAAATATTATATATTATATATACCATACTTACTTAAATACAACAGTATTATACAAAGTTTAATACACGTATAATACGGTATAATACAAAAAAAATTAAAAACCGTATTTTAACATCACTAGATATATGTCGTATGTTCGCATATTATTAACGAAGTGCAATCGATTTTTTTAGTATCGATTTTGGATATGCAAATAGGTTACAAAAAAAAAGTATAGGTACTGGAACGCAAAGGGGATATGACCTGTTTTTGACCTTTTGAATCTGAACTCAACTTACCCACATATTACCTAAATAGGTAACAAACTCTGTGACTTGAGTACTAAGTGTTTAGCAAGTTTCCACGTGAAACATGATAAGCGATTACATAATATTTAAGTTCCCTCGCGTAAAAAAATACTCCCGTATGTAAGTTCCCGTTAAAAATTACTATCGGGACTGACGAGTTGAAATTTATTTGTTTTTGTTTTTTACAAAAAAAGTCTTTATATTTATAATTACCTATGATATGAAATAGTATGGACAATCAATATTTTGTTGGATTCAATACTCGTTGATTATTAATTGAGTTAATATTTAAATACAATTTAAATGTAATGAACAATTTATAAAAATAGTTGTTATTAATCAAACTTTTTTTTTATGCAGTACAAAAACAAACACAGTTTAACTACGTCTGCAGTTAAAGTTGTCAATCCTACATGCATCCTTCATAATTTTGTTTTTCGCGTTGAAGTTAGGTACGGGACTAATGTATTTTTTTCGTGAGGCAAATTACGTATAATACCTACTTAGCTTTCATGAATACTGATTTGTACCTATTTCTTACTACCTAAAACTTACACAATTTAGTGGCATATTTGACTTAGTTAATTGGTTGGAGGGGGGGGGGGGTGGGTGACAAAAAACTATTATACACTAGATATATACCTTTTTATCAACATAACATAATACAGGATGATTCCCAAGCGTGCTCACCATTTTGACAAAATTTCAATTTAAAATGCTTATAAAATAAAACCGTACATCATTAATGTTTTTAAATTGTTACAATAACAACTTATGAACAACCATGAAATAATTTTTCAAGCATTTGACCCAACAATAAAAAATGTATCACCATATTTTATATAAAAAAAAATGACAGGTCATTTTTCGATTTTCTCAATAGTTATTTAATGCCACGGGAAAAACCACCGAAATATTATGAAAAAATGCTAAAAATAGTATTTTAATTTCTAACGCTTTGTTTATCACCATAGAACGGAATAAAAAATTATTATCTAATATATAAAATTCTCGTGTCACAATGTTAGTTACCATACTCCTCGGCTTCACAGATTTTTATGAAATTTTATATGCATATTCAGTAGGTCTGCAAATCATCTACTATCTATTTTTCATACCCCTAAGTGATAAGGGTTGTCCAGAAAAAAATAAAAATAATATTATTATTAAATAATAATAGTGTATTATATATTGGTTCATGGTTGGTATTGGTTAAATTCGTTGATTTGTATTATTATTTTTTATCAATATATAGGTCTGAGAATCGGCTATTATCTAAGTTTGTATGCTGTGTGATAAGTGGTTCTGAAGTTATGACCTCTTAAGTGTACAATATTAATCACAGAGTAGTGTGTCGTTGACACGTAGCAACATACACTCTATGTCAGGGGTGTCCAACCCGCGGCCCTTGGTAGATTTTGATGCGGCCCTCACTTCAATTTAAAAAACCATGAATTAATTGTATATAATACATTAATATTATGAGAACAAATTTATTTTAAGAATACAATTTTTCGAGTTAATTACTCGTGTCTCGTTGTAAATTGTAATGCCGTTTAATAGGTAAACTTATATAACAGGGGTATCCAACCTACGGTCTCCCTCTCATTTTGCCATAAAAATAGAAACTTTACCAGCTTGAAGTTATCGAGCTTTTTTTTTTAGACATATTTCTAAAAATGTTGGCCCGCGATGTCAAAGCGTATATCAAATTTGGCCCGCCGTAAAAAAAGGTTGGACACCCCTGCTCTATGTGGTTATTTTTTATTATTTGTTTCCGTGGCACGCGCGTCTATGGCATTAAAAGTTACGTTTTACGACAAATGTTTTTTTTTGTTTTCACTTATAAGAAGTCTTATTATAAATATATAAAGAACTTCCACAGATTTTTTTTCATATTTCTCACAATATAATATTTTCGATATAATTAAGAAAAAAAAATAATATTATTATTAAAACAATAATAGTGTATTATATTATATTGGTTGCTACTTGCTATTGGTTAATCGGGCATGATACAATCCATTATACAATGACCCACTTGTAATCTACAGTACAGCAGAGCGACATCCACTTACCTGTTTTTTTTAATTATTAGGTTCTTTACGACTAATAATTTGAATTTGAATTATATTTAAAAATATTATGTATTGTAATAGACTCTACTAGGAAATACAGCTAGACAGCTGTATTCATGCTGAAATAAATATCAGGCGATGAATCAAGTAAATGTGAAACGTTTCGATGTTAATGTAGGTAATTTAATTGTTATTTTTGAACTTAATTGTTTTTCTACACTTTTAAGTGCCTACGTCCTACCTAATACATTTGTTTGTTAGAATTAGGTAATAACTACGGTACTGTACAACTGCAATTACGTGGTATAACAGTATTATCTAAAATGATGGTGCCGTGAGCCCGTGATAAGCACCATGTGAATGTTATAATTTCAATAATTAATCAGTTATAAATAATTAATTACAATTTACCAATTATTATTGTCTCGTCTCTCGTTTTAACCTTATATTTTAGACATCAATACTAGGTTGTATTAACAAGTCAAGTAATTTAATAATTCACTCAAATTCACTAAAACTAAAATTTAAATTTAATCATGTTAGCCATACTTAATAATAATACCTATTTAAGATCTGAGCTCACTATTGATTCATTAAATGGTTAGTAATTGTTTATGTAACTATAAGTTAACTTGCTTACATACATGATACATCTTCCATTATCCGGTATATTTGTTTTTGTTTTATTGTTATTAGGTATATTTAATTAATAGTTTAAGTTCAAAAACTATTTAAATTAAATTGAAATACATTTTATTTTTCACTTGAAAGTTAATCGTGTATTTTAATTTTAACATAAAAATTTTAAAATTCATTTGAGATACGTCATTATAAACAATATATAATGATTAATAAATAGAAATTGATGATAACCGTGAATTTATTGATATTTCCGGAAATTTCCAAACACTCTCGGGAATTCACCGCAGAAATTGTTCGACCCTATAATCACGCACAAGTCACAAGCGCGAATGTGAAAATAATATCATAAAACTATGTCAACATAATACCACATAATTCACCACATTATACGCAGTTATATACCATACGCTTACTTTACATAATAATATGGTAGTTGCGTGCCATAATAACATATTTTATGCGAGAAAGGTGAGAGTTTTTTGTTTATTCTCAAAGCTATTTGAACGTTTTGTGCGTGACACTAAATTGTTGTACAACCACGTAAAGGCGTAAATGCGTAATACATAGGTACTGAATGTAAAAGTCGATGGTTTTTGTTTTTTAGCATATTTTACACAATATATTATAGGTATTATAACGCAACAAATGAAAATTAATTCGTTTTGGGTGCATCCAAAAAAAACAAAACAACGAATATTTTTGATTTACCTGATAATTTAGTAAACACGACATATAATAGCCTATCGATCGCTGTGCATAATTTTTAGATGTCTATAAAAAAACATGAAAGTTATAAGATCTGTACATGGCTCGTGAAGTAATCAAAAAACCGGCCAAATGCGAGTCGGACTCGCGCACGAAGGGTTCCGTACCATCATCAGCTATAAACATGTCGGCCACACTGCTTATATTGTATATTCTAGGATTTTTAGTATTTGTTGTTATAGCGGCAATAGAAATACATAATCTGTGAAAATGTCAACTTTCTAACTTTCATGGATCATGAGATACAGCCTGGTGACAGACGGACGGACGGACAGTGGAGCCTTAGTAATAGGGTCCTGTTTTACCATATGGAACCCTAAAAAGTGTATTCAATTGTTTAGCTTAGCTAAGTTAACATCTTATCCATACATTAAATAAAAACCTTATGAGTGGTTTCTTAAAACATAGTTAAGAACTAACTCAATTTAATTTTTAGATTCCTTATATACAATATTGATAAGTACCTAATCGGAATAATGCTTTGAATTTCAACTTTAGTAACTTTTCTGGTGGAGAAAGTTAATTTATAGTTGATAAAGTAAAATTTGTATTTGAATACTCGAACTTTTTGTTTTCATAAAGTATTTATAAAATACAACCAAATACTTTCAAATTGTGTATGGAACATATTTATTAAGTGCCTTCTAAATAAACTGAACCGATTCTCAGGTTTAAAGTTGATATATTATAGAGCATAATATATTTCACTCCGTATCATTTGATGAAACTACAAAATACTCAACTGATTTTTTTTATATCATTGTATAAAAAAAACGATTGTGAGCGAAGACTGTCAGACAGCCCTATGATATTACTAAGTATATTCGATGACATTATTGTGAATAAAGTAATTTATATAATTTTATAACATATTTACGTGGAACCTTGTTTTAAATTTTCAATCTTTAACTATAAAAAATGAAAATTTTATAAATGTAAGAGTGATATTTGATTTTTCAGTTATACTCAACTTCACATTCACAGTATAAAAAAAGGTGGGTAAGTGGAAGTCGCTCAGCTGTACAGTAGTTTACAAGTGGGTTACACTGTATAATGGTTGGTATAAATTTAAGTTCAATGATATAATAATATCATTATATAATAAAAACGATTCTTAGTGGAGACTGTTTGTCAGTGTGAATATTTTATATTAAATGTATATTTTTATTACTTGTTATTAAAACGGTAGCAGGTAAGTTGAATTAATATAATTATAAAATTATAACTAAATAACTAAAATCGTTATTCATAGTTATTTATTATGTAATTTTGTTCAAATTTTTACATAAAATAACTATAAAAAAATGTTTGTGATTTTTTTGGTTACATAATACACTATTTACGTGGAACCTTGTATTACATTTTTAACCCTTAGCTATTACAAAATAAGGAAATCGCTACTCGAGAAATCGAGTGAATATCCATGGTTGTAAAAATTTGAACTTAAGACGCTCATAAAAATTTAATTTGACATTCTATAGACATTTTTTTTTTTTTTGATAAAGGTAGACAAACTTGTAAGGAATTTTGTAATACATTTTAAAATCTTAGATTTAACAAAAAACCATTTTTATGAATTTCTAGTTAAAAATTATTTGCACATTTCCGTGATTTTGTCAAAATCCGAACTTTAAATGTTTATAAAAAAAAATTGTGTTTATATATTTTTAATATTTTTCAACTGTCATTACAACAATATATTTTAAGTCTTGTTTTCAAATTTCAGGCTTTCCCAATGAATAAAATGTATTGATATCTCTGGAAAAAAAATTAAAAATATGTCCGTAAACAGCTCCGCTCAGAATCTAAAATATATTATTATAGTATTAATATTTTCAATTTCTATTTTTATTTTCAGTGATCAAAATAATAGAAATAGATAAAATATATATTTTGTTTTAAATACAAATACTTTGAGAAAGTATTTTAAATACTTTGGAGAAGTACTTTTTTCAAAATTTTTAAAATTCGTATTTAAGTACTTAACAACACTATAGTTATAATTATATAATTAATATTAAATATTAATATGTAGGTATTGGGATTATAGTTATAATATGTGACCACGGAGTCAAATTTTGTATGGACCTAAGACAAGACAACAACAATAACATTCTAATCGTATGGTTATAAAACGTACTATGTTTTTTCAGTTACACAAATATTTTACTATAGTAATTTCACCGCACCAGTCAAACGTAAAAAATTAATATCATTTAATTATTGTAATATAATTGTCCTGGTTGTGTTGTCGGGTGCATTCGAATTGCGTGAGATGGTCGATGGATAAGAAATGTGAATTACAATAAAAATACCATAAAATCGCGTGTCAGACGTAGAAAGTGAAATAACTAATTTGATATATTAGGTGCTTTTACGAGTAAGACCTTTACGATTGTTCATTTTAATTCCATGTTATAAGTCAATGTACCTAATATATAAAAAAAAGCACAGGCTTTAATTATTCACTACAGGTGGGTGGTGGCAGTTTTCACTTGTGCCTAATATTTAATGGACTGCCATATGTAATAAAAAAAAAATTGACGCGGCGACTAAGTTATATCTACTAATATTGACATTTCAGTAACGGTTTGAACATAAGGTATAAAAATGTGTAAACGGTGAACGAATAAAGTTATGAATCTTTTTATATTCAACAAGAATAAAATAGAAATCCTACATAAAATAATATGTGCTTTAAATTACGCTTTATTTGAAATAAAAAAAATTCTCCCTTTTGTTCTTATGGCCATATAACGTTTTGTTACTAATCTTATGTCCTTGAGGTAGTAATGGTATATGATAAGAAAAGTGCGAAATGCAATTTTGTGTTTTTTTTTTTTTTTGTAACCGTTCAAAAGGGATGAAAGGGGATGCATTTAAACTCCTAAAGTACTATTCATGAGATCATTATAACTTATAAGGAAGCAATGCTTCAAATTTCAAGTTTATAGGCTTCTAGCACTATGGGAATAAAAAACGTTGAAATTTTTCGTTTCATAATTTTTTTCTTTTTTACCTCCAGCAATAAGCCATAAAAATGTTAAGGTTCAATATTGATCAGAACAAATTATATCCATAGTAAATATTATATTAAAACAATTAAAATATGTTAGCTACCTATAATATGTGTTATAATATACCAGCCCACCCGTCACAGATTCGCCCGTCATTGGTTGTTTATTTGGCCTCTGGACGATGATATGTATAATTTTTTTATTCAAAATTTATCATTTAAAGTGATCGCCAGGTAAATATAAAAAATGATTAATGAGAACGTATTGAAATGTTTCTAGCGGTATTAATGATAAATACATTTTTGAACTTTGTTGTCTGTTAAATGTATAGGTTCCAACTCTATATGAATCAAATTTTGTTCAATTCGGTATTTAATAATCGGTGTATGGTGTTCTTCAAAACTTATCTGAACTTTTTCGTTGCCCAGAATAAAAGTTCTGATTCGCTGTAGTATATTATTATCAGGTAGGCAATCTACCTGCGGTAAATCACAGACCCCGTATTGTTTGATCGTAAGTGTTAAGTGTATGATTTAACTCTAAAGTATAAAAGTTATACCAAGTTTGTCGTTTTTACTTAATTCCACCTACGGTGGATTAATATAATCAATTAATACAAAATTCTAACCTAACCTAACCGTACTAAAATCCGACGAATAAAAAAAAAACAATATTTAACCCTTTTTAAATTAGCGTATCTTATTCCGGGCGTAACCGTTTTCCGCCAAATTGATCCTAGTCCGTTATCACCATGGCCGTTTTCCGCCAAAGGTTATATTCCGATTTCTGCCAAAAAAAATTAATACATTTTTTTTGGAGAACCCCTGAACTGAATCCATCAATTCCCGTAAAATAATTTTTTTGGGCCTCATACTTACATCTTCTACCGCTTTACGCTTACAAGCTGAATTGATAATTTGTCTGTCAATTAGACATCTATCGATAGCACTATGATCTGCTGCATGACTTCCTTCAACCTTCACTAGTACGTAATTTGTTTTTGTAAACATTTTAGCAGTACATTTTTTCTCATAGCACCTCCACCGAGTAATGCTATCTTTAGATGTATACGCATGTATAAATTTAAAATTGTTGTATATAAGCATAATATTACCACGGTTAATACTGGTTATCACTTCAATATTCTCCGACATTATAGAAACTTTTTTAAATTTTATGTTAACGTTTTCATAGAACGCGGTTTCAACTGTCAGGTGCAGACTGATGGGGAACAATAATCCGTCAATTATCCGCGGATATCGCTATAATCATAGCTATAATAATAGAGCGTACCTACATTGTAATCATTACTATTTGATGGATTCAGTTCAGGAGTTCTCAAAAAAAATGTATTAATTTTTTTGGCGGAAATCGGAATATAACCTTTGGCGGAAAACGGCCATGGTGATAACGGGCGAGGGTCATTTTGGCGGAAAACGGAAGCCCCCCTTATTCCCAGAGGCATAATCTACACACGAACATTCATTTATATATTATATATTGACAAAAAATAATAATACAAATCAACAAACATGCCCGATTAACCAATAGCAACCAATAGATAATACACTATTATTATTTTAATCTGCAACAATAAACTACATTTTTTATTATTTAGTTTATTTTTTCTGGACAGATGGCGCCACTTTTGTATTTTTGACATCCCTATTTCATACTTTTCTAGTGGATTTTTCTAAAATGTTCTTCATAAGAACCTTGTCCTGACAATTACAAACACAACAAAAATAGAATCATTCGGTTCAGTAGTTTTCTCGGTTAGCGCGGTCATAGAAAACCCCTTACAATTTTATATAGTAGGTAGTATAAATTTAAATGTATATATTATATGTGCATAATATGATGTAAATTTAGTAAATATGTAGTAATGTAAATTATTATTTTAATAAAATTACGTCTGTAGAATTAGGGATATATCTATAGGGATATACCTATAGGTATTGTCTATAATTTAGCATATTGAATTTAAATATATTGTGGACATTTTCATATATATTGTACGAGTATTTTTATTATTATTATATATATATATTATAGTAGTGTTTTTAATAATAATGATGGAGTCTGCAATAATTGTGAAGTACAGTCTTGAGGAAAAAATTAATATTATTTTAAGGATATTTAAAAGGATGTTTTTGCTATTTATTCGTTGCGAATTTCACATAAGCTCCAATACCTACTATATGTACTCATTATTATCAAATTTAATCTTAACTTATTATATTGTTAGTAGCAAAATTGAAACTCTGTTATAAAAATAATCGAATATCAAAATTTTAATATTAACATTCAATATCCATTGTGCATTTCATCAAACACATCGGTATCTATTATAGTATTATACCATTATCCATTTCATCTGTATAGGTATACCTACGTTTGTCCTATTTTTTATTTTAAATAACTTTACCTAGGACAGTTTATTTTTACAATTTTTCCATGGACATGGATGTGCTTGGACAATTTTACCCCGAACATTTTTCTTTGGACATTTTTACCTGGGAAATTGTCAACTCTAAAAAAATCATATTGATTCATCAATGTCATTGGATAGTAATAATAATAATGGCATTCAAATTACAACAGGAAAATATATGAAAGGAAAAACAAATTTGTGACTAATGTAAAATGTGAATCATACAGTTTTATTTTATATCTAACTATCGACATGCTGAGTAAATAATGATCATCAGTACACTAGTACAGTCTAGAATTCTAGATATATTACACAACATGAACAAACGACGCTAAACACATTCGGATATCAAGATTAAAATTAAAATATCAACATTCACTATGAATACCAATTGTGCATGCCATCAAACACCGGTAAGTACCTATAATAATACTATACCATTATTATCTACATCATCTGTATTGATTTCAAACAACTTTGCCAAGGACAATTTTATTTTTGACAATTTTATCGCGAACATGATTACTTTAGGACAATTTTTCTCCGGACGTTTTAAAATTAAAAACTTTTATTTTTTGCCTAGATTCATCAATGTTATTGGATAATGTCATTTGTAATATCGTATATAACAGCATTTACATTAAAACAAATTACAGAAAATTACAGAAAAAATCTAATTGGTGCTTAGTGTAAAAATGTGGATCATCATTTTGTTTTATACATATTTACTGACATGCTAAGTAAATAATGACTATCAATAAACTGTCTGGATATTGCATAACATGGACAAATGACGATATAATCATACAGTACCTATACAATATACATAGGTACAGTAGCGAATTACGCTGAATTCGTAAAAATGTACGAATTTTATTTTCAGTGGCTGTAATACGAAATAGATACATTATTATAATTTATTATGAGTACTTGACGTGTTTTAGTTTACATTACACAAGTAAAACATGCATATTGTAAGGAATTATGTTTATATATTTTTTCAAGTTTTACGTGTTTACTGTAAACTACAACACGAAAAAAATAATAATTTCTTTGAAACACGAATTTTGAACTTTTAACAGGCATATTATTAATAATATTTCAAGCACGGAGTGGTGACTAGAGGTCGTTGACTCGTGCATTTCCACAAACGTAGACGGTAGTTTTAACAGACTGTACGAAATAAAGAAATAAAAAATTAACAAATAAACTACCTAACATTTTATTATTTTATTGTGTTATTTATTAGTAGTTTTTTTTCGCTAATGCACAATACTTTGTTTATTCGTGTTAAGTCCGTTCTAAGAGTTTTCTAAGAGTCTGTTACCAGGTAGTAGATACAACCTTAAAACATGAATATTTAATGAATGACCTACGATGGTTAATAATTAAGCATAAATTTACTTTAGATCATTGTATAAAATATTCTAAATTCATTTTTCTTATCATTATCAATAAAAATAATGTAAACTACAATGGTCCTCACTATTTTTAAAGCTAGAGATCAATAAATAATTTATTTATTGATCGTCACCCAATTTCTAATAAATTATTCTTATGATGTATCACTCGACTATTTTCATTGAATTTTCTATGCCATTTACAATGCTTATCATTATTATTTTTTTTAAAAAAACCAAAATATTTTAGTTTAAAGCTTAACTTGCTACATACGTTTTGTGTGAGCATTTACTGATAATTCAATTAGGTATAAAGGTACCTATAAAGTTGGTTAGATTTAAATATATAGATGGAATTGAAATGAGAAAATATTATGACAATGACTTTATGATGTCGAATGTTAAAATTGGTAAGTTACACTTAATAAAAGTATTCATTAAATGTTAATAAAAATTACTTATGTATTTATATAATAAGAAAACATCTGTGGTTTGGTCATTTAGACATTTAAGTTTTTATTTTAAATATTATGTTCAAAGTAAAATATTTTGCTGATGCCATAACCAGAAAATAAGCAAAAAAAACACCTCTATGACAATTTCAACTAATCAATAATATTTTACTAAAACTTATGATGTTAATTACACATATTTTATCAAATGGCATTATACGCCAGGGCTTGTAAATGTTATAATATCGTTATGATTATTACGTAAATTATTACAAAAAAATGATTGGAATTTGTAAACGTAACTATAACGGAAAGCGATAATCAAAAATAATTAATCAAATTAGAATCAAATTAGAAAAAATCCTAATTTAATTTTTCCAGCTTGGTACCTGCACATAATTTGCTTCAACAGTTCTTATAATATGACGATCAAGTAGTCATTTTTTAATTTATCTATATAAGATAAAGACCCAGCAGTGTTTTTATCTAGATAGGTATACTGTTGAACACTGACCTCGATGCACCCCGAGGGTCTCGGTCATTTTTGATAATAATCGATAAAACCCAATATCAATTAGTTTTCACAGGACGTAACCAGTCTGGTCTCGGTTGCCTTTTATTTTTTTTTATTCACTGTTCCAATGACGCATTGTGACGGTGGCGTTATTAGATTGTCCAATTATCGTAATTGCTTGTGTAAAAGTAAAAAAGGGGTTGGTCGGCCACCGCGATTCTTTCGAACGTTCTAAATAGGGTGTTGAGTACACGTGAACAATAGGTATAGGCAGACTTGCATATAGTCTATAATATATAGCGCTATACTGGTGAAATATAAAATAATAATAATAATAAATAAATAAATAATATCAAACAAAAATAGGTCATGGTTAAACTGCCTGACCCCTCAAAAACATTCAACAATAAGCTGCAGAATACGAGTATAGGTATTAGATGTATACAGTGTGATTCGCCAAGCGTGTTAACCCTCTTTTTTCTTCAATAATACATTTATTCAAAAACTGATTTTGGAATTTTTAAATATATTTATACACTAGATTTTCATATCCTAAAAATTATTGTTGTGTTCCTTAAGAGAGTGTCATGTGGAGATGAAAACTTCTATTTTTTTAATTGACACCCCAGATTTTTTATTATAAATCATTTAATGGATAATTGTATTAATAATTTGAAGTACCAAAATAAAAATTCAAACGAATGGGTTTTCAGTTATTTACATTAGTATACCAAGCCTAATGGTCCAGGATAACGGATTTAAATGAGGGACTGTGATGATTTAAAAATGTTAGTAATTAATGTATGTTAATCTATCAACATACCTAACTGGGTAAAATGACCAAGTATAATAAATAGTATATCCAATATTAGGTACATAATATATTTTAGTTAAACCTATTTAAACCTACCTTACTTAGTTTAAAAAATTTAAAACCACGAAATTACATTGGTATGAATTAGGTAGGTACATCAATATTTAAAAAAAAAATATCCATTAAATAATTTACAGTCAAAAAGGGGTTCTAATTTGAAAAACGGGAGTTTTTCTAGCCGCAGGACACACTACTCTACTAAGTAGTACAATAAATCTAAAGAATTTGAAAATATAGTCTTTTAGTAGGTATACATAGTAGGTATTTCAAAATTCTAAAAACCAAAATGTGTACGTAGTCAATGGAAAAAATTGGGGTTAGCGTGCTCTGCGAATCTCCCTGTATATTAGTAAATTATGTGTGTTTTCCCATATAATAATATGATTGACCCGACTGTATCGGATAGGTACTATGCTCGCGGAGAAACAATCAATATCTGACCTCTAATGTTGAACATTACACGAGTTTGTGTTACGCTTATTATATATCGTGATTGTCATAATTTTGCCACCGCGGTTTTCTTTAACCCTTACCACAGTTAAACCTGGGCATTAACGAGTTAAAAGTTTAAACCACTTTTAACTAAATTGCATAACGAGGTACCTATTTTATTTAAAAGAAACGTCTGACTTAACGAGTAAATTAATTATTTTATGTTGAACCAATCATTGTAGAAAAAAAAAACAAAAATAACCAATAATAGGAAATACAATAAACAATGTTATATGTATTATAAAAATATATTGTACATTTTCCGAAATTTTTAATACTCAGTTTCTGGATTTCAACAGGGTTAAAAATAACATATAAATACGGTTCATGGTTAATTGTGTCCCACTTTAAATTTTTTATGTGCATTGTATTCCGGGTATATTTTGTATATTATGATGTGTTCCTAAATAAATTACGTCAAGGGATATTTTTAATAATCCATATGTTCCTACCATTTGGCAAAATATTTAGATTATATTGTATGGTTACGACTTAAAAATATTGGTTTTGCTGTTTGTTGTGCACTATTTTATGTAGGTACATGCACTTCCAGAGAAAATTACTATCTCACACAAACACATTAATTTCAAATATCTGAACATTAGCAGATAAACCAGTTCAACGTTAAAAGAGTCGGATTCGTGATATCTTAAAAATCAACTACCCACGGTAAAAAATTAACCTAAAATCGAAATACCTAATTAATAACCTGGGTCTGTTAGTTGGGCGTGCTATCGTTAGGTGGCCTTCTTTTCTGTTATTCTTTCTGTCAATAATGACACATAGCTGACGTAGGTATATGCATTATTTTTACTATATTATATTTTCGTTGTGCCCATTATATTTTTATCAAATTTTTTAAATGTGCTTTGACATAGACTTAAAATATCAATTTAAGAAAAAAAAACCAAAACCGATTTTAACTATATTATGTACTTATCCTTCAATTTTACAAGATGAACAAAAATAAAAGCAACTTTTCATTGTCAGTTTTTAGTGATTTATTTTTCTATATTCATTTAAATTAAGGATTTAAAAAAAAATACTTAAATTGATTGCTACAATATAGAAAATTAACATGAACAACAACATTTTAAACATCGAGGTCATAAAACAGGTGTTATCGTTCGAGTTATACGTTATACGTCGTTTATTATTATCATTATACGGATCACGAGTAGTATATTTCAATTTGGTCGTTTTTAGTATGTATACCCTACAGGTGTAGGTACAATATTTTGTGGGTTGTAGCTGAACTTAATAATGTTATTGTGCTTAATATTATAATGTATTATTCTTCCGGCAGTAATCATTATTATTATTATTCGAGCAGGGAAGTTATGCAAATTGTATACATATCCCCCTCAAATAATATTACAGCAGTTTTTTTTTTACCACGCATAGGTATATTGGTGATTAATTTTTGCAGACCAACTGACTGTCTGATCATCATTCCGAGTTTTTTGATATCAATTATTACACAAAAAGTGTATTCATTTTATTTTAACGGTGATAAATTTTCAACGTCCTATTTCAAAATAGGTAGGTAACTTGAAACCAGTGTTTGGAACGTTCACTAAAATAGTGAACTCGGTCACGTTCACGTTCAATGAAAAAAAAACGCGTACATTACACTTTCAGTGGTGCCATAAAATCCTTAGATATCATTAATTATTATCAATTATTAATTATATTACTAATTATTATTATGAACCTTATCTTCTATGTTCTGGAGTGATACGAATGAGTGATAACTTTTTTATCAAATAAACGAAAAAAGTCGTTCTCTCACGTGTAATATTCGAACGCTTTCAAATGTCCCTTGAATGAACGCATTCATCGCTCGTTCACATAAAATAGAACACGTTCTTTCCAAACACAGTTTAAGACAGTCTGACAGTACCACCTACCAACGTTCAACATTGCTATTTTAAAACTAAAATGTTGATTTTATAATTATTTCTCGAAGAGAGTAAATTGGATAGGAATATTTATTCTATAATTTTGTATTCAATGTTGATAGATTATCAATAACAAATTAAGCTATAGAATGTGAATATAGTAACAGCTGAATAAGAAATGATTGTCCAATTTAAAAATTGTATTATTTTAATTTGTCCAGTATTAAATTGAGGCGCATAGACAATATCAGAAAAAAATTTTCTTGTGAGTTAATCGAATTAAAATAAGCTACTGTTAAAAAATCGATATAAATGTGAGTCCCATCTACTTAATGTTTTTTTTAAAAATAAATTCTTTATTCAATTTAAAATAATAGTTGAGATCACGACGATTGTAATAATTATGATTTAAATTCTAAACACACGTTCAATGAATCTAAAGTCATTAATGACTGAATAATGACTTCTGAATATTGAATCGAAATAATTTGCCATGTCAGAATAGAAAATTTTCTTAAAAGCAGTAGGTATTTGGCTGTCGTACAAAAGTGTAATACCTAACACTAATTATAGATAAGAATATTTCAATTTCACTATGGTGATTGACGGGTTGTTCGCACAGTATTTGAAATCATGTTACGTAGGAAGTATATTATAGGTAGTAAATAACGTTAATACTGACCTGTCTTAAGTTTCTGACACTTATCGAATTAAAATGAACGTATAATGAGTACGGTATTGACTATGTACAGGTACCTAATCTATATATATTATATATTATACTCTACTTGGCACGAAAAACATTATGTAATCTCTAATAGGCACTGACCTATTTGCCAAATAAGTAGGTTTGAATTATGAAATCTATTATAGTATACATTATAATATATATTATATAGTTTACATTTTCTATTATTATATTATTACAAGCTGAACCCGTGCACTTCGTTTGCCGTTAAATGTACCAACTCTATATGACTCAAACTTTGTTCAATTCGTTATTTAATATTCGGTGTATGGTGTTTAAAATTAATCTTAACTTTTCCGTTGCCGGAATAAAAATTCTGATTCGCAGCAGGTAGATAGATTGCGGACCACTAGTTTGTATGTCAGTGTATGATTTAACTCTGAAGTGTCAAAGTTATATCAAGTTTGTCGTATTCTACCTATGGTGTATTAATATAATCAATTAATACAAAATCGTAACCTAACCTGTTGCGTCACTGTTGTATTTTTGACATCCAGTTTTCCTACTTTTCCGGTGGATTTTCCTAAAATGTTGTTTCATAATAACCTCCGTGATATATTCTTTCGTTAAAAAAAATTCAAGAAGATCTGGTAGGTAGTTCCAGAGTTGACCCTGTACAAAGATTTTCAGTTCACATTTATATAGCTAGAAGATATGTATAATATATTGACAAAAAATAATAATACAAATCAACAAAGGTGCCCGTAACCAATAGCAAGCAATATACAATACACTATTATTATTTTAATCCTCAACTTAACTTGTTGTTTTTGGCCATGTCACCAGGTGTGCACTTAAGAGTCCATAACTCCGGAACCACTTATCGTACAGCGTAAAAACTTCACAGAAACCATCTATATATCGATTTTAATATGCCCTGAAATTTTTATCGAAATCGGTTTGGTGGATCTTGAGTTATAAAATGTATTCAAAATGTACATTTATTTTTATATATAGATATAGATTTTTCAGAATTGCTTAGTTTTATAAATTTGTATGTCCCTCAATAACAAACTAGGAATACTTATACTTTTCACAATCACTTGAATCTTGCACAGAACTAACTATATAATAAATGCACCTTTAAATAGATCCACTAGATTAGCTAATGATTCCCAAATTGATTTTTTTAATGTTCCCTCTATTGAGTCTTTTTGTGATTATATTAATAGATATTATCAGTAGTCACATTAATGTTTCTACTACTCAATTTGTTGTATTATTTTTTTTTACTGTTTTTCCTTTTGATGTATACTTGTTACTCATCTATAATTATATTTAATCTCACATTCTCGCCTATTATTCAACACATATTATAAAACATGTATTGGTCTTTGGCCCGTTTAAATAATAATAAATAAATAAATAAATATTATATACAATGACATAGAACCGCCAAAAATATGAAAATGTCTATTTGATTATCATATTAATACCTATTATAACGCTATACTGTCGTCCCATATGGTGGACGATCTGATATTAATGATCATCTCATAACAAAAAAAACATAAATCATGCCACTATGCTACCAATAGCTCGGTAGTTACCTACGTACATTTTTTACTTTATTAAAAGCATCATACTTCCAAATTAAAAGACTTGTTATAGGTGACACTCACTTCAAAAACAATTGTCAATATTGGTGTAATGCAAATAGTTCAATATGATTTTTAACTTCAACTTGTAATTCGATTTGTATTGACAAAAATAATTTTTTTGAACAATTTTAAATGTACAAAAATATTTCAAAGAAGTTATACCTAATAAACAAAGATATTAATAATTAATTTCTAAATAGTTGAATATAAATTAAATGGGATAAAATAACCATTATATAGGTACTATTGTTACATTTAATTTGAAATTGTGTTTGTAATACCTAACTAATATAATAATCCTAATTCCATAATCGCAAACTCAACAACCACTCTGCAGAGCGTTTATACAGTGTCACCACTTGGATATTGTTCAATATTGGGGCTGATTTTGGGATAGAAAAATGGGAAATGTTTCCAATTTAATCAAACATTGTAATAATTTAATCATGGTTTATTCATCACGGATCTGGAATCCGAAATTCGAAAAATCATTATGAATATATTATGTACCTACGATTTTATAGCATTTAATTAATACGATATTAAAGTATAAATAAAAAAGAAACATTTTTTGAATCTTTCTAACATGAACACTAACCAGAAACCTTAAATTAAACTTTTTAGAAACCAGAACTGGAACCACAACCCAATCATGAAATAATTAAGTACCAGAACTAGAATTGAGACCATAAAAATCAAAAGGTCTGGTACCCGATTCAAATAGATACGTTTTGTATGCTTCTATCCACTCATGAAATTTAAGTGAGAGCGAGTAAGGGTAGGTATACTCAAAACTTAAAATTGTCAAATCTAAACTTAGATCTATTACAATACCAAGATCTTTTAACTTGACTGTTTGTATAGAAAAAGAAATCGTTTAATTTTTAAACAAAGATTAATAGGATATATGTTAGGATCTTACAACAATGTATTATAAAAAATAAAACTACTATTTTGATAATAATTTTAAATTTACTTAATTTATGTTATTTTCCCATAATACTAATTTTTTTTTTACAATAGGGAATGTTATTTTTCATTTTATGTATACAATTACTTAATGAACTATGCTTATTAAAAATAAAATAATTTTATTGTAACGTATTAAAAGGCAGTTAGAGTTTTTAAGGGCCCAATCTATACCTTTACAGTAGTATTTCCTTTCAATTTCTGTATTACTCAGCTATGTGTAATGTACATGGTATATTGTTCAATTTGTACTTAATTATAATAACCCTCTTTTTTTTAACTCCTCGACAACTATGTATAGGTACATATTTTACAAATACTTGGCTGACGGATATTTACTTATTAAATAAAATAACGAGAGTGGAAATTTTTGATAGGAGTGGGTCACGGTAACCGTGATGTATCCGTTTCAAAAAACAAATAACGAAAATCAAAAGTCGCATAATATGTGTGAAAAATTAATATCCCACTATAAAAAATACACACGACGCACGCATTATTTCAAAATATTTGCATACATTTGGTGACATATTTAATTTATATAACACGTTCCTACTTTGGTTTCACCGAAATTACCTTTAATAATAAATATATATATATACATTAAACACTTTATATAGGTAGGTACCTAATACATAATAAATGTAAACGGAGCAACCGAAAATGTTGATATTTGTCACTAAACAATAATTACATTATGTACGATAAAACAAACAATTTTACTACCTTCCCATGTTCTGACATGTAAACTAAATATACAAACAAAAGCACAGTAAAGAAATGTTTTTTTGAGCCCCACCACGACGTGCATAGACTTTTGAGTTAAAATATCATCGATACGTCGGATGGGGAAGAATATGATAATATAATATAATAAAATAACACTGTCCCCACGTGCATATTTAATCGACAGTGGGTTCCTCATCAAGTCCGACATTGTCGTCGTCGCAACAATATTAGAAATTGGGTCTATAACGTATACAACAATACTTCTGTGTCAATAAAATAAAAGTAAACAAAGACTATAGTATCATAGTGACAATATTATAAGAAATAATAAGACGTAATGTAAACTTTTTTTTATAAATTTGACTTTAAACAGTTCTGATTAAAAATCTATAGTACGTTTCATAAGGCATAAAGTGTAGATTATAATTCGAATTCATAATTCGTTTTTTCTTTGGAAGGATAAATACATTTTTGTATGATGTATATTATCTTGTATATTATATTGTCTTATCTAGGATTTTCAGAGTATAATGATTAAATCATGTAGGCACCTACTATATAGTAGGTATATACAGTCACATAAGTATTCTCTCAGAAATTTCTTCGATAATTATTCATAGTCATTTGAAGTATATTTAACGGTACCTAGATAGAAAAAAGTTATATTTTGATCCTGAAATATTTTAATATTAATTATTAAACTATAAACAGTCGTTAATGAATTATAAAATAAATAAATATTTAATAATTTGATTTTAATAATTAAAAATAAAATAATATAAGAAATATATTATCAGAAAACAATGTGGAATCCGACAAATGATTCTTTTGAATTCGAAAAGCTTATACATACCTAATACTTATATGATTTTTAAATACAATATTATTAATACGTCCATGACATCATATTTTAGTTATTTTAGAAATACATAATTTAAAAAGTATTTAATACCCATTGTAGGTACTCAAATACTTCACTGTCCACTGATAATCCTTTTTATATAATACGTCGCTATACGAAATAATAATAAATAATATAATACGTAGGTTCCATATATTATGAGATATAAATGCGTATTTTTTTTTTTTTTTGTTTTGTTTTCAGCTACACAGAGTTGAGGAATATTGATGGGGAAAAAAACACGAAATCAATTAAACATTGTTTTGATAAATAATAATTTATTACGGAAACACATTTGGTGAATACATTTTTTTGGGGACTAATAACAACTTCAGTGGAACGAGTTGCACGGATAATGCAGAATTAAAGGATTTCCGAGCATAGTTTTTATTAAACTGAAAATACATAGCTAATAAAAAAAACACATTTCGAAGCTTATACGTACACGACTAGCCATACAAATTAATATAATGGTTAGTTGTCAGTACGTCCATATTGTTTCAAATAACTCAAATTCATCAAAGGTCTTATCCTTTCGTGTGATATACGAAGGGTGCGCGTTGCCAAGTGCATTGACTTTTGCAGAGTGCCTCGTCCGCACATCGCGATGTTTAGACTTTTTCAGCGGTGCAGGCCCTATGGGAACTCGTCTAAAACATCCACTGCCGAAAACATAGCGATAGGTACGTGTAACGACTATATTATTAAATAGGTAATACCACATACCACATTTTATTGTACCATTGTTCAATATTGTTACCATTGTTGAATATGATTTGTTGTTTTATTACATTACAAGATTCAATTACTCGTATCCAGACCGAGAATATTAAAAATTAAATGTGGCGAAAGATTAACGAGCAAATTATTTGTAAAACTGATATTTTAATTTAAAAATAACCTTACTTTTAAACAACACAATGATAAAAATAAGTTAATAAATTAGAGAAAATTGTTTTTCATTGTTGGTCATTGCCTGGCAAACAATGTATCTTGTTTTTAGTAGACTACAAAGGACGTGGTATTATAATTCATACTAAAATGTTTATAATAATTTTTAGCAAATTTTTTATTGTATTATTTTGAAAACCATTTCCATTTCCAAAACTAAAAAGCATAAGTAAAAATAATATTGTGATAAGCTATTGTTAGATAAAAAAAAACGTAGTTTAAAAAATAATTATGCGTAACACTGTAACAGTGTAATACTTTATCCATGTATTATAATATATTATTTTATTTACTGGCATTCGCATAGTCACATCTAACAGGAAAAAAAATAATAATACAATTAATAATAGGTACAATTTGATTAATAGTATACATATTATAAATATGCAAATAGTATACATAATTAAACATGCAAAAAAAAGCATAAAGGACGAATCCATGAAAAGGTAAAATTGTTTCAAAATAGATAGGTATCATTGAAAATCTGGGCTAAAATGTGTAAAATTCGTGGCGTGCGTTAAAGGTGCATTAGACCATTAGACGTATTATAATTGAAGTAATACTATATTTCAGAGACAGCATTTAATTTTAATTTCATAAACATACTATGAATACAAGACAGAATGTTTACATTGCCTCAAATTTACTTGTTTCGATTAATGTTTTGAATTATTTAGCCACTTTTTGGTTATTATGTTACTATTATTACCTATTATATTTATAAATTTTTACTTTTACCATCGTGTTCCACTATTATGGTAAAATATTATTTTTAATTTTGTTATCAATATATATATTATGTAACCTATTTAATTTATTTAATTATTATTTCGAGCATAAAATGTACACACAATTATTTTGTATTTTGCTAAAGGGTTTTAAAACCCGTTTAAAATATGTAGATAAATACTGGACCTCACTAAGAAAATTCTTGAGGGGGCTATATGGGCTGTACTTAAAATACATTTAACTTGTTTTATATATTTTGTGTTATTGCTTTAAAGGAAATTGGTAGGTAACAGTTTGAATGTATATATTATAATATATTCATAATTACTGAATTAATGGATTGGTATTGAAAAGTAAATAAATAGTATTAAACTTTAAATTGTTTAACACGTTGATGGACACGCCATGCCATAGCATTCTATGTGTATTGGTCTTGCCGGTGCATGACTGCTATAGCATTTGTTTTTGTAAATGTTGATTTAGGGTTAAAAATTTAGTGATGCTAAAAGGTCAGAAATGTGGTGCTATGCTATAGCAGTTGTGTCCATCAACGTGTTAAATGTACCTTTATAATATTGTTATTTGGAGATAGTAACTTTTATCGCAGTACAAGTGGACAACTTAACAAATTTGTTTTATATTTTATGAAAGTTAAATATTTTATGGCACCTGCAAGTAAAAGAGTATAAGACTCAAAATATATTTATCTATACATGATAAAGTCATTATATTTGTCCATGGTTAATATTTAAACATATGAAATACAAAAAATATCAAAAACGAAACAAATATTGTTTAACTAAATTATTCATGCGATTGTTATAAAATGAAACTTTTTGAGTTAGAGTATAGTAGAAATAAATGTCGATGAACTTACAACTTACAAGGTCTATTTATTTATCATTAAACCTCATTAAATTATGATACAAATTATACACTCAATCTTTTTATAAGTGTACTTTTCTCCAGGTAGTATTATAATTTCTATTTTGTATTAGTGAAAACTATATACCTAAGCGGTAATTTTAATTGTTTAATTTATATTCACTTTTTTTTCAAATGTAGGCAATTGTATCGATTAGAAACAACGATTTATGATGATTTGAAAATTTCTTTACTAGGTAGTACCTATAAGTACTATGTTCAAGGGCGTCTGCAGGAATTTGTCAAGGGGGAGAGCAAAATATTTTCTTTTTTACATTTTTTGTCTCACTATCCTGTCATTTATCTTTCATATAGACAAGGAATGTAAAAATGTTTATGAATTATTTGTAAATAGTTAGTTAAAACTTAATCTTACAGCATTCATTTTAATCAATTTCCATCTAATTTTAAATTATCGATTACATTATTTTTTAATAAAAAAAATGTTACCGTTGATTTTCTAATTGCAGGTAATTTAAAAAAAAAAATATTTCCAGTTTATTCAGTCATTGGTAACACAAACTTGAAAAGTTTTAGCTATTGTAGGTATGCCATCTATGAGCATTTAAATATTTTATGATAAAAGTAAAATCACTAAAATCTTGGTTGACACTGCAGTATTGCACTTGATCCCACCACTGCATCTCATAATCTATAAAAAGCAACGTTCTTAGTTCTAACTCTGAATCGAATGTAACAAAAATCACTCTGCAAAAAAAATAATGTTTTTATTTTTAATTTAAAAAAGTGTATTTTGCGATATTTTACGAGTATATTACAACGGTAATGATTGAGGTTGGGATGATAATGCACTTTGCATTGTTTTCCAAATGTACTTACGCGATACTCGTTTTCTAACATACCACATTGAATTTTTGGACGATTTTTAATTTTAAGGTAATTTTTTGCATTTAATGATTTTTAGACCATTTTGAAGTTTTTTCTAAATTTAAATTTTAAATTTAATTTTAAAATTTGCACATGTTTTTACATGATTTTTACAATAAATACATGATCTTAAGTCTAAAACTATAGGTACAGAAAAAAAAAGCGGCCAAGTGCCAGTCGGACTCGCTCATGAAAGTTTCCGTAGCAGCAAGTAACATAAATAGTAAATAACTTTTTTAATATTATAATAATATTACCCGCTTGGGGAAGCGCAGTCGGGAACCTGCTCTTGCCCGCTCCGCATCCGTCACCGATCAAGCCACGCCCCTCGCGAATTATTATTATTATTTACTTTTTTACTTATTTACTTATAAAAAAAAAACTACTTACTAGATATTGTCCAAACCAATTTTCGGTGGAAGTTTGCATGGTAATGTACATTATACATTTTTTTTTTAGTTTTATCATTCTCTTATTTTAGAAGTTATTGGAGGAGATGGAACACACACATTTTACCACTTTGGCAATGTCTCTCGCGCAAACTATTCAGTTTAGAAAAAAATTATATTAGAAACTTCAATATCATTTTTGAAGACCTATCCATATAGATACCCCACACGGTTGGATGTAAAAAAAATGTTTGAGTTTCAGTTCTAAGTATATAGAGAACCCCCAAAATGTATTTATTATTTCCTATTTTTGTGTGAAAATCTTAATTCGGTTCATAGAATACATCTACTTACCAAGTTTCAACAGTATAGTTCTTATAGTTTCGGAAAAAAAATGGCTGTGACATACATACGGACATGACGAATCTATAAGGGTTCCGTTTTTTGCTACGGAACCCTAAAAATAGTTAATTTTCAGATTAAATAAGTATTCCAAATGATAAGTTCTATCTGCAAAACTTTTATACAATTATTTAAAAGTTTAAAATGTATATTAGGATTTATCTCTCTAGTATTAAAAATAAAATAATTTAGTACACTATTTAGAATTGTTAGGGCATTTTTTTAGTTTTTTAGAACATTAAAATCATCAATAATAATAAATGATAATCAACCCAGAAAAATCCAAGGGGGGGGGGGGACAATCGCCAATACTTTCTCCCCTTTCAGACGCCTTTGGCTATGTTTTTTTTTTAACAATATTACAAAATATGTTAAGTGAATTAAAATTTTCGATCTCATAACACTTAGTAAAATTTAAAACTATTTAAAAATTCAATGTATAGGTACTGTTTAAAGATACCTATCCTATATAAAGGTTTATTGTATACACATGCAATTATTATGAAAGTGATAAGCAGAAGTAAAAAATGTTTTAAAAAAAAATAATAATTTTCCACTGGTGACATCACTGTTAATTTTGTGGTATTTATAGTTTTTTTTTACTTTTAGTCTCAATAGTAAATAACTTAATAACACACAATTAATACTGAGTAAGTGACCATATAATACCAGATACCTAATTTTATTTAAGTGTATTATACTCCCGTTGATTGAGTAAATAAATTAATATTAAATAATTGTATAACATTCATAAATTAACAATAGTATGAGTTGAATAAATTTGTTAACATAAATCGATAATATATTTTATTTGGGAATATAATTACATTATTATTATTTACCTACCGGCTACTGCAAATAGTGTAGGTATAGTATTTGACATTGTAAATTAATGTTCTTAACTCCGATAAAAACTTTCAAAAACCAAATTATTAAAATTAGGTACCCGCATCATGTTTGTATAAAAAAAGGTTTTATATTAATTTTGTGTACAAATAGGTAAAAAGGTACCTATAAGTTTGTTTCAACTATTTTATGTGCTAGTCAATAAATACATAAAATAGGCAAAACTAAAAATAATTCTTCTGTTTAGTATCTGATATAGGTATAGGTAGTGTAAAGTGACAAACAAATATTTTTAAAATAGGATGGTATGAAACAAAATTAAAAAAAAAATTATTTTTATATTCTTATAGCCATTTTTTTTTGTATTTCAAGAGTATTTCAAAAGTATTAGTAAAATAATTTTAGAAGGGACCTATTTTAGGTACCGCAATGTACTTATTAATTATACGCACGCCTAAGTAGGTACACAATATGAATTTATTTTATTTTTATTTTCAATTTTTCAAGTTACAAAATAAATAAACCTTATATAATTTAAGATTATAATGAAATTTAAAACATGAAGGTATTTACTATTATTTAGACATGTCTTCATCATTGGTGTTCTGTTGATTATATCAGCTGATATAGAGTTAAGTGACACAAACAATTTATATAAGAAAAACTTAGAAAGTCAGTTAAGTATTGTTAAGTGGCGAGTCATCGAGTAAGACGTAACGTTACTGTATAACGGACGTGTTAAATTTTAATTCAATAATAAAAATTGAATAAGAAAAACAGTTCTATCTCAGCATATTTCTAAGGATATTTTGAAAATTTTAAATAAGATTACATATTATATTAAGTAGTTTTTTTTTTGCTAACTTGGCTTTTTCCAGATTTAAGAAATTACGATAAACGTTTATTGTTTTAAATTTTTGATTAAATTGTTTATTTATTAATGATTACTGTATGTATACTATGGTCTTAAATCAAAATAATCTAATATTAGGTATAATGATTGTGATATGTAATAACTAACTACTATTAATACAACAAATTATGTTATGTTTCTTGATCAAACCATATTATTCATATAGATAGGAATACATTGTTGCATTGTACATTGTTTATTATTTTTACCAATTTCCAATTTCCAATTTCCATAGACATATATTTACTTATATGTCCATGATTAATACTATTAATACTATTAATATTATTATTATTATTATCATTATTGATATTATATTCTTACTTTGTTATACATTATCATAATTCTTGTAATGTTATCTATTGTAACAGGGCCTTGCCTGTTGAATACTTAATAAATAAATAAATAATTACATTATTCTTTATTTATAATGATTAAACTCAATTATAATAGGTACCTAAGTAGAAACATACAATAACAATATACATTAGCCAGTAGGTATATGATATTGCGAGAGGTAAAATATAGATTTAAGTGATTAAACTACTAAGTTATAGATTAAACTAAAAAACAATTACAAATAAAAATATAAATTTTAAAATTATTTATAAGTGTATGGTTCTAATTAAAGAAAAATTTGACCATATAATTTACGGGGGAATGACACGTAAAAAGTGTGGGTCTATATAGATCGTATGCCCAAGAACTAAAAATGTTAATTTTGATAACATATCTAGATAGTTAAAATAGCGATTCAACAATTATGAGTTAGTACATAAAACAGATATCCTGTTTATCCTTCTAACTTGTAGAGTGTAAAGTTTTAGACATAATAATAAAGATGTATAATATTATGATGGGTGAGTCAGACGTTGAATATTACATTTTTGTTACTTACAAATCTTAAAAAGCGATAAGTTGTGCACCTCAAGTGACTGAATTGGAAATTTGGTTACCAAATGAGTAGGAAGACCAAATTTTTAACTTTCAACTTAATGAGTTGAATTTGTTATTTCTGAACTATTAACTACTAACATAACGATGATCTTATTGTGTTCACATTACTTGAGTTAACTTAAGTTAATTATTTTCAATTGATTTCCCACATTTATAATATTTTATGTACCTACACATTAATTAGTTGAGTACCTATAGGTATATTTCTACCTGTTTCAATACATACCTAAACATTATTATAATTCAAACCTATGAAATGAAAACATTTAAACTATAATATTATATAACAAAATTTGATATGACTGAGGGTCATTGAATATTGGTAGGCCAATAAGAATTATATACCAAACTACCAATATAGAAAACAATATTAAAACTTTAAGGTTACTTATTATAGGAGTTTGCAAGTTTTCTAATATTCATTCAAAACATAACTCAGTAATATAGAAATGTGTATCGTTAAACCAGGGAATCTATTAAAGTAATTTTTTTTTGTGCATATTTACCACATAACGTATTTTAAAATTAGCATTAAAAATTATATGTTTACCTAAAATAATATTCGATTTATATCCATTTATAGTTTAAATTGTTAAAGTCAATATTCTTTTACTTACGATGACTTCATATTTAATTGTAAGATTGTTATACTAGTTATGGAATACTTTAATCAACCAGTATTAGGTAGTTCCTCAATATCATATTCTGCAATCGTTATGATCTATGGTTTTTGCATACCTACCTAGCAGTGATGTGAAAGTTCTTTCTAAAAATGAATTAGTTCAAGTTCAAATTCAAGACATTAAATATGAACTAGTTCAAATTCTAGTTCATGGTCTTAAGAATGAACTGGTTCAAGTTCTAGTTCAGTAGTTCATAGTTTTTAAAATGATCAAAAATTATAAAAAGTTACTAAATAAAATAAAATAAAAACATACTTAAGTTAGAAATAAAAAAAAATCCGTGCAAAACGTTCAAAATCATAATTAATAAGAACTTGGTAGACGTTCAAGTTAATTTCTTGAAAATCGAACTCGTCCATGTCAAGTTCACACAATATAAACGCGTTCTTTCCCATCACTGCTACCTAGTGTTGTTGCTCTACCTTCGTGGATCTAAGCAATGCATTTGACAGTATCAACTATTAAATATTTTTAAATCAGTAGGTATTGTTAATAAATCATTTAACCTATTCAAATTTTCTTTAAAACACAGAAATTAACAAGTCAAAATTACAAACACTCTAAGCAATGAACTAGAATGATTAATGGTGTCCTACATGGCACTGTTCCATCACGCCGACGATACAGCCTTAATAATATATCAAATTAACTGGGATAAAACCACTCAAAGCGCAGAAACAGACTTGTACAAAATAAATAATTGTTTTCTACAACACAACTTGAGGTTGAATCCCAGCAAAGCTAAGTTCAATCAAAGCTTTTTCTCAAGATAAAAATACACAACCTAATATAACCGCGTTAAAAATCCATAAAAAAAAATTTAACTCAAACAATAATGACACATGTGAGGAGATTATAAAAACAAAAAATATCAAATACCTTGGTATCACCATTTACCGACACTTAAAATGAGATGTTCGTGTAATTAACTTAATAATCTAAGTACGGAAACTCAATTATTTCTATATAAATGCTAGAAAAGCACTCAACAAAACAAACATTACGAATAGTATACCTTGGCGCGACACAGTCAATACTACAATATGTGATAGGTAATAGCTTTTGGATATTTAGGGATGATAGCATATAATAGACTAATAACAGCTCAAAAAAGTATAATAATAATAATCCTAAACAAACTCAAAACCTTCCCTTCTATAAAACTATTTACAGATTTCAGAGTTTTCAATATTCAAGTACTATTCCAATGAAATTCACTATATTATGCCATCAGATTAAATAAAATATTATTTCAAACATATAAAACCTTAAAAACAAGTAGACACTTTGTTAAAACAGGACTTGATTTACTGAACTATATACCACTATCTACATTAAACTGAAAAAATTACAAAAAATTGAAATAACTTATTGATATATTATGGTTAATAAACAAAATCTACAATAAATGATAACAAAAAACTTTAATTTTTTTAATTTTTGATTTTGATTTTTTTCTAGTCTCTTAATTTTTTTATTATGTAATTTTACTGAGAAAAACTTATAACAATAAACTAACCTAAAAAATATAAATCTATTTAACATTTTAATTTAGTTTAGCTCCATACGCATCATATACACTGTTTAACAACTTTAGTTGTATTTATACTATACATATTTGTATATATTTATTTTGAACAGTTAATTGAACTGTTTAGAAATTCAAATTTCACAAACAAGAGGCACAATCTCAGTTTTGAATTGGGCCGAACAAACTTTATACCTACTTATTCATTTTGTATTCTACATAATATGTATATTCTTTTTTTTTGTCCAATAAATTATCTTATCTTACTTCATGTACCTATATACTTAGAATATTATACATACACTATGCGTGATTTAACATAGTGCTTTAAGTGCATCTATTCAAACACGTTCTTAAATTGAATGATGTATTTATACTGTACTTGGAAACGTATACTGATTACTGACATAAATGAAATACGTGTATTTTTAAGTTAAAAATATTTAGCTATAAACAAACGCATAACACTAAATTAGAACATATATTATGGTTTTGAAATGCCTACCATAAAAATATTTATATTTGTATAGAATAAAATCTACTGAATGTAAAAAATAAGATAAACACTGCTTACATTTCTAGTGTCAAATGATAATTTTTAGAACCAGCTAAAAAAATATCGTACCGTTTTTAAAGTACTAAATACACAACAGGTGTATTCAATAGATATAAAATTAAAAACAACGACATCGTAGATATTTAAAAATACGGATAAGGTTTGTCTCCCGTGTGCATTCGACGGTGTACCGTCAGTTGACAGCTTTGTTTGAACGACTTGTCGCATTCGTCGCATGGATACGGTTTCTTTCCCGTGTGAGTCCGACAGTGTACCGTAAAATTGCTGCTTTGATTGAAGGACTTACCACACACTTTACACAGATACTGTCTTTTACCTACTTGCGTTCTACAGCTACAAGTGAGATCGTTCATTTTGGTGCTTTTAATATCAAATGTAAAGCAGCGTTACTGTTATCACACGTGTTTCTTCGGTCCTCTCAATTAACAATAGTGTCACTGGCTTAAGGTCGACAACGTCTGAGTTAAACTATTCATGTTTATAACGAACTCGTATTGGTCTTTTTATATATATGATTCATACATTTTCTTTCGTCCAGACAGAATCGTATTTTTTCGAATGCAATCATTGCATTCAAATCGAATAGTGTAATAAATAATAATACAATATCCTAATGGACGATAGACAAACTTTCACCCCCATTATATAAATTACAAAACCGATCGCACAATTTCTGTTAACCATTTTTAAAAATATTGCATATTTGATATTATATTATATGATGACAGTATTTTTCATGAACTTTAGACATAATATATAATGTTTAATTTTCGTAACTTTACTTAACGTAATAGGTACTGTAATTTTAAAATCAATACAATCGAAATTAACCAATGAATATCGCTAATAAAAGCTATAAAACGTATAACTATATACATGTACATTTTTTATCAGGGCCGAACATGTTTAAAACTCAAATATTACGCATAGTATATAGTCTATAAGGCTGTAGTTGTATCGTACAAAAAATTCCTGGACATTTTATCAACTAATAATATTTTATACCAGCAATAAAAATTAGTGAATTATAATGTATATTTACCAATATAATAAAAGAATTATTTTTTATGAATCTTCACATAGTAAGTTATATGATTAACATTAAAAACGTTCATTCCATTTTTTTATTTTGGAAAAATCGTTTTGCAAATTATTTTTGCAATTTATATAAAAAAAAAAACATTAAATATTTCTACTTTATTTATAATACGACAATATATATTTTATCAAACTAAATTTACTATAATGTTTTAGCACCTCCGGGCACTACACTTAACTTACACCGGCACCAAATTTAAGGGAGGGAAAGGCCCCATGTTGCTCCTAGCGGTAATTTAAAAGAGGGTGGCAAACCTCAGTGGATTTCAAATTTAATATAAATAAAAAAACCAAGATGAAACCAAAATAATTTTCGTATTCTTCTTGTTAATATATTACGACTATCTTATATATAAAACTGTAGTATTATAAATTAATGTAATAAGATTTTTATACACAAAAAATAATGTGATACAATTTTTTATCGGGATGGTTGACTCAATGGCGTGCTGGCCAATATAATACTATTATCCATAGACGCAAATATTGAGGATGACTAATAAACCCAACAGTTGGCGGGGAGGGCAACTTTACTGATTTATAGTCCCTCCCCCCCAAAAAAATGAAGACTTTACAGGAGTTTGTCGTTTGTGACGACGTTTGTGGTAATACATTTGGTTCACTTTTGCACTTTACGCATCACTTGTCTTAATAAATAAACAATAGTGAGTATTAGTTGTAGTACTATAACATAAACTCGTATGGTACATCATTGAAAAATCACATATAGATAATACAAGTATATCTCGGATTTAAAAATATTTAAATATTATTTCCATTGCTATTATAATTTATAATCCATGCTGTACCTATAATGATTTAAATCCTGTAAATGTTGGCGTGTTTAGCCATAAAATCCTCTATTTTTTGATCTATTACATTAAACTATGAAAGCTATAGTTGGTTGATAACTAATTATTAAAAAGAGTTTTAAAATCACAAAATGTGATATTTAAAAATTTAAAAAAAATTTATTAACTTTTTAACCGTTAAAAATAGTCAATTTTAACTAAATTTTTCTTTAGGAACGCAGATCTCCGAAACTAAAGAACGGAATTTGTTGCGGGAATCACATTGGCTAAGATAAGTGCAGTTAAGAGTTTCAGATATATAATATATACCTATAACCCTATGTATTATATCTTTAACTTTAATGGTCTTTTACTAGAAACCTTTAAAGTTGCAGGTACGTCATAAAAACACACACACACACACACACACATGTGTAAATAAAAAACCTAAGTACCAAACGTCCACGTCTGAATTTACACATCCAAAACATTTTTTTTAGGGATCTTGTAATTCTAGGAATTTACCAGAAAAGCCTCACAAACCACTCAAGTATAAATAAATTGTCAAACACTACTCGCGCCTATTTTCGTTTGTCGCAATGTTAATACAATATTATGATATCGTTAGGTGTTATTATGTTCGTCGCGAAGACAACTAAAAAAATAAAACTCTTAGCGTTTTACCTGTGTCCAGACAAATTCCCATAGTCCCATTCGCCGGGTTTCAATTCGGACGGCACGACTCGCTGACCGCAGGCATCACGTCTACGGTCGCCCTGTATACGCGTAAACAGCAACTATAGTCGGCCGTTGTTCTATCGTGGTCGGGTGGGCGCACGCCGGCGTGTGAGTCGAGTTTAACCGGGATCGCTGGGGTCGCACATGTCCAGACGCCGCCGCTGCAGCAGATAACGATACTATGGATAGCGTTGTGGCCGACACGGAAGCGGATCGCAAAACAAAGGCGGTGTGGTCGGGTCCTTTGTGAGAACACTGTGGTTATTGTTGTTATTACTTGTTTAACTACCGGATACCGTAATAATAATATAACTGTTAGGTACGTGCTTCGGCGGACAATCGGCGCCCAACGGTGCCGGACGAACACTGACTAGGAGGGTGTGTACGCGTGTGTTTGTGTGTGTACATGTGTATGTGTGCCTACTTTTATTTTTTTTGTACCATAATTACGACTAGGTCTTGACCGCGGGTACCACCACCGTCACCGCCACGACCAACCGCGCCGCCCACAGGGACGCCTGTCGTCGGCAAGCAGCGCCGATGCGCCCTCGGTGACCGATGCTTTGCGTTCACAACGTCATCGTCATCGCGTCATAATATAATACAAAATATATAAATCGAAAATAACTCGTATGGACGATGACCACTAAAATCACTCTTTATAAAAGCACAAAAGCACTGATAGTATAGATATCCATGTAGGTATTGTAACACAATATAATGACGTGTTATCGCCCATTATTGTAGTTTCATCCGTAGGACTTTTCAAAAAATAGGTACATTTTATATTGAAAGTACCTACCTCTATCTGTGTTTGTCCTTTGTCATTTAGATCTTCGTGTTAGATTGTTTTGATTCTTACACTGTTTCGAGTATTAAGTTAATTTTGAATATTATAAAATTACAACAAATAACTAAAATCTTTATTCATGGTTATTTAACATGTAATTTCGTCAAAATTTAAACATAAAATAACTATGAAAAAAACTGTGTTTTCATATTTTTGTGATTTTTTTGGTTCCAGAATAACTTATCAACGGCAACCTTGTATTCAATTTTACAATCATTAGCTATAAAATTTGAACGTTTTATACATTTTTAACTACAAAATCATTTTAGATTCTAAGTGAAACGATGAATGTATTGATTTTACAATGATGTGTGTTTTTTTTTTATTATTTTTTTTTTTTTGTTGTTGTGTATGTCATCACCTTTTAGGGCAGTAAAACTGCTTCGATTTTCTTCAACGGTATTTTTTTTCGATAGGAAAATGAATCTAGTTGGTACTTTGGGGATCAAAAGTAAAAATTTTCCAGAAGTTTTCAAAAGCGCTGTGAAAAACAAAAGAAAAATTAAGGAAAAATGGGAATTAAAATCGATTTTGGTTTTCGGTGTAACTTTAAAACAAATTACCTTAGATACGTGAAATGTTGACTAAATGTTTATATAAGCGATTTCTATACACCATGCCTTTTTAAAAATATTTTGACTAATTTTGAGCTGTTTAGGAACATTTTCAGTTTTCAATTTTTTTAGTTTTTCATTCTGTAAGTATCAATAAAACTTTATTTGTTTGGTACAAAAGCTTTAAAATTTAAAATAAGGCTCCTAATATTTTGTTTCAAAGATAGATTTGAAAATGTAATGCAAGATTCCTCATAAATTTATCTACCTTTATCGAAAAAAAATGTCTACAAGAAAGTCAAATTACATTTTTATGAGCGTTTGAAATTCATATTTTTACAACATTTGATATTCACTCAAATTCTCATGTAACGATTTCCTTATTTTATTGTAATTAAAATACGAATGACTGTAGACACTTGAAAATTTCACTGAATGTTTAAATTTTCATTTTCTATACTCCTTACAATTTTTAAAATAATTTGACTCTTTTTAAGCTATTTATGGACATTGTCAGTTTTCAATTTTTTTTTTTTTTCTATAAATATGAAAAAAATTTTATTTGATAGGTGAAAAAGCGTGAAAATGGTACTGGTCTAGTTGACTCCCACCAAGAAAATATTCCCCCCGCTACTCAGGTTTAGTTGACGCCTTAGTTGGTGACTTAAATCTGTCATCATGTTTTCGATGGTCTATTAAATAATCAATAATTTAATATATAATTATATAATTTAATAATTCATAAAAAAAGTAAGAAATGATTCAAATCATTTATCATACATTCATTCGGTATTTATAGATACATAATAATATATAGGTATGAATAAATAAATCGTAAAAAAATTATGCAGAACATCAGCTAATACATTTAAACTAAAAAATTAGGTGATTGAAAAAAAAATAGATAAATAATGTACCTACATCGTAAATATATGAATAAATAAATCGTAAGAAAATATATATCATTCACATATAAAAAAGCATATAAATAATAATGCAGAAAATAATAAAAAATAAAGCAGGTGGCCAAAATTCTGTTATGTCCTTCAAAATTTCATTAAATGGATCGCGGCCGTTTAATTTAATTCACCGCTTAAACTCTGACAAATAAATTAAACAAATAAAATTTTATTGATATTTATAGAAAAAGAACTAAAAAAATTTAAAATTGACAATGTCCGTAAACAGCTCAAAAAGGTATAAATATTAAATATATTATTAATATTATTATTATTATTATTATTATTATTATTTATTATTATTTATTATTATTATTATTGATATTAAATATTTTCAAAATTGTATGATGAACAGAAAATGAAAATATAAACATTCGGTAAAATTTTCAAATCTTAGATTTAAAAAAAAAATTTTTTGGAATTCTCAACTCAAAATAATTTACTAGTTTTCGTTATTTTTCCGTATTTTGCCAAGATTTGAACTTTAATGCTTATAAATAAAAACTGTGACTAAGGATTTTTAATATTTTTAAAATGTCATTGTAGCAATAAAGTAGGAGCCTTGTATTAAATTTTCAAGCTTTTTTAACCAACAAATAAAGTTTTATTGACATTCTTAGAAAAAAAGACTAATAGAATTGGAAACAGAAAATGTTCCTAAACAGTTTAAAACAAATCAAAATATTTTGAAAATTTTGAAAATTTTATCGTGTATAGAAAATGAAAATATAAGCAACCAGTGAAAATTTCATGTATATACGTTCATTTTTTTAGAGTTATGCCAAAAACCAAAATCGATTTTGTAGAAAACCGATTTTGCGTAAAAATTCCCGATTTTTTTCCCGGAACTTTTGAAAACTATTGGGAATTTTATAATTTGGCCTCCCGAATGCGCCAACTAGATTCACTTTCATATCGATAAAAATACTGTTGAAGAAAATCGAAGCAATTTTACTGTCCAAACCGTGATGAAAGACACAAAATAAAAAAATAAAACATACACATCATTGTAAAATCAATACATTCATCGTTCCACTCAGAATCTAAAATAAACAATGTGTATTAGGTTTAGGTACCTATTTGTATTTGTAACTTAAAAGTGTATTGTAAGTAGGTACTTTTATCAATATTTTTTCTAAGATATTATATTTGTCTTTTCAAAAGAGAATTCACGATATTTACCAATACAATGCCAAGCGCTCTAGATTATTAATGACATACATAATTTACAGATGACAACTAAGCATTTTACAATGGTCCAAATAGTACAAATATAGAATATTATAATATAATACATATAATACAGTCGGATAGAAGAGTCAAATTCAGACAGCTATGATGGCCAAAATACAGTTAACAACAAACAAAGTTGGTTTCTATACTGTATCAGTTGGATGTTTAGACCATAAAGAAAAATAATAAATATAATATATAGGCAATAAATTACATCATCTGGAAATTATTATTCAATCTAGCTTCCTTGAAGCTCCCTATCTATGCGGTTAAAGTTATATTTTAAAGGGCTCTGAATTGCCTATTTATTATTATTTATTATAACAGCTGGTACCCGTACCCCGACACCGTTGTACCTATTTTTAGATTCTGAGCGGGGCTAGGAAGCTAGTGGTTTTACAATGGTATTTTTAAAAATTTTTTTTTTTATCATGTACGGTACAAATTTCTTACGAGAAGGAGTGCTTCGATTTCAACAAATAGTACCTTATCTTTTAAAAAATTGGATCAAGATGGTACATCAAAGATGTTATTTTTCGTCTTTCTCAATAGTTATTTAATGCCACGGGAAAAACCACTGACAAATTACAAAAATCGCTAAAAATGGAATTTCAATTTCTAAAGCTTTGTTTATCACCATAGAATTGAATAAAAATTTATAATATTACAATATTAATTCAACTTACAGGCTATAATAAATAATAATAACAATATAAATTAAGATCCACACTGTTAAACCGTCACCGCTCAGAATCGTTTTTCGTATATCTACAATGATATTATATCATTGAATTCAAATTTAATACCATCCATTACAGTGAGCCACAGTATAATGTACAGTGACCCACTTGAAACCTATTGTATAGCAGAGTGATATCCACTTACCCACCTTTTTTTGTTTTTGTTTTTGTTTTTGTATTGAAAATCAAATTTTCAGGCTATTTATTCAGGCACCTAAGTGTATAGTAGGTACATACTTATATAAATAGGCGTGCCATGACGTACTGCATACGTTACACTTTATGCTTATTACTAAGAACACTCGATAAATAAAAAATCAACCAAAACAAATATTGTTAAAAGAACTACGTATTATTGTTCGTAGTATTATTATGCTCACTCGTACTAATATTATATTATATTATTATGTTGTCCTATATTATAATATTATGGTTGTTTCAAAATGCTCCAAATTATTTTGTAGCTATAGTTATAGCCGTATAAGGTCGTATAATGGAACACTTATAAGTCTATTATTTTACAAGGTATTATCGAATTTAATCTGATAATGTGAATTGATTTGTTCCAAAAGAAAATTATATGTAATAGCCATACTTCATTATTATTATTATTATTATAGGGTAGGTTAACTGATATTTGATACTGATCAGAGCGAGGAGTGTATTGGTATTAGATTTTTACAGTAATGCGTTTTATGGAGATGTTTGAAACGATTAGGGATTGGATTTTGTAGCAAGTGACCCCACCCCCTCCCCCACCCCGATGAAATGACTGGGAACTTTTTTAAGAATTAAGTATTTTATATGCATTGAAATATTACAATATAAACATCATTATCAAATTATCAGTCAACACTTTTTTCCTAGAAAAACTGGTCTAAAACCGATGCCCGATACATAACAGATAACTATTAAATACCTAACCATAGGCGCAAATAGGTAGGGGGCTGTGAGGGGAGGGGACTTAGCCCCATTAGAATTTCTATAGCTTTCCCATAAACTAATGATTTCACTACTATAATTTAAAAGCATCATAAGCAGTGGTGTATTGGAGGTTATACGCGGGTATACGTCATATACCCGGATCCCTATTTTTGGATTTATGCGTATACTTTTAAAAAAATTATTCTTTTATGGGTACACGCACGCTTCCAATTTATCATCAGGCAATTCAGTCATATTAATACCAAACAAAATTTTAAAATAATAATAATAATAAACAAATTAATACAATATTATTGTATTATGACATTAAGTACACTGTCCAAAAATAGCCCCGTACCCGCATGAAGTTCGATTAAATTTTACCCGACTTCGGGTTCTTGCGAAGACGATCGGAAACTGCCGAGCGTGTATACAATTAATGTATAGCAGCGGTTTCCAAACTGTGTACTTTAGTTTCAAAAATAGATTGTAAATCACTGATTTATCGTGTATACACCGAATTTTGTAAGCATTTAAAACATTTTATCATTAAAACATTTCCTTGTTCAACTGCTGAATATGAACGTGGTTTCAGTGTTTTAAATTTGATTTGCACAGATCTTAGGTCTACATTAAGTATAACTAATATTTCAAATTTGATGTTGATAAATATAAATAGACCCCCACTTAATTTATGGAGAACTGAGTCCTGTGTTAAAAGTTGGTTAGTTGAACACAGATCAGCAGATGATACTAGAACAAAAAAAACCAAAAAGAAAGAAAAAGATACAGATGGCTATAAAAGAAGTTTATGGACAATTGTTAATTCTTTAAAATAATTTATAATAATATTTAAATTTTGATATGTTAAGAAATTTCTTTTAAGTTTGATAATAAAAAGTTGTATTCTTTATGATATTTATGAATTTAATTAATAAAAAAAAATAATACGTTAGATACTGATACTATTGTCTATTGGTACATATAACACACAGTAGCATATACAGGAATTAATTTTGGGGTGTGGGTGAATATAAGGTGAACCCCCCCTATATACGCCTGCACTGTATATACATATACACATGAAAGGTTAATGTTTGTAATAAAAGATTAAATATAAAGAATATTATACTATAATAATAATATTTAATATGAAGTGTAATTATTTTTCGAGCGGAGCGATAAAATTTTTTCAAGAAGTTTTATATAATATAGCCTTATAGGTATATAGTATATTCAACTACTTTCAGGTGCGTATACCCATAAATTTATTTACCAATACACCACTGATGACTGATCATAAGAGTACCAAGTATAGACCTGCAGAGCTACAGCTCTACAGATTTCAAACACTATTTACGCCTATGGCATTATGTACATATCTATCTATACGTATCTCTTATATCGGTAATCTCTTAATCGGTAATCAACTAAAAACTATAGTTACATACTCTCAGGCTGGGCATTAACGAGTTAAAAGTTTAAATTAAATTAAAACGCTAAATTAATTAACTCGTTACATTTTTTTTAAGATTGACGTGTTAACTTTAAGTTAATTTTTTTTAAAAATATCTAAACTAAGTTAATTTTTATCTGAAAAATAATGCAAATTTTTAACCTGTTTTTACTTTGATGTATCATTTTTAATTTCCACAGTAATTTTTTTGAACATAATGAAAAACTGTGTAATGAACCATATTATTATGTGTCTGGAATTTTTTATTTTTGCAAATTAGCTAATTTTAACTTTACTTTACACTAAGTTAAGTTACTTTTTTCAAAGTTAACTTTTAACTTCAGGAGTTAACAAGAAAAAAATACGAGTAACTTTTAACTTAACTTAACTTACTTATTTTAAAATAACTTAATTTAACGAGTTAAAACAAATCGTTAACTTTCCCATCCTTGCATACTCATACGCTTTATTTTTGTCAGCTCCCGTAAAATAAATCTCTCTCTTATATCTTTTGAATTGTGTAAATTTAGTATTATGGTGTAATATAATGGAATATTATCAATACATTTTAAAAAGAATTGCAAACAACATTGTTAAAAAACATTTTAATAATTTCGTTGTAGTTAAAAATATTATTGATTCTATAACTGACACTTGAATTGTTCACATGTAATTTATTTCATTTATATAATACTATATATATAAACACTTTATATTCCTAACATTTGACTTAAACTTAAATTTAAAAAAATAATAAAATTGACACAAAACATGGACTGCTAAAACTACAAGACTCCATAAATTATAAAATGTAATACCGTACTATGTCCAGTTTTTTTTACACGCTAGAAAAATAATTATATTATTTTAACATTTATCTAAATATAAGTACACAGACCAAAAATATATACAAATTCATGAAAGTCAAAGTCACGTCAGTGTTTGTATAATATTTAAATATGTTTTTCATAGATCGAAAATAACCACAATGATACACACAATATAATGCATACTTATTATATGAGTAATTTTACATATCATATCAATTGTTTTTTATTTTTAATTTAATTCCTTGGGGAAATCTTAATATTTACTTTGACTGTAAATAAATTAACTTATAATATTAGCGTGCGAATGGAAAACGAAAAACGTTTATTATAAACATTAATTATAAACTGTTCGTGTTCAAAATATTTATCTGCGCTATCAACACGTATTACAATCAAATAATAAGCACAGCTATTGCGCTGGCTAAATTTTAGGTTGGAAATTATAAGCTTAATCTAATTTAAACAAATAATTATGAAAACAGAGCTGCATCGATTGTTAAACGAACTTTTATACTGAACAAATTGTTTACCAATTTTATCGTATACTTGGACTTCGGAATTTTGATTTCGGGTGGTCAGACCTTTTCCAGCGTTATAGATTTGAATTAACTTTGTATTCATTGTTCATTCGCATTATGTTGACGTAAAAATCTGTCAAGTCAGTGGCGTGTAACATAGGGTCCAAGTGTTGCTCGGGCAACACCTTAAATATGAGTGGGTGGGTATCAATAGATGAAAAAATAGATCATTTTATAAGTCGGTATAACAGTATTATGAGGGGTAGGTCTCCTAAAATTATTTGAGCAACACCAATTTTTTTTATGATACACGCTATTGTGTCAACTTGTTGACATTAGCTGTGCTTAAGCGTCGGCGATTTTTCGATATATTCATTTTCAAGTAAAATATGGGTATATGAATATCAAAAATTTAAAATGCACGTATCTCGCTTGAAAATTAAAATATCGAATAAAAGCCAACACTTAAGTACCTTTAGGTTCTTACCTAAAAGCAGTCTGATAATAGATCAATTCAAACTAATATCAAAACTAACAGCACAATATTGAAACCAGTGAATGAAAATTTGGTATGTGATACGTGTGCAAGACGGAGACAACAAATGCATGGGTAACGTCCTCTTAAGTCCTTGAGAGGAATATAAATAAGCAACATAACAATGGCAATTAAAAATAATAACCACACCTGTTAGTTCATAACAATAAAACTGAAAAGACTGTAAATTAATTTAATTCAAAACTGCTGAATTTAATAAAATGTGTGTACCTACGTCAATTAGGTACCAATCTAATATATAAAATCAAAATAATAATTGGTCAAGCTGTTGTAAGAATATTAATTTGTGATTTACAATATTGATTTTGTTTAAAATTATGTAAGTAGGTATGGCATAATTTTACGTGTTTCGCCATTTTTCAGTAGGTTTTCCTTATGCTTACATAAAAAAATGACCTCCAAATAAAATGTCAAATTAAAAAATAATGAGGTCACGTAAAACTTTTAGATCGACATTCCTAATAAGACAGTCGAAAGATGATAACAGATAAGACTCGGTAACAAAAAAAAAATAAAAACCTATTGTAAATCAAATACATTCTACCCTTCGCTAAAAAAAAACCTAATAATTTAAGTACTTTTGAGTGATTTTATAACCTTCAATCGTAGAGTATAAACAATTATATTTAAATGTATTAAAACACAACGCCTTTAAAAATACACATCATAAAACCAACGGTTTAATCGAATTGATCGCTTAGATAAAGAACAAAATTACTTCAGCTAAATGACATAAGCACCGAAGGTACAAAATGATATATTATTTGCGCCAAAATTTGTAGGACATATGTGCCAATCTCATATTGTACCTATAAATGTTATACCTAACACATGACAGAAGCGCCAAAGGTTTAAAAATTACATACCATTTGCGCCAAAATTAATATTTTATACAAGCAGTTACTAGTTATTTAAAAAAGTCGATCTTATAAAAAAATGTCAATTAATATAATGTATATTAATAAATTATAATTTTAATATAACGGTTGATTTTTTCGATCTTATAAAAATTGTCAATAATAAATTGTTAAAATATAATACCTAATATATTATAGTTCTAAATTTAATATCAGCTGTTATTTAATATCTATTAACCGTGGCATACAGGTATCTAGGATTTTGGCGCTTTCGTACGATATAACTCTTTTTTCTTATCTCATTTTGGCGCTTATGTCTTACACCGATAAGTTCAAAGTGACGTAAAATCTTATTCCGGTAGATACGTATCGTATGCGAACATGATATGTATCCATTTCCATGAAAACTCTTTGTGTCAGAGTCTTAATCACGAGCCAGGCTAATAAAACTAATAAATGCATTTATATATTTAATTAATATAAATACAATATAATATACGTAATTTTAAACTTAATTTTTTTGTGAACCCAACATCACCATTACAAGCTAATGCTTGTAGGTGATGTGTAACCACGATATGATATTTATTTTTTATGTTATATTCATGTTATTTATGGTTACAAAACAAACAATTATTATTATTATAAATATAGCGGACTGCTAATTTTGTGAATTGCCTTACGGCACAGTTTACCTAGTTCAATACCTACGTTCTTACATACTACATAGCTTACAAATTAAAATAAAATATATACGAGTATTAATATAAATAAAATAAAATAGTAAATAAATAAATATCAAAATAAAATGATATTATTACATTATTAATGCTTGTTAATTACGAATATAAATGATAGCTTATTATAATATAATGTAATGTGTCCTGCACAGAGGCGTACCCAGGAATTTTTATGGTTGAGGAGGGGAGTCCAAAATTTTTATTTTATCTGTTCTCTAATTATAATTATAGTTTAATTCGTTACCAACAAATTACTGTTAATAACCATAATAATAGCCATAATAGTTATACACACACTCACACGTATACAGAAAGGTTTACTACAATAGGTATAGGTACTTAGTATAATAATTTTAAATCAATTTTTATTTGGTAATAATATGTTATAAAAATTACATTATTTAACTTATAATTATTTTAAAATTTTAATCTCCTGAAGATTATGAACATTTTTATGAGCTATATCCAAATGGGCTACAGCTTCATTAGGTTCTTCACTTTTATTCTTAAAATAATCCAAAATTTTTGATTTTTTTTTTAAGTTTTTTATGTTGTCACCACCAGCATCTTTAAAGTAAGCAGTAAACAATATTAAACATCAATAAAAATTAACTATTTTACTATTTAATAACTATTTTAATAATATAAAATAACTAAGTAGATCATTATTTTTTCAGTGGTTAGGTATTTTTTTGCTTTACCGTTATATTAGATTACATTATTAGGTAGAATTATCCAATAAATAATAATTATTGACTTAGTTAAACTTACCTTCATTAATGGATAAAGAACTAGTTTCAGGTTCTGGCTCTTGACGCTTTGGAGTATATAAGAATTTTTAATTTGGTTATAGCACTTCATAATTCATAAAATTGTATAAAAACATAAAAATTCGCTTCAAAAATACACTAAATATTTATAACAATAATCACAAATGTTAGGGTTCTTATAAAAATTACTGTTGCGAAAATTCAATTGTACAATTACAATAATTCTGTGATAACACTTCGCGCCATAATTATTAATCTAATCAGCCCGCTGTATCAGCACAGAATAAGACAATTTGTCGTACCTGGTCGTTGGTATAAATTAAACACGGTTTATACATTATATATTATATAATAGTATAAGCTATAAGCTTTGTATATTGAATATAATGGGAAATTAAAATACACTGTAAACCTACTGTTATTATACTATTTACTATTAAACAATTGTGTAAATGTAGACATTTCAATGGGGGGGGGGGCTTTGGAAAAATTATTTTTGTAGTTTAAAAATTTATAAAAGTGTTCAATTTTTGTATCTAAGAATTGAAAATTTAAAACAAGATTGCCACGTAAGTAATTAATTCTGTTACCAAAAAATCTAAAAAATACATTTACGCAGTTTATTTTTATAGTCATTTTAAGTACAAATTTGGACGAAATTACATATTAAAAACCTAGGATAACTATTTTAGTTATTTTGTTGTGATTGTATAATATTATTCGTGGGTACTTGAAACTTCTAAAGTATACTATGATATATCTATGATAGTACCACGGTTTTTTGTTGATGTATAACGCGTTATAAGTACCTAATAAATATTATGATATGATTAATTTGGAATTTATTATAGGTACCTAATATAATATTATGTCTTATACCTAGACTAACATACCGTCTCCGCTCAGAATCGTTTTTCTTATACAATGATATTATATCATTGAATTCAAATTTAATACCATCCATTATACAGTGACCCACTTGTAACCTACTGTACAGCAGAGCGAAATCCACTTACCCACCTTTTTAGATACGCATTACCATATATTAATTGTATAATAATTTTATGATTAACACACATAATATACAATATGGAACAGAACCAGCACTATCCGGATAACATAAATGCAGTAATCCTTCTTGACCTATAGTGTATCTTTGTACTAAAATTAATTTTTCAAGAGATACGTCTAAGGGCCAGTTGCACAGTCTATGATTAAGCTTAATCAGCTGATAACAGATATTTAACCGGCCAAATTTGGCCGATTAAACTATGATTAACTTTAATCAGAGACGGTGCAACTGGCTTAAGTAATGTTTTGTCCATTTCACTGACTTTTGAGTTGGTATTTTTATATTTGATAGAACCGAAGGGATGAGTAAATGAACTACTGCAGGAGGAATTTCGGTTCTATGCAATTGAAACAATTGTTGTGAAATGCTTTTTTCTTCATAATAATAAAACTCGGCGCACCAAATTTTAGATGGGTTTGGGTGGAATCAAAAAATCTGATGAAACCATTCATTTTGTAAGAAAAAAAATCAAAGGAATGAAGGGGGAACGTTCCGTGTTAATTAAAATGATATACTTAACAATTTTGTTAATATTTTCGATGTATTTTATACACAGTGGAAAAAGGCACAATTCACAGTAATAGTTCGGCGCCAGTGGTGGCAAGTGGACGTCACAAAGGTATGGCCGCATAGCGAAACCTTTGAGAGAGGACCTTTGAACGAGTAAACTTTATGAATTCCTTTGGCCCGATGTTTCGCCAGCTAAATACGAACTTATAGTTCGTGGTCTAAAAAAGAAGCCTTTGTGGCCTCAAACCACTTCTGTGGCGTGTATAATATATAATATATTTGTAATGCTAAGTGCAAAAGAGTGATGCGGCTGTAATGGTAGTTGAAAAATGTTTAAATAAACATACACGATC